>NC_091402.1:8134166-8456875 GCF_032191515.1 Phaenicophaeus curvirostris | reverse complement strand
ATAAATAGCTATAATTGAAGCTGTGAAACAGACTGTCATTGGTGGGGGATGGGATACATAGCCATAATCAAAAGTTTACGTAGCGTTAGACTCCACAGTGGGAAACTGTGCTATTAAAGTTTTTTTTCCAATGTATTTTAAAAACATTTATAATTTATATAAAAACACCAGGTGGTACCTCTAAAGTTATTTAGCATGGAAGTCCAATAAAAAGCTCCTTAGGTTTTAACAGCGTGATACAATAGCTCTCACAGTATGTGTAGTTAGCCAACTCATATTCAGTAGTGTAGGGAACAAAAGTGCTGTACTTAGTGCTCTCTGTCAAATCAAGAAAAAGTCATTGCACCACTTACAGTGATATACAGGCATGGAAAGTCAGTCCAAAATGCAAGTGCCTTGTCCAAGAAGGACAAGAAAGTGCAAAATATCATGAACACCACAAGAACCGCTAAATATAAGGCAGTTTCATTAGGTTTTCACAGATATCAGATGCTGAAGGAAATCCCAACTGAAGCATGTCCTTCAAGTAACACACGGGCAGCACTATCCTAATTTGCTCAGTTAGTCAGCAGTGGAGATTGCGTCAGCTTGTTAATAAGGCAATCAGCATGTGAGACATCAACACTGAAGTAGGAAAACAAACTGTTTAAGTTGTAGGTGCACAGAAATAGTTTATTTGGAGTCTTTAATTTTCAATTCTGAGCCCTAGCTAGTCTTCTGCTTTGTTTTTTTGCAGAATGAGAAATAAAACTAAAGCAAAGCCTCAGGTCTCCGAGGTTCCACTGTATAATGTCTCACTACAAGTCACTGGGAGTCTATAGATACAGCCAGGGGCAGATTTCATCTCTGTGCCTGCGTTTAATGATTTGAGGAGGTAAGAGTAACAAAGAAAAGAAAAACAGAAACAAAACTCATTTTATGTAGGACAGCTGTTTTTCATGCTTTGGGCCACACAGTACCATGGCTCTAACTTTGACATGGACCAGTTTTGAAAAGGCATGCAATAAAATGAAATCACAATTACATCAATATCATGGTGCAGGCAAATCTAGCTTTCATTTTGTGTTCTATTATCAGTCAGAACTGGCAGCAACAGCACTAACAAAATACAAGCCATTTCCCCACTACTACAGATTCTAATACCTGCTGGTGGTGCAAGATCTGCATCTCCCTGCGTTCAGGGAGAGGACGGACTGTAAAATTTTGCAGCTGCAAACCTGCAGACCTGTTGAAAATTATATTGGCACATGGGGAAAAACAACATCATATCAATGGGAAGGGTATGCAGGCTGTATGAACCCATGCCCTGGCTTTGAGGTCTATGCATACATTGCACTATCAGTCTGTTGGCCAGTGGCATCACAACATTATTCTGATAGCTCTGATTTCTCCACTGCACAGAAAGCAACTGGAAAGAGTGAGAGGGGAACATATTTCTCTAAAGTCTGATAGTAATTTTTTTCCAGACTGAATCCCCCAAACATAATTTAAAGGTGATTCAAGGTGGTCTTTCAATACATTGAAATGTTAATAGATTGTTTAGTAGATCTCCACACTAATCCAGGCAAGCATCATGCATACACTGAGGATAAACCCAATAGTTGTTGGTAAAAAACTGAAGCACAATCATCAATTCGTTCAGCTCAGTTAATGGGCAGGGCATAACAGTAGCTTCATCTTGATAGGGAATTAACTACTGCTGCTAGAACAAAATTCTGCTCTGTGGTCATGGGGAAAACAAAGGTTGGATCTGCTCCCAGATCAAAGCAGATGAAGCAACTGCAGTTATCTTCAACCATCAAACTCCTGCCTTGGTGCCTGTATCCCAGGCTGAGTGTTGCCATAAAACCAGCTGTTTGCAAGGCCCTGCTGCTAGACAGATCCTTTGGGAGCACTTAGCCCAACTGCAGACTGAAATTGCTCCAAGCAAATTTAACTGGTCCCTGGTCTATCTCAGGATTTTCCTGCCAAAGGATGGCAGCGTGGGCAGGAGGGTTCACAGCTCACCCACGTGATTGATCCTCCAAGTGGAAGTAAGCAATGCACAGTGTATACAAGTAAGGTACATGTGGTGAATTGCTGTCAGATGGAAGGGAGTTTGCTAGGACTGCATTTCTAATGTTCGTGCATTTGTTCCGATTCAGTCACTACGGAAAAGGCAAGTAATAACTTTGTAAGTCAATGTGATCAAATAACAAAGAGGTTTTTTTCAATTTTCAATTCCAATATTGCACCCCTACTTCATTTTAGAGGTAACACCAGAGGAGCTAAATGTATTATACTGTAAATACACTAAAATAGACGTGTTTCTCTGTAATGGAATATCTCATCACCTAGGTTAGCTTCTCCATTGATTTACGTTCCATGTAGCCTCAGGAATACTGAAAAGGCTGTAAATCAGTGAAGAATAGCATCCTTTCAGTCTAAATCTCCTCAGCCATTCAGAAGTCATGTTAATATGTTGCTACAACTGTAATGCACATGAAAGGACTGTCCGTCAGAGGTGTTACAATCAATGATATTGAAAGAAAGAGTTGTAGTTAGCTACCGTATCGATCATGTTAATGAGTGATAAACAATTACCACTATCAGCCTAGTATTGCACAGGACACTAAATGAAATATTCCCATGACTTCAAGGTTGCATTTGTTTTTATAGTTGATTATATCTTTGTTCAAATTATTGAGTTTTAGAAAAATCTGTTTTTCTACTCTCTCTACTTGATAAAATTACCAGGATCTGGAGGACAAATATCCTTTGCACCAATAAAATGAAACTGCATTCAGAGAAGTGACTATAAAAAAAAGGCCTTGTCAAGTTGAAAATTTTCTCCTTCTCTGTAACTTTCATCATCTTTGAGGTGGATGCTAAGCTGTTTTTTTTCTTTAACCAATAGTATTGTAGGCTTGACGCTCCTATGAGCTCACGCCTGGGGCGAGGCTGGTGATACAGGGACAGAAACACAGCTCCAGGGACTCAGAAAACTGCAGCTGAGTTAGTTTGACAAAGCCAGGGCTGAAGGTGAAACCAGCTCACTGCCATGAATGTGCTTGATATGCAATAGTGCCAGAATGGAGCACATGCTTCCAAGTTTTTCCCTAAGTGAAACAAATGCAATTTGAAGTACCTACAGGAAACAGAGCCATTACAAACATGTGTTTCATTTTCTCACCCTCATGCTTTCCATGTTCATTTACATCCTAAGCATTTAGGAATTTCCACATCTTACCAAAATGCAGATGAAATTCAATTCAGTACAGAGACAGAAAAATCAATGTTGATTTGTGCCATTGTGGGCTATATACTGATATACAGGAAGAGAAGAGAAAGGAATTTTCTCCTACTGTTTCCTTTAAGCTGCATGTTATTTCTGCATTATATATTATAAAAGATAGTTCCGCAAATCTAGCTTGCCCATTCCCAATATAGCAGTCTACTAGTATCTTGACTGGTTAATAGGTTGTACTGGTTGTACAGGATCTGATCTTTCAGATTCCCTGTACTGATACTCAGCTGTATATGTGGATGCATCTCCCAGTTATTCCAGTTAAGAGATGCTTTTCCATTACATTTTTTGAGTCAGAACAATTGGAGAAAGGTGGCTTTCTCCAGCTGATGCAGAACTGCCTTATCGTCCTTTCATTTTTTTAATATAAAATGATAAAGTTATCAGCTATGGGAGCCGGTACAGGTAGAAACACTCCAAGTGATAAATCTAGAAATAAAAATGGGTGCCACTGCCCCTATAAACAACTCTCCCACTGGCAGCAGCCATGTCTAGGTGTGCTCAAATCCTGCCCCCGGTTAGTTTCATCCACAAGGCTATGCTGTAAAACCTTTTAAACTAAATTCAGAGCATCACTTCCCTTTTTGAGCCAAAGACAGGTCAGCCAGGACCATGACCTTTTAAATACTCTGCTTTGTGAATGAAGTACACTACCAGCACATCATGAATTTGACTTCTGACCAAACCTCCCATCAGACCAAGAGCAAAATAAAGAAAACTCTGACCTGCAATGGCTTTCTGTTACTTTAGTGGTCTTTGTAGGGTCTTCTGTGGAAAAGCACCTCCGTAAGTCTTTTCTTGATAAGTTTTAAAGAAAGTTCTTCTCCATCAGTAATTCCTCACATGTGATTCATCAGAGCTACTGCTGCCAGGGTAGGGCTGTGGGGGAAGATTGTGGCTTTTCAAAATGTAAGATCCCTTTCTTCTGTAGTAATAATGACACTGCTGACTGAATAAAGAAATAGGTATTAGACCTTTTAGGTTCCTGCATTTAAAAGTAGCCATGTAGCACACACATTTGCCCATCAGGGGGTAAGCACTGTGTGGGAGTCTTACGAACAAATCTTATTATATAGCCTGTGGGATGCATGCCAAAAGCCCATGCACCTCTTTAAATAAACTAGCATGAATATTTATTTACCATTTTCATTTTCTGTGTCAATCAGCTTGGGTTGTGTGTATGTGTGAATTGTTAGCTTCTACAATGCCTCTGTACAGGAGCACTGAACTGTTAGATTGTGGTCCCCAGCATCTTTCTATGCAGTTTTTAATAAGACGTGTTAGCTAATCTATTTACCTGGTATTAAGGGTCTGTATGCATATCAATCAAATGCAAAGGAAAAAAAAAAAAGGAAAATAAAAAAGTCCCCAGGTCCTTCTGAACTGCTGTGCAGAAATAAAAAAACAGAAGAAGGCACTAACCCAAACAAAATCAACTCCTGAAGCACTTTGGAAGGCAGACTGATTTTCATAAACTCATTACAACAATTCCCAATTAGGCATAAAATAGAAGATTCAAGATTCATATTATAAAGAAAGGAAGAAAGTCTCCACCCCACAGCTGATTGATGTTGTGATTTGCAGAGCTTTAAAAATAAAACTCAGCACCACCATTTTAAAATATTGCTTTCCAAAGTAATCAAGACTATCTCTTGGAAGAGCCAAATCAAACTATATCTTGTCCTTGAGGATATTAGCTGAGAAACGATTTTTGCAAGCTACACTGTAAGGCATACATTGATCTGATGACAGCTTTTGAATCTTTAGATAGAGTTGAACTTTGGCCTTTTTTTTCATAATGCCAGCATGCCTGTCTTTGTGAAAGCCCTCTGAGTAATTTTTTTTTTTTACCAAACACAGAGAAATAATCTATGAATAATTCTTTCAGCCATTTCATTTCACTATTCTCACTTCTCATGCAAGTTTGCAGCCCTGCTCCTAGCTTTTTTCCTGCCATTCTATGAGTTAGCACATGATTTTAAAGACCGAGATAAAGGTAATTAGGCTTATAGGGTTTTTCAAATTGCTGTACTTTTTTTAAGGGAAAAGAAAATATTATTTTTCTTTTCTTATGTTTTCTTATTTTAGGACAATCACCAACATTTTCCTTGTTCTTCAGTGTGGGCACATGGATTGATTGAAAACTGCATGCAGAAATGAGAAAAGTGAGTGTACTATCTAATAAAAATCTTATTCTAACTTACAAGATAGCAAAGGGTGGGATACTTAAGAAAACAAAACAAAAATCATTTAAGGGTTGAACTTCATGTCCTTTAGCCACCTGTACAAAGAAAGTCTGGTGTGATCAACCCATGTGCCACTTTGAGAGTTCATGTCCTTCAAGCAAGA
This sequence comes from Phaenicophaeus curvirostris, assembly GCF_032191515.1. NCBI lineage: Eukaryota > Metazoa > Chordata > Aves > Cuculiformes > Cuculidae > Phaenicophaeus > Phaenicophaeus curvirostris. Next base: position 8,451,240 of record NC_091402.1, on the reverse strand, counting down.
ACTTCTCCATAGATCCCTTACGTCTCCCAGCAGCTTCCAGTAGCTGGAGTTCTGGTGTCTAATGAAATCTAACAAGGTCTTAAAAGTAATAACTTGCTACTGGGAAATCAATTTGATGCTAGAAAGAAAGACAAGATAAAACATCTCTTAAATATGTAGATAATTCCCAAGGAATAGAAAACTTCAGTGCTCAGCCCCTCCGTCAAAGCCTGCTGAAGTTAATTAGAAGACTTTGCTTTGGCTGAAGTCTATAACTTAGCATGTGGCGAAGGCTCAAAGTAAAAGAAGTTGACTGAAAACCTTCTTTTTCTTCCATCCTCCATCACCCCTGTCATCATGCATCAAAATCAGAGTTCTATGCTAAGATACTAAGAATGCAGCCCAAAAGAAGGCATTTCCTTAGTCTTGTACCTCTCAGGCAGATTCCACAGGACTTTAGCAGTGAAATCCTGAAGAGCATATCTGGAATCCATATGACATTGAGCAGTTTAAGTAAAAGAATATCTACGGCACAATTTCTCTTAAATACATCTCACATCTGTCAAATCTGGACTGCAATCAATACTTTTATGACTGTAGCTGCAAGTTGCTAAAGAAACACAGCAGCTATATTTTAAACTGATATCAGCTAGATATAATGGGATATCGGAATTAATGTTAGCTCAGTCAAGCATGACAGCTTGGTGTAATGACTAAGTGTCAGCTACTTTGAAAGTTTACATCTCTTTTAATTACTACGATTACCCAACTGACTGATTTTCTGCTCGTATGCCTCCTGGAGGCTACGAACAAGCAACAAACTGGAAGGCATACGTACATCAGCAAAGTTTTCCACTGAATTGTAAGGATCAGATGTTGATCCTTATCAAACTGCTGGCCCCTGCTAAGCAGCACATTGCAGAAAACCTTAGCACTGCTTGTGATGGGGAGATATATTCTGTTTTTGTTTTCTTTCTCAATATAATGGCTTTTCTGGGCAGCGGTAGTTGTAGAAAGAGTAGATCAAGGAATTTTCTTATTGCAAGGCCTCTTCTGTATCCCACCAAGTTCAGGGTGGTTGGAAGTCTGCTTGTTTTATTTCTAATTAAGGCTTCCTTCTTTTGTCTCCAGGCTAATACAGCTCTTTGAACCAAATCCTATGGGTTACATGTTACGCACAAGAACTGTTTTTTCCCCTGTGTACATGGGGAGGCTGGAAATATGAACCTAACTTTTAATGAATTCTATTTTCAGCTAAAACACCTTTCACTTTGTCACCTCAAAACCACCAAAAGCAGATATCCTTTGTGAGGGGGTACTGGGTAAACATGCACCTACAGATACCTCATTTATTTGGTCTATCCTACACCAGAACTGTATAAGAAAAACAGGGACAACTGAAACTCACTGAATACTGTTTCCAGAATATAGGAAACCTCTGACTTGCAAGTGCTGAATTAGACCTTTTCTGAGAGGAAGCAGTTTGCAGTAGGATTCAGTCAGGGAGGGACAGCTCTTCTCCTGTCCGTAAACGTACTTTTGCTTTTCTAGCCTTCAGTCCCCACTTCTGTGGGCTGTGTCCCAAGTATACTCCCCCTTAATATATTTTTGAAGCAAGTATTGCAAGAGTTACAAGGAGATGTTTTCATAATGATGGTAATTATGATTGCATTTTAACGTACTGCAATACAGTGCCATGGTTCAGTAGCTTCACTTTAGAGGAAGTGTTAAAATAGAGAGCTTTAGATCTATCATGAAATACATCTGTAACTAACCTTTGGTGCTGTATGCCAGGATTTTCTCATACTAAACACTAATGAGGTGTGCTCTGGCCTGCCTGCCACAAGCGTATGAGGCTCTTCTAATGAGTCTATTGCTACAAAAAAAAAAGGATATAACTATCAAGTCACTTTGGCCTCTTTTCATATCCAGTGCCATCTAATAACTCTAATCGTGACAGTGCATTGCCTCCTAGAGATTGGTATCACTACATTAAAAAAAAAAAAAATCAAATGAAAGTGCAGCAAAGGACAGGGGAGCTCAGAGAAAAAAAATAAGATTAGCCATAGATAGGGCCAACTATCAGAACAATAATATCATCCCATTACCTTTAATATAACTGACATAGTATACACGGATAGAAAGCAACAGTAAGATAAGATACCACATCCAGGTTCATTATTTTCCATGGCATACATCATGTTGTATAGTTTTGTAAGAAGGGAAAGGGAAGAGGATGTTTAGGGGATGGTGAAGGAGCACTCACCCACCTTTTTCCAATGAGAAAAATTCCCATTTTGGACATGCACAAGAAGCTTCTCACAGGAGAGAGGAGGCCATCAACAGCAACCCTTGGGTAATACTGGAAGCTGCCTCTAAGCTTAGCGAAGCCCTGAAAATCCTTCTCCAGACTGTCAAGGCCCAGAAAAAGCAGCTGAGCCTTGTTAGCAAATTGGCCAGGAGGAATAGGTAAACTTCAGTTATCTCAAAAAGCCAATTAAGAGGACATATGAGGCAAGTCTGGCTGGTCAGTAATAGAAGAGATTGGCAGCCTTGGCTTGGGAGGTAGGAGCCAAGGTAGCCGGGATAATTACCAAGGTTGTGCAAGTACATGATATTCTTTGGGCCTCAGTTAAAAGACAGGCAAGCAAGACACGACGCAGCAGGAGACTTGGGATAGTAATGCTGTTAATCGGAGACTGCAAATAAACACAAGCCTGAGCTTTCCTCTGCATTGCCTGGACCCTGTGTGAAGTGTGTTGCTTCTGCTGTGCTGGCTTGACCCCTCCAGCAATCCTGCTATTAGACAGTGGAAACATTAGACATGTCACTGTGCCTCTGCCCAGGTCTGTGCTTTTGCTGAGAAGCAGCTTTTATGCATAAATAAATAGGTGCAGGGAATCTGAGATGGAAGTCTCCATGAGCGAGATGAAACCTTAAAGTAAAACTTGTGAAAAATCCAAACTGGAAGCATTTCAACTACTGGCATCAGAGTTGGCAGGGGTAGCTAATGGAGCAAGGGAGAGAAAAGAGCAGAATGCATAAATTGCAAAGCCTGGGGTCAGCTGGAGCAGAATGGGAAAGAAATAGCCTTTATTCCCACTCTCAACTATTGTGATTTCCCCTGCAGAAAGAATGAACTTTCCAAGTGAAAAAGCCATCAATGCAAGCCAAATTTTATGTTGGCTACAAAACAACTCTCTTATTAACCCTTCCTTCAAGAATCAACATCAGGTTCTTCCTGCACAGCAACATCTCTCCTGCACCAAAAGGGTCACTTCGCAAAAATTACACTGTTGTTCAGTGGCATTTTCCAAGGCATTAGCATGGCATCTTCTATTGTTTCCCATAGGACATCCAATCTTATCTCAAGCATTCACTTTCCCATTTCTCCATCTCTCAAGGCAGCTAGAGCTGACTGAAGTGAAGGCAGCTTGGCTACAACAAATCTTTAAAGAAAGTAGATATACAACTCAGAAATGTGAAGTACTACTAACGTATTAGAGAGCTAACACCGTAGGTGTTCTTGCTATTAAACACACTTCAGTAATACACTAATCTCACCCTCCGCATAACTCCTAGCATCTCCCCAGAGAAGCTGAGATTATTGCATCAGCCATTGCTTTTACATTGCAATTCTACCATTGTGATTCTACCCACAACTTCCAGCACTGACTTATTTTAATAACTTGCACCTGACTTTCACAGTATTCTGAAGGTGACAATGTTTTCACATATGCCATCGTTCTCCAACAGAGAGTACAGTTACAGGAGCCTTTTAACAGCTTTGGCAAAGCAATAACCCTGCAACTTGAAAAAAATCCCCAACCAAGTACGAAAACCTGCTTTTATTAAGATCTTATTTTTCATTAGTATTTGAATTTTAGATCTGGATACCATCTTGTGGATATTGATGGTAGAGAACTGGGTACACTATGGCATTCAAAGCATCTTCTCCTGGTAATTCATTTTATTGTAAATACCCTTCATTTACTTCATAGAAGAATGAAAAAAAATGATAAAAAGAACATTTTGACATATGCTTTTTTTTCCGATGCTCAAGTGTAAGGTGTCTCTAGCAAGAATAATCCGTCAGTATTTAGAGACAGAATAAACTCCATCAGAAACCTAGATGTTTTTGCTTCAGTGTGTTGGGAAATTCAACCAAAAGCCACTTGGGAACCCTATCCAAAAGAAGACTTCTTGAGATCAGAAAGAGATGTTTGTTTGGAAATTTCACTGCCAACAAAGTTGTCCTTTGTGCAAACTGTGCAGGGATGATCTCCAGCAGATCCACCAGTGCTGACAAAGTTCCCTGTTGGCCTCCCTGCACCTTCTTCAAGCATTCCTGCTATGATTTTATTTTGTTAAACTAGATCAAAGTTTTAAATCTCCTCACAAGTCATAAAAACATAAACACATTCACAGTAAAACACTCACCAGCTATCTTGGAAATAGTAGATATCAAGCTGGAAGGAGTTATTTTTTTCACATCCATAAAACTTTCTTCTCAAGTAGCCTAGGAGTATAATTTACAAAAAAAAAAAAAAAAATCTGATTCAATTCTCTTTGACTTCAGGTTTGTCCTTGACTCTTCCAGCAGGAAGATTTTCTTTCAGTAATTTTACTATTTCACATCACCAGCACACCTTTCAGCACTACCCAAGCACAAACTCTCTATCAGAAAGAATCCTTCACAGGTGAATTTAAATGACTCAAGTGCCAGCAAACAAGCTACAAAAGGGCATCCTCCAGCCACTTGATTTCACTTAAGTAAAGATAACAGGTTCTCTCTCTTAAGTTTACATGGTATCTGCAGATACCAACTGAATTTAGAACTGCTCTGTGTTTTTTTTTTTCATGAGCATTTGTTCAATAAATGCATCTTCTCCCAGTCCCAAAATTGGTATCCATCTCCCCAAAACTGTATCTCAAATATTTTTTTGCAGAAATAGTTACAGCTGAACTTATGCTTTTAACAGAAATATACCAAGAGTGTCAACACCTCAAAGATCTCAATTTGAATTCAGTGAAGCTATCATATTTTTCTCTGCTTTTACCAAAATAATTCTTCGGAAATATATTGTAAGAAAACTTCTGCAGCATTATGACTGAATTTTCTTACCGTTTGTAATCATTTCATTGTAAGCATGGAAGTCTAGGGAGAGCAGCATTTGCTCATCTCAGATAGAGGTTGTTGGGGAGTAATAGACATTGCCAAGAGAAGACAGATATAATGGTGAATTAGGGTTGTATTAAAGGGCTACATTTGATTCCCACTCATTCCAACCACTGACAGAGTACGACCCCAGCTGAGGAAACACTCAGCTGCCACAGACAAGAGTCACAATGTGCATAATGGGTAAAAATCTCAAATTTCTCAGTTCCCCGCTAGCTGAGAGTCTCAGAGATCACAGAGCAACTCGGGGCAACTTAGAGCCAACCCTTAAGATGTTCTAATTGAAATCAAGGCTGGAACAGATGGGGTTTGTGAGTCTGAGACCCATAAGCAGCTCCCTGTTACCCCTCCCCTGCACTAAGCAAATCTTGAATCTAGGCCAATATACACTGCACTTAGAAGGGTGCTTGAAGTAGCTTAATTAGGGAGATACATTATAAAAACTACTCTGATGCAAAATAAGTAATTTACTAGCATAAAGTATAGAAACAATTATATTGGTTTCTACATTTCCATGTCCAAAACACTCTGTAGAACTAAGGAGAACCCTTATAGCTTCTTAAGAAAGAATAACAATGAAAGAAAAAATGGAAATAAAGAAAGAGCCTGAGACACCAAAAATCTAGCAATTAGAAGCTCCTAATATCATATTCATGCTTTCATGTATCAGATGCTCCCAAACTGTTCTTGCCGCATGCCTGCATTCATTACAATGTGTAAAACTGGGAGTGATAGTCATGGTTTGAAGTTGAATTATACCACATCAGAAATCAGTCTCTGCTCTTCTACCTCAATCTTGTCATGCTGCTTGGCTCCAAAGTTGGCTACTTCCCTCAATATAATCCTTATTTTTAATGCTTCCCTCTCTACCTCCTCCCTCCACTTAAAAAATGCTTTGTACTGCAAAATGTTGTAGGAAGAAGAGGAAAACCTCACTGCAGTAATTTCTCCTCATATGCAAGTGCCAATTTAGAAACTCGAGGTATCAAAAATCTCCCAAGTAGCATTTTCCTCTCATATGTTTTCAAATGTTCCGTCCCCAAGGTGACCTGTCTGAGATGCCTCATCCCTGGCCTGAGCACACCACGGCCAGACCAGGTGCTCTGACCCTACACTTTAGTTAGTGGGGACGTGAGGGAAGAGCGCAGAGCACCAAAGGTAACAAGGCTGATTGCACAGTGGGGTACGATGCCAAACTCTGTTCAGGAGTCTCTCAAGACCTTTCTCATTTCAAGTGATGCAAACAGAAAGCACCAGGATTCCCCTCAGACGCTCTGGGAATGCCACCTTGCAGAAAGAGAGCTCATCTAGGCTAATTACTGAAAGAGTAGGACAAGTAAATGAGTCACAGCAATGGAAAGTTCAGCAAGCAATGGTTGTCCTTTCACAACATTAAAACATGGCATTTTCTTTGGGAAAAATCAAAACTATTCTCCTTCCTTTAACATTAATAAAAATCACGTCAGAAATACCAGCACAAGCTTAGAGAAATGTGCATAAGTTTTAGATATGTGGCTATTTTGGAAAGCTATTCACACATGCTAAATAATATTTAATCAATGGAATGCTTTGCACTTGGTTTTTTGGTGGTTTTGTTGGATTTTTTTTTGTGTGAACTGTTTAAAGACAAGAGACTTTTAAAGTAACATCTAGGTTCATTCCAGTCCTACAATATCCCTTCCAAGTTTACAGCAATGGCTATGCATTCAAGTGAGAAATGAATATCATCCGGAAAATCAAAATTTATCATGTAGATATATGAGCATTATATGGAAATGAAGATCAAGTAAAAGTTTTCAACATGTACAATACATCTTAGGGCAGGATATTACTGTAAATAAACTGGAGAGTTAAATAGCATTATCAAAATGGAGAAAAAGCTAGTTATTACTATTCCAAGAAAGAGCAGGTGGAATTTCAAGGCAGTGGGTGGGCTAAGATCCTTCCCATTGAATTCAAGGACGGACTTCAAGAGGAGCAAGCGTAGACTAACACAATGATTACTTTGAAAAGCAGCAGGTTTCCTGCCTTGACAGTTATAAGATCAGAAGCTCCAAGGGATCACTTTTCAGTGGAAATCCTTGAAAGTGCAACTATAGGATTTTGCTTTCCCCTGCCCACGTAAGGAATCTGCATCACTGAAAACAAGAGACCACTTCTGTACCAAAATTATGTCAGATGAGATTTGCCACTGTGCAAATGTCTGTTCCTGGAGGAAAGATGGGCCATGCACTTTCAGGTTCCACTTCAAAATTATGGCTCTTTGTAGAGAATACACAGTTTAAGCACTTCGGTCAGTCACCCAAGTGACTCATGAACTTCCCCTCATGGTGGAAAGAAATTGGCAGCTCCTGATGGTGGTTCTGCTCAACAGAGATCAGGCTCAGGTCAGGCCCACAACTCAGGGCATTCAAATTGGATGCCTAAAGTTTTGCATTGAAGTTTGTCATTCACAGAGAATTTCACTACACTGATAAGGTGTGATCACATGTATTAAAGAAAAAAAGGATTTTTCATCAAGAGCAGGTAGTGCCCAAATAAGTCTTTCAATACACTTATGGCTGCAGGAAAAGAACAAGCTAAGAACCTAGTATGATTGTATAATTATACAGATAGGATCAAGTTGTCTATCAAGTTAAATAATTGTTCCTCTGTATACGACAAATTTCTACTCAGATGAAAAAAGTAAAGTTTTTCAATAGAACTGTAGTAAGTCATTTAACCCTGTAGTGTGGGAAGGTTCAAAATGCACCTAACACACAGTATCAAGGGTATTTCAGGCCTCACTTCATTTCACATCAAGTCATTATATTTTCTTATTGATGCATTACATGCCTGGGGTTGAGATGGCAGAAGTTGCAGGGAGGTCTCTAAGGTGCAGGTCTGGGTAAAACAGAGCATCATGTCATGAGATATTTATCAAGTGATAATGTGAACAACTGAAAGAGAGATGAGGTGGGGACAAAGGCTTCTCCGGCTGGGAAGTTATCGAACAGTTGGAGCCTAGGAACAGATAGCTCAGTGGCAGCTGGGTGTCCCTGACTCCCTAAAAAATTAATCACTGCAGATAAATGCATAAAAAGACTGCACCTCAATCTGGTTCCCACTGAAGTTGGTGGCAAAATTCCCATGCCTTGTCCCTTCCTACTGTTCAGTCTGTGCCGTGAGGCCCAGATATGCTTGCAGCAGTTCTGGTATCATAACAGAATAGATGTGCTGGCACTAGTGCATTTTCTCAGCTGTGCTTGTGGGAAACATCCAGAGGACCCCTGTCCCACCACTGTGTACTTGCTCTGCATTGTGCAAAATGAGTTCCTGCTGTTTAGGCCTTTGCAGTGTCCCTCTTCCAGGTTTGACCAGTCCTGTGGGGCAAGCAAACGTGGGCGTGAGCAGCTCACCTCGAGGAATTTGCTTCTTCCCATTCAGATACAAAAGCTGATTTATAGCTTGTACACTGAAGATGATGGAGCTGTGACTACATGAAGAACTTTACCATCAGCCTTTCCTGGTGTTTAACAAATTACATTTGCAGCCCTAAAATTCTGTTAACACTGGAGCAAAACTACTCATCTAAGCTGTTATTGCTTTCAGTAGGCATCTTTTTAAAAAGAATTTCTTAAGAAACAAGACAAGCACTCTGTGATGTCAGAACAGGATCATGTGTGAGCACCAGGAGTAGCCCTTGCTAATACCCTTGGTTTAGACACAGCCGTTCTATGTAAATTTTTGTAGATAAAACCATTTTGTAGGAATGTTCATTGAAAATTGTTACAAGTGGAACACAGAATAGCCAAAGGAAATTAATTTGCAAGTGTGATGGCGTGAATATTCACAGGAGACACTGAGCAATTGAACTAACCCTAGTTATAATAGCTCTCTCCATGTTTTCAACATCAGTATTGGGCTGGGAAGAAAAATTCTCCTACCTCCAGTGAAACAGCAGATGCAAAAAGGGTTGCTAATTAGAAGCCCAGTTAGATATCCTTCCACACTGGTAGAAGTACATTTGCAGTTGTGGCATACATACCAATCCTGGGTGAAAGTCTACCAAATTCCTACTTTAGGCTTTATGTTCACATCACAAAGCTGATATAAGTACCTTTACAGTCTAAGAAGGACAATACTACTCATTTTATGAAAAAGAGCATTTAGCAACACGCAGCTGTATAAGTAAAGGATGCCAGAAGATAATACAACCTATCTGCTGGTATTTCTGTGGTGCAGACTTCAAATTTGCTGTGCCTGCTTTATGGCTTTAAAGAAAGATGGTTGTAAAGACCATGTCTGATGACAGCATGGGTATCCATGAGAAACAGCTCTGGAGAAAAAACAAGACAGGATTATACAGCTGACAGGGATATGCTGGACTTTTTCTCAGCACTTGTCCTGATCTCTCCATAACCACACCACTTCAGTTCATGCCGACCCTGTTACACTACAAAACAAATAGATTCAGGAGCAAGAAGGTTTTCTGGACATGCAGACACGTTGAAATGGAGAGCGCTGCCCAGCAGCAGCAATGTACTATTTGGAGGCATAAGTCATGTGAATGTTAAGGAGGTGGATGTTATTTTTTTGTGCTAATAGGACTGAAATGGGTCAAATTAAGTAAGTTTGAAAATAGCCACTAAATTTGATTATCAGCTAAAAATCTGTAAGGACAATTTTTCCTTGTAAATGCAGCAGTAATACCCAGCACCTAGTGCAGCCAGGGAGGCTTTGCCATTGACTCAGAAGGCCAGGGTTTCCCTCTGTGTATACGGTGGACTATAAATATTTTATAAATGATTGCAATCAAATCCAAATAAATGTATTTAATAGACCAATCTTCTCAAGATTGATACTGAAGAAGCTCTATAAAATGATACGTGCTTGTACATATAAAATATTTTTTTTTACAAAAGAGCTTTCTTCCCTCATGTTTTAAATTACTGAATTCTCCAGACTGGTACCTTTGATTTTAATCTAAGAGCCTGAATTTACAGATTGCCTAAAGATAAATGAACATTCGTCACCTGTCCCACTAACATTTTTCTAATATATTGCTTTTCCTTTTGGCAAAGCTGCTAAGATTTGAGTATAGTTTTTATCTCCTGTTTTGAATGACAAATAATTCATTACTGAATTCATTTTTTACCTTTCCATGCCCAAGCTATCTTTTCAATAGTTTCGGGGCATTGTTTAAGCCGAAGTATCAAAACCACTCTTCTATTTATTCCCCCATGCAGTTTTGTGTTTTGCTTTGGCAACCTTCCAGCTGAATTAATTTGACATTCACTGATCAATCAAACTGTCTCATTACTACCTTCTGCCCGCCTTGTCATCATGGTCCACTGTTGACAAGAGTAAGAAATGAACATCCTCAAGGTCGCCTTCAGAAAATCTTCTATTTAATTGTAGTAGACCTACTGCTAAGCCCTGAGGCTATCTGCAATTTTCCTGCATGTCTTTCCCTTTCTTTTTACATGCGTAGTGATTTATTTTACGTAAGCTCACACAGTTCACAGATGGAGTGACTCCAGCAGAGTTATTTAAGCAGTGGCCTTAGTAATTACACCGAGTGTTCACATAAAGAGGATTGTTTTATTTCAAAACCCACATGAATGATAGGCCAAGTGGATCATTTGAAGAAAAGTACTCAGAAGGGGTTACTGAGGAAAAGTGACAAGATGCTCAGTATGGTATTATTTATATTCTTTATGCAAGTGTTCACATGAAAGCCACTCTAGTGGCTTTATGGTAAATTATTCTAATTAATTACCATTTATGACTGCCAATTGATACAGAGAAATTTGCCAAAAAGACAGTAGCATTCCTCACTGGAACAAGTACTCTGCCAAAGGACTTCCAATCTCTGTTTACACTCGTCTGAAGTAAATTAACACCTGTAGCAATTGTTACGGAATTAAAACTCGTGTGTCCTGTACAGAAGTTAGAGCATTTGGAAGGAGATATTTCCGCTTTTGAATTCTTTCTGAGTTGGTTTAAGTTTCCCATGGGAAGGATCCAAGTCCTTTTTAGACACTCTATGATACTGCATCATGGAGCTGTTCTGGTTCATATTTTACATGAATAATTAGTGCATTAGTATACATTACAGGAATGGGAACTGAAGTCCCTTATATTCATTCTCCAGAGACAAATTCATCACAGTTTTGGTTATCTTTAATTACAAATAATGATAGGATCATCCTAACATTTATGAACACCAAGGATCACATAGGACACTGATCCTTACACACCATCAGGCTTCTAAGGCACCACGATTAAACCAGAATATGGATCTGATATTTCAGACTGGTTTTGTCTGAGAAACAGATAACGGTCCTCAGGCTTACTGTAAGATTTAGGCTGCTGTGGTGGAAAGCATTATGATCTGATGGATAGGTCTCATTTATTTCAATACGCAGCCTCTTATGTTGAATTGTTTATCTTATTTTTCTCCCATTTCTTAGATTTTTTTTAATAAGAAACATCTAAATAATGCAAGCAGTAGTTTCTATGTTGCACATATCTTTTCCATTAATAAAACTTTTCTCGGTGTTAGGAGTACATGTTGATTGGAGTTCTGCATGTGTAGACATTGCAGCAAACATGTCTCAATGTTGCTGATGTGCAGATTATTGATCAATAATGACATGATCACCAGTGTAACACAGAAATTACATCACTACCATAAAACTGGTAAGGATACTTTGGTAAATGAGAAGGTATAGAAGGAATAGGGTGGATGTTTCAACAACTCAAAGTCATAAGATACCTTGGGACCAATTTACTAGGTACTTAGAAACCAAAGGGTGTCATTATCTTTAAGAGGAAAACTTGCTTTGCAATAAAACACAAGCCATCAAACTGGAGGTGGGAGAGTTAAAGGAGTTATTAAAAAGACAGTAAATATGTTGGCAGTAAGCCTTTCGGAGGACTTCCTGAATGCAGAGGGGAATTACAGTATTGCCACTCCAGTCCCAGAGGAAAGGTGCTGACTTACATAGAATTTGTAGAAACATATGTTTAGGTCTACACAAGGTGCATCTGAACCAGAATTAATAATCTGCAAAACTATGAGACCAGCAGAGAAAAAGGTGAAAGAACAGGAAAAGTCAGCCTCCTTGAAAAAGGTAATTCTGTTAAGATTTATAACGCCAATAAGGACATTATTAATTAGGTCCTGAATAAATGCTTTGGAGTCTCTCATGTTACATGCAGGTGGGAAGAAATATTTTTTCCCTCAGTGTTCAGGATGATGCCTGTTGCAACACATATTTTCTGGGCTTCTGGGCCTAATAAAGGTGGGGGAGGAGTATTTTGGGTAAAAGGGATATTTTCCCTTACTTGAAATGAGGAATTTAAAATATTTAGTTTTCCACCTGATCACATAACGAAATGCAATCTGCCCTCCTTCCTCTTATGTTTGCAAATTTATTACCATTTCATAGGAAATGTGCCAAAATAAGCTGATGAATTTATCATACTGCAGTGGGTCCATAGGATACATCTATCAAAAACAATATTAATATCAGAGCTTAAGGAAGGGCCACCTGTGAAGTCCTTTCCACCACATTCACTCCCACACCATACTACAGACCATCACTAGACAGTAACTAACTCTTGTGTGCCCCTGCCAGAAAGGAGGGGTGATTCTGGGAAACAGAACATAGTAAGGAAGAAAAACAAATCTCCAAACCCCTTTTTATATAACATTTCATGCCATTTTTAATCACAATTTATGTTTCATCCAAATTTTGGAGACTTGCAGCTTTTCTGCACACAAATTCCTTTTGGCCTAGTGATCAGGTTGTTGCCAGAACAGAAAAAGCTTGTGAGAACATCAGTCCCAGGGGACTTAGGAATAACTTGCTAGAAAGGGGTCATGGATACTTAAAAATTGCTTATACATGAAAGAAAGAAGGGCTTGAGCACCCTAACAAGGTGTTGCATTATTTTCATGGTACAATTCATGCTGCAGCTTTAAGTAGAGACTCCAATTTAATTTTAAATCTGCTCTTAGTTTGGATGGGCTAGGTTGTCATATCTCCTCATTTTGAGCAGCAGGATACGCTACATTTAAATAGGTATGATTAAGAAAGGAGAGAGGTAGAGATATTACTTTGAAAGACGGTCCAGGAATTTGCTCCAACTCAATGTACAACTTAGAAAAGTGCAGGAGTCTCCTCCAAGCTTTGACACTCTGAAAAGACATCCTATTTCCAAACAAGAAGTCATGGTATTTACATACCTAATGAAATTACTGATTTGTTCCAAGGAAGCTTTAATCAAAGGTGCAAAGTGCTGTTATTAACACCATGGTGCACTTCCATGAAACGTTGCAATGTGCAGCCCCCCTTTCCATGAGTTTTGTTGGGTATTCTCAGAGTTGCTGCCACTCCAGTTGGGTGCTACACTGTGGTCTGCCAAAGGCACTTCAAAGGCCTATTTGCTCTCAGCAAAGAAAAGTCTCCCCAGCCCTGGATTATAGGTTACAAACCTTCGGCTCTCAGCCGTGCACCCTGAGCACTAAGCTCAAACTCATTACTTCAAGCAGAAGTGCAAGCATACAATTGACTTTCCACTGGATGCCAAGAGAGATATTTGTTGACATCAAGGGAATTCTTGAATTTTGTTTCCTACAGTTAAAGCTATAATAAACTGAGAATCCTTTTATTTTCCTTCTTATTTACAGTACGAAGTTGCAAGACAGATGGTAAGAACCCATATAGTATAAAGAAAAGGGAAGCTTTAATTGCCATTTTTGTTAAAAGGATTACTGTTTGATAAAGGCTTGTATTTTCCCCTGCTAAAGGAAGGAAATTAGATCTTTGACGGAGGTTAAGTATTATGACTGAAGAAAGCATATATTTCATCCTTGGCATGGATGGTTTATTAACAGCTGGCTGTGTAGCATTGGTTTACCTATTAATTCTCAAAATGTGATTTACTTTTCTGGAGAAAAAAAACCCATTGTATTTATTGTCTCTAACGATCAGTTCCCACAGTTCTTGAAATTCCCAGCTGCAATAAACTGGTTCCAGTGACAGAACTTTCAATGTAGTCTGCAAAAGTTTTACTGCTGTCAGCATAGAGTCAGCATGTATCTTCTCTCCATCTTCTACTGGTGTGATATTTGTTTTATATTGCACTTGTATCCATAATGATAAGAGATGAAACGCTGGGGAGGAGGGGGGTTCCCATGACAGATTAATCTATGTATCTTTAAAAAGTTGCATGTTAATAATATTTAAAAAGAAACAAGTAAGGAACTACCAAGACCACTGAATTAATCTCCCTGAAATGGGAGACAAACCAAGGCCCAGATAGGAAAATCTCCAAAACACTCATTAGACATACAATAGGAAGCAAAACAGATCCCAAACTGTTTCAATCACTGGATGTCTTAAGGATTTAGTATCTCACCAGCAACCAATCCTGAACAATTCTTACACATTGCCCAAAATCTTTCCACTATGTGATTCTAGGAGGATCAAATCTGATTCTGATGCACTGTATGTCCTTCTGTTTGCTCACCAAAGCCCTGAGCTGAATAAGCTACAGTTTTAACATCATTTCTGTAAGCAATTATACTAATTGACGGACACATTTTTTCACCTACCTACGTCAAAGGAAAATACATCTTAGGGAATTTCCTCCATTCCCATTGACTGCTGACAACCCCATCCCCATGAAGACTAAGGGGTGGCACTCATCCCTTCTGCTTTGTTGACAGCAGGTTGTATTTTCCTTTTGTCTGTGGGACAAGGGATGTCATTATTCTGAATGAGCCCATGAATACTATGATTCAACATACTGATGCCACAAAAGTAAGTGTTTACCCTAAAGGGAAGAGTGAGCAAGTCCTTGTTCTTATTGGTGCTTGTGATAAAGCCAAATGGAGACAAATTTGGCACTGGATGGTTTCTGAATGCAAGGAGTAAGCTTTTGCATTCCCCTAGATCACCTTTCCTGCGTTTTTTTTTTTGTTTGTTTTGCAGAAAACAACATCTTGGCATAAAGTCAAGTATCAAGAAGATTTCTGAAATTGTAACCATTTCAGTGACTTCTGAAGTGTAGTGCTTTCTACCTGGAAATTATTTCTTACCATCTTGCCTATTTTCCCCTTCTTTTGCTGCATGCTGTTCAAGTGTTGGTAAATTAAGTCCTTGATATGGCAAAGGTTGTAAGCATGTGATTAACATTAAAATGGCCTGTCAGCAGCCTCCAAGTGGATTTCATCGTGGGACTACTGAGGTGCTTAATGTTCAGTGTGAATTAAGTGCTCTGCCAGTTAGAAGGTCTGTTTGCCATGTTGTGCCTGTATTACTGCTGTAAGTTAAATTACCACAGTCTATAAAACACCTTGTAGTCCATTTCTTCTGGATGAAAGGAGCTATGCAGAATAAATGGCAGTTTCTGAAACACAAACACCCACCTGAAATGATTATGGAAAAAAATACAGGGAAATGATTGTAGATATATTTCTGTTCCACATTGGTATCACAAAATACAATGTATTCTCTTTGTATGAGATAATTCCATCTTGCTAATTTTCAAGTTTCACAATCACCAATTACAAGCAAAATGTCAAAATAACAGGAAGGCAAAGCATCAGGGGTATCATTTGTCTATCCGTAAGCTGTATCTATTCATAACTAAATCTAAAATACAGCTTAGATATTTTACACCAGAAATCAGGGTAAGAAATCTTTCAGATAAGCATATTCCTACTTTATGAGAAACCTACTTCAGACTAATTTTAGAACATATTAGCTGTATATTAGAAGAGAGAGACAGAGCAAATATGTTTATGCTAATATGGTCTTCAACACCACATTCTAAGGAGCATAAAAGCATGTCAAACTCTTCCATTTATTTTGGCTGGCCTACAAGGAAATAGCATTAGTTAGTGGCATAAAATCATTCCAATTTGAGAAGTAACCTGACCTCTTGTTTTCAATTGTGTCAGAACTGAGAGCTCAAAGGGACGATGGGAAAAGATGCACCCTAGAGACAGAGAGATCACACATTTTTTCTATCAATCAAATGTCTTTGTGCTCAGGTGGACTGAACTCAAGAACACAGCTGGAATTAGAATT
This sequence comes from Phaenicophaeus curvirostris, assembly GCF_032191515.1. Taxonomy (NCBI): domain Eukaryota; kingdom Metazoa; phylum Chordata; class Aves; order Cuculiformes; family Cuculidae; genus Phaenicophaeus; species Phaenicophaeus curvirostris. Next base: position 8,434,995 of record NC_091402.1, on the reverse strand, counting down.
GCTGTCATAAATCTATCTTTAGCGTTTGATATACTAACTACGCTTTCACATAAGAATTAAGAATTTTTCATTGATGTGGTGAACATGATACCTTATTCTTAGGATCATCCAAAATGCCTTAGAAATAAGCAGAAAAAATTAACTCTGACCTTGCAGATTGGTTACTGATGTGCTTTAAGGTATTCTGAGGTTGCACTGACCCATCATGTATTGTAAACTTGCTAAGAAATAAATGCAGGTTGGGACATGTGTATTAAAAACCTGGGCAGTCCAAACTAACACACCTGTTAGTAACACAAGTAGAGTTCTTTGAAGAAGTAAATGCTAAGGTGCTCAGTGGTTATGCCAACTGTATGTGGCATCTGAAAATATTTTAAGACTGGTGCTTGACTGATGCCATACTGGAATCAATTAAAATGACATCATCAATTTTAAGAAAATTCAGAAGTAGTTTTACTACTAAATTGAGGGTTATGAGCAAGGGGAAGAAGATATTTACAGCTGATACTTGAAAACAGACAAAGAGTTATTCAATGGAGATATACATACGGGTTCTTCCAGATGGCTGAGGCTGCAAAGAGGAGGGAACTCAAACAGCAGCAGGGGTGTGTTTGTATGGGTATTGAGGTGAAGTTTCTGGTAAAATAAATGGATGCGTCCATACCAGAGGTATGCAATCCTTAACCTCTGGAAAATTTCATAGGCAGCTACTTGATATTCAGTCTTTTGAGTTGTAATGTGTGATCCATTTTCCTGAATGTTAAAATGAATACAGATGAAATGAGACAATATTTGTGCAGTGACATGCCTGCTGATGGGTAGGTGGGAATTTGTCATTAACTTCTCCTTTTGATTACATATAATCAAGAATATGTATATATGCAATACATGGATACATAGATACATAAAAATCTTTGCACCTGGTCCGTGGGAGCATTGCAAACTTGTAAATATCATTTAGTGATATTTAACAAACCAACTAGAGTTTGACAAAAATAAACAGCACTAGTGTGAAAGAAAGCAAGCATTTTCATTAAACATCTGAAATCAGTTATATTTTACTTCCTTGAAACTGCAAAAACTCCAGTACCTTGGCACACAAACTGTGGTGTTTCACTTGGCACACTCTATATGTTGAGTCTCATGCAAAGAAGAAAACTTTGGTTCTTCATTTAAGAATGATAAATCATTTAGCATGAATTGATTTTTTAAATATATATGTATAACATATACAGGAAAATATATATTTGTGAATGTATAAACATATACCTAAAAGCTTCAAAATACGCTTAGGCAACTTCAAACATGCCCATATATATGCACATATATGGATAAACTCGACTTTCAAGCCTGTTCCCTAGCTACCACAGAAAAGAAATCCTGCTACATTTTCAAAGCTGGGCCTCTCATCACAGGCTTTTTCCCTTGGAGTCTTGTAAAAAGTCAAAAAAGCAATTTCAAAGCACTGGGACTAGGTTTCCAGCCTTGAGCTGGGAAAAAAAGAAAGCAGCTTAGCTCTGTATACGCTACAATATACAATGCTACAGTTTGGTCAGTGTATTTAAAGCCTAAAAACTAGCTTCATCACACACCAATTCACACAAGATGAAATTCAGGGTTGTCTAAAGTTGATGACTACATGATTGTTGACCTGAATAAGGCTTTGTTATCACCAATACTGTTGTTACTGCCTCAGAGCTGCCGACCTGTCTAGTTACAAATACATATGTAACACACACGCTATAGTATTAAATCTGAACATCTTGATAATAATAATTGAATTATGAAAATGTGTTACAGATGCTGTGTCAAGGCAAATCTCCTCAGCAAACTTCTCATGAGTATGAAGTAAAACAGAGATAAAACCCATAACTGTCTTAATCAGGTCTAAGTCAGACAGAAAGAAGGTGAAGTGCTCAAAGTAAAAAGCCAACCTCTGTTCGTATGCATCTTGCAAGTGTCGTGCTCAGATTCAAAGGCAATAACCAGCCACATACAGTAATCACTCCTAGATTCCCTGTACTATTTCCATTATGAGTACAGAGATTTGGGAAATTAGATTCAATTCCCTGGTTAGAAAACTCCCAGAAACTGGGCAGGAAGGGAGGTTAAACTTCACTTAAGCCTTTTTTTCTCTCCAGAAGGACTACATTATTGTCAGTATGCTAATGAAGTTTACCTAGGTTGTGTGAATGGTTTCCTATTTTTTCATAAAATACATACAACAAAGAAGTAAATTTCAGCAGGGACTGATTGACAGCTGTCAAGTAACACACAGGGCAACTCAACTACTAAGAATTGCTGCTGTTTATGTGGGCACCATAAAAAACTGCTGCAAAAGTTGATGTTTTTGAACAGCTCTTCTGAAGCAAGAGCCTAGCAAACAATTATTTTTGTCATTTCACTTGCTTTTCCCTAGTTTCCGCAAACAAGTTAAAGTGCTGTTTTGATCTGAACTTTATGTAAAGAAAATCTAATACTGGTGTAGAGTATTGCCAAACCTGCATGCTAAGCAATCATTATCAGAGCTTTACACACAAACGCTGACTATGCTACACAGTTTTTTCATGACTCTTTCTTGAAATATTTAATAAGTTTGGACACAGTTCTATAAATATCTGGCAATAATCAAGATTTCACTAGCAAATTGCTTCAAAGTTGTGAAAAATTTGCCATAAATAAAGCATCAAATTTTTCCACCTTGTGAATTATCTACAAGGAGATTATCATTTAAGCAAGTGTATTTCTTGTGCACCGTCATTTACCACATAATTTCTGTAAATAATTAGTGTTCTTTACTTTATTTGTAAATGATCTGCTACAAGTTTAGCATATCAGAAGTTGAACTGGGGTATGGTTAGCACACACTCAGCAAAGACTACTCTTCAATGTCCATTAATGGACATGGAGGTGATTAATCATACAATCATAGAATAACCAGGTTGGAAGAGACCCACTGGATCATCGAGTCCAACCATTCCTATCAAACACTAAACCATGCCCCTCAGCACCTCGTCCACCTGTGCCTTAAACACCTCCAGGGAAGGTGAATCAACCACCTCCCTGGGCAGCCTGTCCCAGTGCCCAATGACCCTTTCCGTGAAAGATTTTTTCCTAATATCCAGCCTAAACCTCCCCTGGTGGAGCTTGAGGCCGTTCCCTCTTGTCCTGTTCCCTGTCACTTGGGAGAAGAGCCCAGCTCCCTCCTCTCTACAACCTCCTTTCAGGTAGTTGTAGAGAGCAATGAGGTTTCCCCTCAGCCTCCTCTTCTCCAGGCTAAACACCCCCATCTCTCTCAGCTGTTCCTCATAAGGCCTGTTCTCCAGCCCCTTCACCAGCTTTGTTGCTCTTCTCTGGACTCGTTCCAGAGCCTCAACATCCTTCTTGTGGTGAGGGGCCCAGAACTGAACACAGTATTCGAGGAGCGGTCTCACCAGTGCCGAGTACAGAGGGAGGATAACCTCCCTGGACCTGCTGGTCACACCGTTTCTGATCCAAGCCAAGATGCCATTGGCCTTCTTGGCCACCTGGGCCACTGCTGGCTCATGTTCAGTCGCTGTCAACCAACACCCCCAGGTCCCTCTCCTCCAGGCAGCTTTCTAGACAGACTTCTCCTAGTCTGTAGCACTGCACAGGGTTGTTGTGCCCCAAGTGCAGGACCCGGCATTTGGCCTTGTTCAACCTCATGCCATTGGACTCTGCCCAGTGGTCCAGTCTGTTCAGATCCCTTTGCAGAGCCTCCCGACCCTCCAGCAGATCAACGCTTCCACCCAGCTTAGTGTTGTCCGCAAACTTGCTAAGGGTGCAATAATAACAGCCAGCGTGGCTTCAGAGGCAAATCCTGTATGACCAACTTCCAACCCTGACTATTCTATGATTCTACTTGTCAAAAGCTATGATCCAGAAAACATTTTGAGGACAAAAAGCAGAGAGAGGACAGCCAGCCATTCTGGGGACCTGCCAAAACAAGTGGTAGTATTGTGCAGCTGGGAAGACTGTGCTTAAAAGATTTAGCATTTCCAAGTTGCATTTCAGACTTTTTAAGAAATGAATAACGCAAAATCATTTTAGGCAGTGATATTCCAATGATGTCACATAACGTTGGTAGCAGAGTCTCAGACATAAAATTTTAAATGAACTAGAAGGAAAACATAGCATTACTTATTTTTTCTCCCTCAAAATAACAAGATTTGTTGTTACTTCAGCTTTTTACAGAACCTGTCTTTTCTGTTGTATCATAAGAGAGCAGCTAACAAAATAAACATGATAAAAGATTATTTTCGCATTTCCTACTTAACAAAAGCTTCCACTGCAATTTAGGCATAGGAAATCATTGAAAGACATTCTGTTCTTTGTTCTTGAGTAAGATGCCAAGGTCATCAGGTGCCAAAAAGATACATTTACAAAATGCCTACAGAGGTTGTGCTTCTGGGGAATTGGATGCCTGGCTTAATTACTGGTCTTGAAAATTGCTATCTCTGTCTTAAGATGCTTTTATAACCTTGAAAATTTGGCCTTAAACTACTCCTGAAAATGAGATTTAGAGACATAATATACTGTTGGCATTGTACCTGGGATCTCAATATCAAAGAATGGGTACCTATTATCGAATAAAGAAAAAATATGAATTATTCAGGACAGCATCTTCCCTTCCCAAAGGAAGCTGTTATGTCCCAAATCTGAGCCTGCAGACAAACAAGCCTGCATCCTGCTGAGTTACAGTCACCCCAAGCTGCCTGAGAGCTATTGCCACAACTGTTCCACCTCCCTCTTGGCATCCATCAACCTGTTCGCAGAGGTTGCTGCTCCCAGGAGGGCAGCTCACAGACTTGTAAGCAACAGAAGGAGTTTCTGCCAGTTGGACCCATCTCCTGAGTTGCTTATTGGATGGACATTTTGATCATCAATGTCCAGAGAGCCTAGAGGGGCTTATAATCCTCTGCTTGGGGTTAAATCTGTTCTGTAATAACCCAGCCTCTGATGGACAGCCTACCACCCACCCCTGAATGAGATAGCACCTGACATCCCTTTCAGCTGCAGCCCTTCTGTCTTTACGTGTGCTTCATTTCTAAAAAAATCAATTCAGCTGATCAGCACATAAGCTTGGGCATAGACATTAGCTTCCCCAAGGTGACAGGAGCCACACAAACTCCTGTGTGGTGGGCACTGTTGGAGAGTTCAAAGTCATGTCCACTGCTGCTCACATCGCCCTCCCCTGAGCCATGCCAGGTCTTCATTTAAAAGTGATAAAAAGCACTTTCCCCACTGCCCTCCTCTGGCAAAGACAAACAAGAAGGTTCTCAAATTGGCCTCAAAATAGAAGCTTTTTCTTCTCGTCACCTACAGGCTTGAAGAGTTGTACCTATATCTAATTAATTAATTAAGGTCAGTTGAGGTTGGGGCCTGGAATCTGAGCAATTAAACTGTTTGCTCTCTTGCTAAAACAAACCACATGCATGAGGCAAGCGGCCAAATTCAGTGTTTGTGAAATGTGACTGGGGACAGGAGCTGCTCCATGCCTGCCCGTCCTGGGTGTGCTGCTGAGGGCTGGCTCCAAAGCGGGGCTGTGCCAGCAGGGAGAGCACTCGAAAGGAAGAAAGAAGTCCTGGTAACTTTTGTTTTAAGGATGACTTTTCCCGTCCTCATCATGAACTTGAATATCTGGTATTTTAATTTTAAAGCCCAGCTTTTGAAATTGAATGATTAGATACACTATCTTACCTTTGACAAGAGGGCCTTTGTGGGTTCAAAGATGAGCTGGAAAATGAAAGCTGATTAAAGCCTGAAGGGTCCAAAGTCAAGGATGGAAATAAAAGTTACCTGACATAGACTTCTTTTTAAAGATCACACACGTTTTATCCTATTGCATGATTTTTGACTTACATAATTTAGCAGTGCAGAAGAAGGACGTGTAGTTCATGGAGAGACAGAGGTGACCTGGGCTGGGTGAAATGGGGGAGCAGGGACTCTGCACAAGGGACTCCGCCGTGGCAGAGCCTGATGAGGCAAACTGCCCTCCAGTCCCTCAAACACTAATCATTACCTGGCCTGTTATAAATATATAAACAGACAGATTGCTTCTGCTGTAAACAGCAGAGAGCTACCAGCTGTGGGGATTGTACTCATCAGTTTAAAAATTAATGGTATTTTATTGTGAGCATTTTTTTTTGCAAAACCTCCTAATTCTCTTCTGCAAATGAAGATGAGTTGGAAAACATTCTAAATATTGCTATAAACAGAGGATGAGCATGCAGCTCATGGACATCATACGGTCACAGCTTGACAAAGCCCTCAGCACTTGGACCTGGATGGATTATGCTTATTATGGCTTGGATTTTCTGTTGTTTCCAGGAATCTCTGTATTTTGCACTTGTTAATTAATCCAAATTTGTTAAGTTGTCCAGAAAGTTTTTAGAAAACAAAAAGGAAAATATCTCAGAGAAGTCTGTCCATCCCACCTTCCAAAGAACCGGGGAATTGCTGAGGATAATCCTGTAAGTGGCTAGAAAGTTGGACTCAAGGGATTTCATTCCTATTATTGCATTTTAAACTTTCTAAGATATAAGAGATTAGAAGTAATTTAAATAATTATAGTTGATATAAAATTAAAATAGCCTTGACAGTACGTTCCAATACACAAAATTTAAAATAAACTTTTCCAAATTAAAAGACCCAGAGCTTTTTGATCTAAAAAATGTATGTGACCTGCTAACCTCTGCAGTGTCATGCATTTTAAGCATTGAACTATGCTGTTTATTGATAGGCAAAATACCCCAAGTCCAAATGAACGGCAGAAAAACCACATTATTTTTCTAAATAAAACAATCATTTAGAAAATGGTTTTGACCAGTTTACTACAAGAACATGTAGAGACTCAGTGAACCCAGAGCAGAGAGGCCAACCACAGGAGCCTACCTCCTGGGCAAAAGCAAGACTTGGAAAAACACTTGCAGAAACAAAGAGTTGCTGCCTCCTATTTTAAGGGCCTCCTTCACGTCCAGCCTGGAACCGCTCTGCTACAACAGCCATCCAGTCTTCTTTACTTCTAATCTACATTCTGCGTTGGAGGGAATGGAGGCTGGTAGACCCTACCAAAGACATGGGGCTTTCATCAAACACCCTGTGAGGGCAGGTTTAAAGGGGAATAAAAAGATACAATTTCTTTCTTGCTTTATTTGACAAAAAATGAAAATAGTCCAGTCATCAGGAAGCATTTTTTTGAAGTAAAATCTGCTTTTGCATGGATTCCAGATCTTGAGTCCCTGAAGAACACATCTAGTGTTAACATACTTTCTTCCTCAACACTTCCTCAAGCCCATTTCCTTCCTTATTTGATTCCCATTCTGCGGCTATTGATATCCTAGGTATATATGGAGACATAATAAGGTCATGGACTGGTCTCCACATAAATACTGCTGGTGAACTGTCTTCATTACTTGCTCAGGGAGTTCACATTGGACACGCAGTAAGCTGCAGCTGTAAAAACCTGATGATCAACCCTCCTGTAGGTGGGATGACAGTAACAACTTCAAGTCGAGACAAAGAAGCCTCTTTAGGAAAGTCATTAAATAAAGCCATAATTATAGTTCTCTTTTGTATTCAAACCCACCCAAGTTTTTACCCCTGACTGATGCATGACCTGTATGCCCAGAGATAAATGCAGAGAAGAGCTTTAATGCTCTTTACCCTACAGTGCCTCTTGGGTCTAGCATAAGCAGGAACTAATGTCCTTAATTCATTCTTTACTCATCTTCTCTACATAAGGGCAGACTTTTTGATGCAGGAAAACAGTTGAGAGGCTGTTTGATTTACTTAGGTACATGCTTGTAATCCCAAGTGAGTTGCTGAGCAGAGCTAGACTTAAGAATATATTTAAGTATGGGACCAGAATGTAGCTGCAGCAAAAACACATTGAAATACTTTAAACATAAATGGATGATACGTTAGCAAAACTGTAAACCAGAACGGACAGGATGTCCTCTATACAGATGGTTTTCCTCAGCCAGAATTTTGCTTCATACTGACACATAAAATATTAAAACACCTTGCTAAAGAATTCTCTGGTTTACAACAGAAGCTATTCTGGAGGAGAATATAAATATGTTTGCTGCTTCATTGACAGTCTGTGCTTCAGATTTGGTTTTTTAAAATATAATGTCTGAAGCCATATTTCCCTAGTGATAAAAATCCCGTTAGTAATCCTGACAAAATCCTAAAAGGCTAAAAAGCAATGAAGAGGATTTCTAATGGTACATTAGAAATCCTTTTAGAGAATATCTTGGTTTAAAATAATTCAGAGGAAAAGAAAAGAATCCTAGGAATGAGGTAGTTCTACTTAAAAATCCTGCGTCAAGATCGAGGACACTTAGGAAGGCTGCCACATCCTAAGGCAAGGAGGTGACACAGAGCAGCAGCTTTTTCTGGGCACTAGACCAGTGAGGCACCCAGTACCTGAGGCCAGGATAACAGAAGGAGAGATCATACATTCAGTGCCGTCTGTAATCCCATCTTCCAGAAAACATATTGAGTTCTCTCCATTAGGTCAATAAGAAGATAAGTCAAGATCACAAAAAAAATGTGAAGTATGCAGCTGCAGGAAATGGGGTCTTCAGAGCAAACAGAAATGTTGAAATGGAAGCAAATAGCAGAGTGCAGGGCATTTGACTGATTTTTTACTGTAACATGGGCAAGGTTTCCTTAAACCAAAGTTTCCTGTACCCCAGATGACTTCTACTTACTGCCCTACACAATATCTAAGACGCGATTTTCACCTTTTTTCCCCCATAGGGCTATTAGTGCCACATGAGTATTTGATTTATAGTTTTAATGATTGCTTTAAAATGCTTGTAATTTTTTATCCAGAATTTGGGGATGAATGAATCTTCACACTCAACTGTAGCATACATGTAGTGAAAGTCAACCTTGGGGAATACAATAATTTCTGCTGAAAAACAGAAGACGTATATGTTAAAAAACAACTTCAAGCCTCAAACACTGCAAATACATAGTTCTTTCTACAAACTAAATGGACCAACAGCATATCTAATATTATTCCCCTGCTAGACTTATAATAGACCTGAATTTGGTGTGGAAACTGCTCATTGAACAAAATGGGGGTGTGGTGGGTAATTAATTGGGGTCTTTGTACCTTGTGTCACCAAAGGCAGAACAAGAGCTGTGTTTAATATTTCATTATGCACAATTATTAATTTATCAAAAGGGCTACATTCTTCAGTCACCTGGGTTTTAACAGGGGTGAAATCAATTGGATTCTACAGGAATCGATAAACCCACTGCATTTAAATAAATAATTATACACCTTCTGGAGATTTTTAAGCCCATTTATAGTCTTCTAGAGCAGAAGTGCAACATGTTAAAATCTGCAGTCTGCAAAGGAATGAACACCATTCTTTATCAGCAGTGCCAGCACTGCTTTTTACATGATGAGTAATTAGAAAAGAGAGTCCACTGCTGAAACACACATCTGACAAGAGTCTGGGAGAGACAGCGAAGTCTCAGGGACAGGCTTAGTAAAAACAATCTTGAAAAACTAGAGAAATGTACTGAAACAGAGAAAATTAAATTCACTGAAGACAAGTGGAAAGTAGTAGGGTGTGGAAGGCAAGTTAGACATGCAAACCTGCATAGGGACACGAGTGGCTCTGGAGGTATAATGCAGTACAAACTGAAAAGGAGGGAAGAATCTGGCAGGGTTTATGGACATGTACACGAGGGCAGGGCCTGAACAGATGTCACTAACAAATGTATGCATAGCGACACTGGCTGCTGCATGGAGCGAGGTCTGATGGATGCTCCCTGGGCAGCCTCCATGGCAGGGCAGCCCTTGCCCTCCTCCTCATGCTGTTCTGCTCTTGTCTGAATGCAGAAGTTCTGTGCTGGTAGCCCAAGCCCAAGTATGGATTTACCCTGAAATACTTCATTCAGCAGATTCGATTTTAACCTCTCGGTGAGGAGTTTTGGGATCACTCCAACCTCTGTGTGTGAATAACTTAGTCCCTGAAATGCATTTGCCTACCCCTAAACCTGAAGCACTCACTGTGCAAGCCATAGAACTCTGCCAAGGTAGAAAGCTACAGGCAAGACGTGTTACAGGCAGTGGTACAAAACTACACAAATTCCATGGGAAAGCAATGGGTAAGAGAAGAGCTCTGAGGGACCTTGCTATGGGAGTCAGCCTGAGAGAAATTAAATGAATATGCAAAGGGCTACTGCAAGACTTCCATGAGCCACCTGGGCAGTATCGAGACAGAAAGGTCACACTCTGCTCTGCAGCATCACAAATGGAGAAAGATTTGCAAAGAAGGGGACTTTATTTGCAATAAAGTTCCATTTATCCTCTTTATAACTGCAGCAACTCCTTATCAGGACATTCCTCATACAGCAATATATGGCCCAATGGTTTTTTTAGACATGATTCTCAGTCACGCCTTTCCTAATTCAGAATAGGAATGTAATGGTATGGGAAATTAATACTGTTTCTCTGCTGTGTCACATAAAGCTTGTTCCATATTCATATAATTGCTTATTACCGATATGATAAAATAATATGGTCACTGAAAAGCCATTTGTTTCAGAAATGCTGTGAACATTAAACCTTACAATAACTATACTGACTATTAAAAAATACAGCAGCAATAATAAAAATCTTATATGGGGCATTGCAATTAGTTGCTGAATAGGTTGCACATTAAATGAAAATAATGTCTGGTAAAATAAAAGGGCTTTGTGATGTAGTGGAAAGGCTCCCTAACTGCTTATGAATAACACGTATTGTAGAAAACTAATTAATCAAGTAAGTCACCTACTTAAAAAGCAATTCAGGAATCAGGTATCTTGGAAGACAACTTAGGCATGTAAAATAACTTATATGTGTCAGCCTTTCCCACCTCATCTCAGGAAGCTGGTCATGTCAGAAGCCCGACCCTGGAGCAATCCCTCTGCTCAGAAGAAAACAATGACTTCAAAGGCCTGTGATGAGGAGCTCATGAGGCATCTCTGTCACTTTATTTGGCTTTAGATTAGGCCAAGCTTTGGATCTTGGCCATGTATGATGCAAACACAGCCTTTCTCTTAACTTTTTAGATTACTATTATCTATAAATAAAGAGTCATTAATACAAGAGGATAACTTCAGTGTCATTGATTTGAACACACAGTAGAAAGGAAAAAATTGGCATAATTGGAATCAACTTGATTCTGGAAATCAAAACCTGGTTCATACAGAGTTGACAATGGTCTCTGTGTGTCCCAAAGAGCTATCAAGCTGAGGTTACAAGAATATTGAGATCATACTTATAACAGAGTGGGAATAGATACATATTTATAATCTAGGCACATTTATAACCCAGCCAGGCCCAGTTCACTCATGTGGCTATTATATATAATCAAAAAAAAAAGGATTGCTCTAACCTATACTTGAAATCTGACCTTAAATCATACAGCTTATTAGTCAGATGGAATTTTACTAGAGAATCTCTCTGTAAAGCATATCTTCTTGCAGCATATGAAAATACTATGCAGGCAACAAGAAAGTTTGTATTGAAGATGAGGAAGACTTGTGGTTGTTAGTTAATAAAGACTCAAGGGAAAATCATTCATAAATACACAGCCTATTTCAAAGCATCACAAAATGAAGAGTCTGAGACATTTTAGCAAACCTCTAAACTACATTTTAAACTCCCAAGTTATGAAACAAATAGCTCCACAATGAGTCACTATCGAGAGAAAACTACCTTTAATGCTAGCACAAGTAGTGTATTGCAGAAATCTCTCACATCTGCAAAGTACCTTACTTAAATGATAATTATCTTCTATAAAGTGCTTTTACTCTTAGTCACTATTTGCTTTATCTATTCTGAGTCATATTAAGCTTAGTGTCTCAGCTGCAGAGAATTTCATTATACCATTTGTTAAAGCATCTTTAATAGGCCGATTTCAGCATCCGTCTACTGTATCGTACTAAATGGTTTTTATTTTCTAAATGGTACAGTTAGATGAAACATACTTCAACAAGAAATGTGGTTGTACTACTACTGATGTCACGCTAACAGCCCGAATCCTTTCTGTGAGATCACTGTGCCTACCAGAGAAGTGACAGCCTGCAATCAGTGAGCTCAATTTTGAATCCTCACACCGGTAAAACTACTAATTTTCATGGAACTAGAACTGAAATTTGACATTAAAACAAAGTTTGGTGGCTTCTCCAGAAGAAATAAAAGTATTCCCTTGATGTTTTAATTCATAAACTCTAATCTACACACATAGATTAAAGGGTCAAAGAAATATTTCAAGGATTTTATTAGCTTTTCAGTTTCAGCCATAGTATTTGCAGCAATGCTTTATATGGAAATAAGACACTCAAATAGAACAGATTCACCTGACATTGTAAATAAAATAGAGTACAGCAAATCTTGCCAGTGCTGTTGCCTGTTTTAATTCTCAAAAGGACTCTCCATCTACTTTTCTGTAATCAAGCCATCTGTATTTCCAAAATTACTTACTTTAAGCATCCTTGTAGAAAAACAATGAAGTCTAATTCATGCTAGAACATTTTTAGTCATGTATATCTGTAGCTAAGCAATGCAATTGCAGACATAAAAGTCCAAGTCTCAGCTTTGTTTTGTTTTTTTTTTTTATAATATTTCTTCAAGCTTCTGTCCTGGCTTAGCCTGGACTAGACCGCTCTGCTAAGGGCAGGCTCCAGCCCTACATAGACTGATCTTTATCTTATACTTTGTTGGTTTTGTAGTTGTTTTGATTCTGTACCTCCATCTTCCTTTTCCTTCCTAAATAGCTGATACTTCCATGTAACTAAATCCAGGAATGCAGGGTCCTTTCAGTCTCTGTTAGGTCAACGAAAGAGAAGTATCACTTCAGCTGATACCATTCAAGTGACACTATCAGTTGCATTAACACCTAGAAAGGGTATCTCCACTGAGAGCTGCCAACTAGCAAACATGCCTTGAATTCATCAATAACTTTCAGGCACTATGTACAAATAATTTGGTCAAGCTGGTTACTTGCAATTTAATTCCCTGATTTGGCAGTACCTATCCCCTTCTATTCAAATAAATATCTCTCTCTCCAAATACATGAGCCTTTACAGGCCCGAAGCAGAAAAGACTCTGGTGGATGAGCTGCTGACTGCTGCTTTCCTACTTCTTTGAATTTTTGTGACTTTTAGACATCCCAGGCAGACTTCTTTGTCCTGAACATCACTACACATCACACATGTTTCCAACAATCAATATGTAGAGAAAGAGTAGAGTTTGGGGTAAAAAAATCCATAGATTTTTCCTGAAAACTGGAGAAAAACCTACAAAGCAATGTACATTTGTGTGCCCTATCGCTTTCTTGAGGGACATTTTATTTGAGGTGAAAAACCCCAACAGCGGAAGACACCATTTGCAGATGAAGTCAAGAAAGACTTTCTTCTGCTATGACTTTTTGTGACTAGCTCCTGAGAAGATCTGACAAGCAGAAGTCAATATTGAACCTACAGTGTCCCTCACTTAGCTACAGCCTTTCCATGTCTCTGAGGGTGAATTGAGGAACCCCCTTGAGTATCTTTAAAGAAGACTGAGGTACAATCAATGAAAGAAGCAGCTAGAGGGGCAGAGACACAATCAAACCCCACATCAGAGAAGTCCCTAGTCGTGTGTCCGTTAATGGAGATGGAAATTCTGTAAGTTTGCACTAATGCAAAAGGAAGGGTGGTTACTCTCTGATAATCACCTGCCCTGGATTAATCCCCAGAAAGCCAGGTCAGGTGAGTGCAATGCAGGTTTACAGCGGCATGAATTTTATGCAAGTCTGTACAACTGTCTTGCAGGGTGAGGTCAGCAGCAGCTAACGATGTCAGTGCTGGATAGAAACAGCCAGAGCAGCAGGGGATCTGGAAAGCGGATACATGCAATTAACTTCCCAGTGGACTTTGGTTTTCTGGTAGTTTTTCCCCTCATTAATTAATTCCCTTAGGTAGTTAAGAGGAATATGAACCATGTGCCCAGTTTTACAAAGTCAGGAAAAATGTCTTTTTTTTTTTTTTTGTTTCCCTAATGTTTCAGTGCATCTCAGCATGTTTTGTAGTTGCTGGCCATGGACTGACAGTTGCTTTTCATGAAGTACACTGATTTACTGACTTTTGATGTTGAACTAAATTACTAGTCTTAGCTACATCTTTGTACTGTTTTCTTCTGTCTGCATTTTCTTTCTAATTAAAGTTGTTGGAGGTCATTGCACATTGTTGAAATCTCTGCAGGGAAAGCAGTCTTCCTCTGTTTTGGTGCAGTTTGGGTCTATGACTCCTTTCTTATTCTCAGTGAGTTAATGTTTTCTTAAAGGACAGAACTATGAAATGGGAGTTAAGTCACAAATGAGTGCACTTTTTGTCAGATATCTTTGCAGAAATAACGTAGCCTCTTTATCATTCAACCCAGCCAAACACTTAAGCACATGCTTATCTTTAATAGTTCCACTGAAATCAATGGGACAACTCACATGACAGCAAGATACCAACCAAGGGTTTACTCCAATGGATGCTTTATGTCTCATGATTAAAAATAATTCCTACTTGGGGGCTGAGAAGGCATTTTTTTTCAAGCCTGCTGTTTACTGGTTTCTTCTATGAATGTCCTCTTGATTAGAACAGCATAAGCACTGCCATCTCCATGTGAAATATTTGGAAGATATATATTTTCTATGTATCCAAGTGGTGCTTTTCTTTTAAATTGGATGTGAATGCCAAGGAAACATTATGCCCCTTTTATACTCAAATACTTTGCTGCCACATGTCTATAATGTTCTCTGGCAGGTCTCACGAGTGCCAGCAGTATAAAGTACACCTGCTGTGGCTGTTTCAGTGTTTTCATTTCAGTTTTTGTTGTGGTTGGAATACATTTTTCTGATAACTGTCTAGCATCCTTCAATGAATTTTATCCTGCTGAACTGATCTGTTGGATTTTTAACTGCATCCAGCTCTTTTGTCAACATTATAATCTCAGTAACATTTGTTGTTCTCTCTATTAAGCTCCTAACTCCATTGCTTTATCACATGCTCTCCATCCATTGTTATGACTGTTTTTTCAGGTAATTAACTGCAAAATAAAAAAAAAAGCAAAGGTTTTTGTTGTAAATAAAAAGGAAAATGTCTCTAATTACAACGACTGTGCACAAGACTGCTTGGTTTCCACAACAATCTCTGCTGGCTTTGTTATCATGAGCAGGAGGGCAGAGTGAGCCAGGGCTCTGCCCATTCCTGACACACTTGGGAACAAGCCCACTGGGCTTAACTGAAGCACCAGGTCAAGCTCAGACTGTGCCAATCCTTTAGCACAGCTCCTCAGGGCTGAACTGCATGATGGAATAGTCTGAAGTGACTAATTTTAACTATAGATTTTTATCATTCCAACTAGTTTTCTAGAATATTGTTTTGACAAATTTGTCACTGAATTTCCCAGACAAGTTTAAGCCACCTCCAGGCTGCAAAACTGAAGAATAGCTCGTATTTAGAAAATTACAGTGAGAAAAATTAATGTATAAAGACTGACTCCATAATAAGACTTTTTCATGTTATGTTGCTCCTCTAGAGTGAGACAATCTGCCAAAACTCCTCCAATAATCAGAGGAGGTTTGCTGCCTGTGAGGAGAAGATGCAAATCCTGATTCTATTCTTTGGCAGTGCTGAGAGCAGCAGCCCAGCTTGCATTTGCTGTGAATTCAGTTAGTCTTTTATGACATTGTAATATGCAACTCAAAAGAACTCATCAACTTGATCTAATCTAAGCTTCTCTACAGAAAACTCAAATAAGCTTGTATCCTTGGATTAGTCAATGTTTGCAGCCACTTGAATTACATTTCATATATACATAAAGTGAGCATACGAATCTCAGCAGTTAAATACTCTGCTGTCAATTTCCATTTTTTTTCTTTAAGAAAAGAGTAAAACATATTTAAACTCATCACTCCAAGAAGTCATATCTGGCTGTGATCAGATACAATCAATTTAAAGAAAAGAAATAGCCATATTTGCATCCATAATGCTGAAGGCTAATTGTCACATCAGTAAATGCAGAATGAAATATAGTATATGTGACTGAAGGTACCATATTTGCAAAATTGCTTAGCAGCACCTACTACTTGCTTTTTTTGACACAGATATACTCTTGCTGTCTGATAGCACATTTCTGTAGGAGATAATTTTGAATAGTCCCTGTCAAATAAAGTTAGATATAATGCAGCCACAATGCTAGTAATAAAGGGTAAGAACTGACATTTTCTTCTTTATAATTAGATGTTGCCACTGATACCTAGAGTCAAGACACTGTTGTCCTGAATCATGATTGTTGCTGGAATGCTCATTGCTTTTCCTGAAATCTGTATTGTCCCTGTGGGTACGGAGCACACATGCACCAGCGTTGTACTTCTTATTGAACTGTCATAAATCTATCAGAATGTGATAGAACTCCACCAGATGAACCCTGCCAGAACATACAGCAAATATGTCCCTTGCTGCCACTGGTTATTTGTATTATATTTCACAATTTATGGACAATAGTAACATGTTATGCTCCAGGAAAGCGGTTTTTAATATTTTAATATTTTTAGTATTTTAATATTTTAATGCTTTCAAGCACCACATATGCCCGGTGGGTATGTGTGTGTGTATGTGTTTGTTTTCTTCATGTAATAATTTATCTGAACCAAGTTATCAGCTGATGCAATGAAAAATAGACATGTCATTACAAGAGCGCTCTGACAGCCTAATCAGAACCAGGATCCCACTGTGTTATGGGCTGTAAGAACACAGCAAAAGGAAGGCTTCCTACCCGCCTATACTCACTGCCAGATTTAATTCAGAACAGACCCTGGGAAGAAGAAAAGTAGACACACTTTACATGTATTGATAGCAGAAATCTGCATTGCCCACCAACCCTAAGCATCAGACCACACCAAATACTGTCAATACAGTTCAGGCTCTGAGGAGATATGGACGCTACAAACTGCTTGGTCATTGGGGTGCCCAAAGAGTCTCCCCAATGGTCATTCGTCCCCAGGGGCTCTTCTTGGAAACCAAAAAGAAGAAATAAAGATAGACTCATGACTTTGTCCTTGAGTGAAACCACTGGAAGGCGAATAACATTCTACAGGTCAGTTGCTTGAACCAGTTTGTGGTGTTACATTCCGCTTACACTTATGCTATGTAAATACAGTGAACGAGAGAGATGGAAAAAAGGCAGATGGAACAGAATGTAAAATACAGCTATAAATATTATAAATCCTGCAGCAACCAGGCAGTCTCATTTTATCCCAAAAGCTAGAGAGATGGAACTGATTAGCTCTCGCTGAGGAAAGGATATTGATGTTTAATACCCTTTTGAGGCTGTTGAACTCAGTTATTGGATTCAAAGCAGGATACCTGACAATACAGACAGCAGTGTCTAACTAGGCTTCCCTTGGAAACAACTGAAGTCCCCAAGAAAATGACCCATTTCAACTTAGAAATGAAGGTCCTTTTTGCTGACTGAAAAACTTTTATATATGAAACAATTTTATATTAGCTGCCATTTGCAATAACAAGAAAATTCAGCACATTTCTCAAGTCAAACTCAAGTTATCTCTCTCTGAAGTGATCTTGTTAAGCAAGATTTAGCACAAACAAATAATGTTAGGATTGAAGATGGCTGGATTTTCCCTTGAAAGAAAAAAATAATGAAAAATGAATGACCCAAGAAATGAAAAATTTAAAGTAATTAGTTTAAACAAATAAAACTGCCTTTCTAGGGCAAAGTCCTTAAAGACTTCTGGCCAAGAGACATGTTCATTTTTAAAATTTTGAAGAGGACATTTAATATTTTCAAATTGAAAGTTTTGATTTTTTTTTTTGTTTCATATTAAAATCTGGTTCAGTCATTCTAAAACATGCCAGAATATTAAAAAAACCAACCAAACAAACCAAACCCAAATGCAAACAACAATCAACAATTAAAAAAGCTTAAAATCCTTAGAAAGATAAAGCATAATTTTTATTCAAACAAAATGTCTTTGCTCCAGAATGACTAAAATAAAAAAAACTACACCAAAACAAAAACCAAAACCCAAACAAAGCACCAAATTAATGCTAGCAAGCAGAACTATCAATTATTTACATGGGTCTGTAAAGAGCTTTTTGTAAGCTCACTACTATAACTTTTATTCATAATATCACAGTATCTTGCAACAAACCTCATACGTGGCTCCTGTTCTAAATAAGAAGACAAATTGATTGTATAAATTACACCTGCTAAAGAACTGACAGAATGCACCTGACCCAGAACATGGAACCCTGAGAAACATAACTGAGTAGCAGCAGTTAGAATGTACCAACTCTTTCAGTATAATTTGATCCTGCAGTGCCCTGCTAACTTCACTGGTATCTTACAGGCATTTTTGCCAATAGGTAATGTGTAAGTAGACTGAGATATGTTTGATATGAAACAGTAGTACAATCATTTTCTGCCCTTGGCCTCCAATCCTCCAAAGGTAAACTGGAAATAATATAACCTAATTGCAAGTGAATAAAATGCTTTTATTGCCAAATGAACTACTTTAATTCTTTGTTTGCTCTCAAATGATAAGTGAAAATTAATACACAGCAAATTAACATCATAAAATCTGGGAGTGAAGGATTTTTTTTCAGTTTGACTTGCCTTACCTGCAGCAAAGAGATATAATTTCTCTTCTAGCATCACAGGCAATGAAGACCAACAGATTATAATAATGATAGAAGTTATATAGAACTGTGTTTGCATTACAGCATAGCTAAATCAATCAGAAGTCTTCGTACATAAAAAATGTGTTTAAAATACTTTTCAAAACTGAAATTTGACTGTATTAATATGCACCGAGTTTCATAAGTCACTGGAGACAATGCAGAGAACAAGTCATGAAGTGCTACAGCGCATGATAATGCACGGCTTCCAGTTCATTACATCCTTATATTATGACATTGTTCTTCAATACTGGGATATAATTAGGCACTAAAGGTGCTATATTACCACATAATGAAGTCCAATTAATATTCATTAACCTCTGACCTCCTTCACATACTTGATGGACACTGAGCATCTTGGGGCAAAGTTAAAAGGTGAACTTAAATGGGCTCAGTTCAATGGATGACATTTTGAGGAGGTAAAGATACCTTAGATGATAATTTACATCTGATGCATCAAGGCATGTTGACAGATTGATTGATAAATGGAAACATTATATGAGGTGGTCATGCTGGCTGAACATTTAGAGTGATTTATGCTGAAACATTTGTTTTTTATGTGTGTCCCATTATTTTATGTTAACATTAAAGTGCTGTAAATGTTACATTAGCAATAAAATATGCACTAGATATGTGCTTTATTGACTTTATTTGTGTATGAATAAATAACACCACATTCACGCAAAAATGGTATTGAAATAATATACCTAGACTAGGCACAGTGACAACCTGTAACGATCTTAAGGGGAAATTAATGTTTAAATCAAAGTATGAAAGTCTGTACAAACCAAGATTCATGTAGGGAGGTACATCTTACTGCTATGCTTATGGAGAAATGTGTCAAAAAAAAAGTGTCAGAGTTATTAGGAAAGCAGGAGAGACTATGTGGAAGGGACGATATTTAATTGATATATGCCAGTGCTTAGATATAGTTTAGAGTTTTGATGTTCCTTTGAGATGAATCAAACCATCGCTCTATATTATATGCACCTATACATGCAGAATTACTCCACTGCAATATAAGACACAGTGGCATAGCAATCACAGAAATGTTAGATAGCTCCCAAGTACAATGCTACTTTTATAGAAAACTCCAGAGCAGAGGTAATTTTCCTCTGTGATTATACATGTTGTTCTCAATCAGTTACATACTTTTTTTCTTCTCTTTTTCCCCAGCAATGAAAATTTTGTCACCTCCTGGTGATCAGTCCACTTTCAGATGTGGCTGGTCTTCCTTCAGGCTGCCCAGGGAGGTGGTTGAGTCACCTTCCCTGGAGGTGTTTAAGGCACGGGTGGGTGAGGTGCTAAGGGACATGGTTTTGTGTTTGATAGGAATGGTTGGACTCGATGATCTGGTGGGTCTCTTCCAACCTGGTTATTCTATGATTCTATGAAAAAACAGTCAAAAGAGGAGCCAGCATGGGAGGACCCCCATACTCAGGAGCCACAAGGCACACACTCCAAGCAAGGTTTGCCTGGAAAACCAAGTCCCCGCCCATGGTCGAGGGGTTGGAACTAGATGATCTTTAAGGTCCCTTCCAACCCAAACTGTTCTATGATTCTATGATTCTATGATTCTATGATTCTAAGTACCCTGCTCTGTGACCATTACCCTATGAGTGCCTTGCATATACACAAATGTTCCTGCGAAACATCACTACTAATGTGTATGTACAACAAACACTGTTCACTCTGTGAACGTGTGCCAGATCCAACACTTTCATACATGACTGACTTTCCAGGAATGCAAAGTAAATCTAAAGATTCCATTAAGCCCAGGACTTGCTTTATGGGTTAGTGATAAGTATGCAGTGCACACACTATACTGTCAACATTTAAAGGGTTAGTAGAACTTACTGCATGCCTGCAGTGCCCTGGACCTTGACACACGCCAGTTAAGACACAGGGGAATTCTGGATATAAAGACTACTGTGTAGCTGCAAAAATATTAAGAATACAAGTGAAACTTGTCTTAGAAAAATGTGTAGGATTGAAAAGGAACAAGTAGACAAAACTTCAGATGTGGTACCTTGAAGTTTGACTCATGATGTATACAGGAGATGGACAAGAGAGTAGAATTTGGAAATTCACATCAGCAGTTCGAGTTAGTAGCAAGGTGCTGCTTGCGTTGAGCAACTTTACCTCACATAGATTAACTGGCTCAGGCATAGCTCAATGCTAATAATTTTTTTTTGAGCTAGGTAAGGAATCAGGATTCATAGAATAAAGAAAAGCAGTGCAAGAGTGGAATTGTTGCACAATTACTGCAGTACGTTAGGCTCTTAATATAGAACACAAAGTATTGGCTCTAATGCAGGGCGTCCATAAGACTGTACATTATCACAGCATCAAACATCTGGGAAGATACTGTGCTGTCCTCAAATTCAGCTGACTTTCTCTGGGATAACAAAGCCATGACACTGTAGGGAAGCTCTATTTTGTTGACAAAAATAGCCACCTTTGAGGGGACAGAAGAGACAGATCTTCACCGACTGCAAAGCAGAGCAGCACTTTCATGTCAGTGAGTTCCCTAAGGCTCCGGCCGCCCCCTGCATGCAACCTTCACCATTACTTCTCTGTGCAAATTACAGTTACAGAAGGCAGCAGAAACAGCATGTACCTTTTATAATCAAAGATCTCAATAGTTACAGAACATTGTGTAAAACTCGTTTCTTCAGTTCAGCAAGGACTGGGTGGCAACAAGGGAGATGATGAAGCAGGGACAACAGCAACTAAAACCAAAAGGGATTAAAAATATTCCCAAAGGCCTCAAAAGTAGCAGGAAGAGAAGACTACTTAACTCTTAGCTAGTATTAGACTCTTTATATAGAAACGGAGTCTAGATCTGTAAATGGCAGGACCCAGGCACTATTCCTTTGCTATTTACAGCACAGTGGTGAGGCAAATTCATGGAGGGAAGGGGAACTTGCACCACTCAGCAGATAGCAATTACCCCACATACACACAGGCACACACACATTTATCTCAGACACACATAAACAAGCCTGCTGGCACATATAACACACTCCAGAAACATGATTTGTTTTCACATCATTACACTTGAATACATAGGGCGAATTCTGGGAAGGCATGATGATGCTGTGCCAAATTCTGCAGAAAAACAAGTTCTTTTGGTACTAACATGAGCCTTCATACTATTTCCATTCTAATTTTCTTCTATAGCACTGCCAAACATCATTTAGCTTTGCTGAGAAAGTTCAAGCTTTTGTAGGCATAGCCCCAGATTCGCTGCTTTTTTTTTTTCATTTTCTTTACTCCTGTGAGCAGCCACATAAATCCAGATGTTCTCTGTTCTGCATGAAGTAAATATTGAAACTGTGCTAGGAGATATTCAAATAGAGTTGACAGAAATGTAAGCCTGAGATCCAAACGGTACTAAACTTGAAACAGTTCTATCAGTGATTGCCCACTCTGACAGTGCTGCATATCCACTGTCTGCAATCAGTATAGAGTGCCATATATCTTCCTAATCACCTTTCTTTCCAGTGAAGAATATGAGTAAGTTAAAGCTAAGGTCGAATGAAAGTACTAAACACTTTCAATACATCAGGAAAGTTACTCTCACTCAAATACAAAGCTCAGTATCTGGCAAGCTTGAATGATGCAGAGCATTTTGGGTGGGATGTCTATCAAAACAGCAGCATGCAAATAATCAGATGCAAAATCACTTCTGGTCTCTTGAAAGTTGGAGAAGATGGTTCACTCCACTGAAGCATCATCTGCGTGTGCAGCTATCAACACATCAGACTAAGCCATGATGCAAGAGGCATTTGCTGTCATTACCACATATAACTGGTCTTTTTAAAGGACATAGAGGTGTCATCCCATGGGCGTGTGTAAAAGCTTTTACACAAGTGCCATTGGTTAGTGCACCCTTGATGGAGGCCAGCCTGGAGGAATCCTTCTTTGAGCTAATCCTAACAGAGAGGATCCCTCATTGATTGGCCACCACAACCATGATCTTCTGCAAAGATGGCATGAATGAGGGCAATGTTCTAGCTCAGGGCAGCTGCCAGAACTCAGAGGTTTTCAAGACTGAGATACTGGCAGATGCTCCTCACCTTCATCTGCTCATCCTTATTGCTGCCTCAACTGCATACTAAGGGATCTCTCCAATTTCTGAGGGAAACTGTGAAAGGTAGTTGTAGGGCAGACCTCAGTCTTTTGGTTGTGGTTCACAATGGAGCACAAGGTAGTTAAACACTCAAATGCCGATGACCTGGAGGTAGGTGAATAACTCCTTTCTTTTGGAAAGAACAAGGTTTTAGAAAGAGAAGGAAGAAAAGAAGAAATGAAAAAAACCCCACCCACCATCTCAACCAGATAACTGAATCATTTTAACTTAGAGTGAACAGGGTGGATGTAGAAAATACAACTATTATCACATACAGCAAGCACGAACAGGCACAGAGGTATCTGAATTAAAGTTCAAATCTGAACTTTGTGCTAGGAAGTCAGTAATTATTTATAGCTACAGGCCAGTGCCATCTGAGCATAGGAGAAGCACTGAGCAAGCTACCTTTCACCACGAAAGGGGCTCTGGGAATATTTCAGGAAGCTATGGAAAGAATATCTGTGAGGGGTCAGAACTCAGGGCAGGAGGCAGTATGAATTATATTATTTTATTCTGCAACCCCAGAACATTCTATTTCATCTGTGACAGAGGCTGTCAGTCAGTTCTTCAAGCACAGCCTGTATCTAACTCCATTTCTGTTATTATACAGAGGAGAAATGGCTTTTCCTCCCCCCAAATGAATCCCCTAAACTTACTGAATTCACAACACAGGTTCAAAATTCTCACAAACACAAGGAAACTTCATCCAGAAGCAAGGGCAGAACAGCCCCAAAGTCAGCAAAGGATTACGAAGACTAGGGGTACATTCATGTTCCAAGCATCTCCTGTGAGCACTTGGGTTAGAGTCCTTGCTGTATGCTCCATCACTCCTCTACTCATCCTTCAAATGCTCCATTGCCTCTTTGAGGGTTTTTCAAAGCAGTTTCAGATTTTTAGCTCCCTATCAGAGGCAGATTAAACTCTTCTTTCTGCAAACTCTACATCAGTCTGAACTGACATCTTGACTGATACATTTGTGGCTCCAGTTTATGTCAGTGGCATCCTTTTTAATATGGCTTTCCCCGAAGGTGTTAGTCAAGAGTGGAAGTTATTCCCCTTCTTATCTTATTCCCCTCACCTGAGAAAATAACAGGATTTCTAATCCTAAAATTTCTAAGCAATTCATTTGCTAAATCACCAAACAAATTTTTTCTATGGGAGTTTGTGTGCTGCATACCATCAGCTAAAGAAACTCCACCTTCTCTGAGTGCCCCCTCATCCAAAATGTGCGGTACTCACTTGGATACTCTTGATTGCATAGAACATTGGTTTGCTTCCCTATTAGATGAAGTGCAACATGGTAATTTGGTGCCTGTGTCTCAGGGCTGTACCTATGGCATGGTACTCAGCTACTCCAGCCTTCCAGCAGGTCACTTGCCATGGTCCAAGCAGTCGTGCAACCCTGGCACATCCCAAGCACGGTCAACCCATGGAATTGCCTCCCTCCCACATGTGCATCCACAAAGATGCAGGTCTACAGAGGAGATCAGATCAAAGTTATTTTAGCCAAGAGATATATTTTCGTTATATTTTCAGCTTAGCCTTGTTTCCAAATGCTTTCTAGGAAAGTGTTGGTAACACATTTGTGTGGTATCTACCACTGAGAATAAGGTAGCTATAACACACTGCTGGGACTGTCAGGAAAGCCAAGTTCCAATCTTCAATCTTACACGGCGACTGTGAACACTTGCCACGGTGCTCGGCATGCTAAAAGACACTTCTGAACGAACAAGTGCAAGGCATTAGAAAGCAGCTTTGCTCCTGGGCTGCTCAAGGACCTGTTTTCCTAGTCCCACATGTATTGCTCTGACTGTAAGTAGGACTCTCCCCACATCTCTGTCAGGCAGCCCTGCTGCAGTGCAGACAGCGAGGAGGAAGCCACATTCCCACACAGAAGCATGGGTTTTGTCAATTAATTATCCCTTTCCCCAGATGCAAAGAAGGCCAAAAGTACCCTGTTGTGTTACAGGGTAATATAAATGTTGTTTTGGACTTCGGTGCTTCAGTGCTCGTTTTCCAATTATATAAGGCTCAATTGTTCATATGAGAATTCCTTGTTGACTAATTGGCAAAAACATATACACAGCTAAGTAGCACACTGTGTCCTACTTTGATGAAATGTGCTACCATTCCATCCTAATTAGAAATACTCATTTGCTCTTTTAATTGCATACCTTTGCATATTTACAGCAATTAATACATTGTAAAAGTGGAACATACTAAGTCGGTCTAATATTTGCATTTCTGCTAGTTAAGTCTGTTAAGGCATCACTTCCACATTAGGCTTTAATTGTGTGAGGAATTAAAAACACCTGCTGCCACTCTGGAACTAAAAATCATTTTTTTGGACTCTTCCACCCAGCCACCAACCAAAGCAGTGTTTTCCTCATAAAAATTGGCTAAAGATCTGTATCCCAAGGAATTAATGTTATAATTGCATGCGTTTTTCTAACTGGGTATTATGCCCTTGAAATACTGATACAATCTTAATTACAGAAGTATGAACAATACCATTATCATGAACTGCTTTTCATTTTATGCCAATTATGCCAGTAATAAACCACATTCAGTAAAAATAACACCTTTTAGCAATGCTTGAGTCTTTTATGTATTTTTAGCAAGCTTGGAAGCTGCTTATTTTTGCTGCCTGAAAATATCCTGACACAATACGTATT
The DNA here is from genome assembly GCF_032191515.1 of Phaenicophaeus curvirostris. Lineage (NCBI taxonomy): Eukaryota > Metazoa > Chordata > Aves > Cuculiformes > Cuculidae > Phaenicophaeus > Phaenicophaeus curvirostris. The sequence goes on along the minus strand of NC_091402.1, from coordinate 8,409,417 downwards.
CTAATAGTAAAATGGATAAATGGTTTCTGAATCTTACTTATTAAACAGGCTGAATTCTCAGTGGATTCTGATCTGAACAGCTCTTTCAGTTTCATTGAGACTATACCAGTTTACTCCAGCTGGGATCTGACTCACCTTGTAATATTACAGGAACTGATCATATTTGATTCGGAAATTCAGGAGTGTTCTTTCTCCCTTACGTATTTTTCAGCCACCAAATGGAGGCAATTAATATATTTTAAAATGTTCAGTGTATGCACATATGCATACATACATGCAAACTATATACTGTAAATTAATAAACCATGATTTGTGTAGAAAATCAGGTAGGAACGGGGATGTATCATATTCAACAAGCTCAACATAAAAAAACCCGAATGCTTTCTATACCCCCTTACACACTCACTGCTTTCCAAAATCTTACTAAATCCACTCATGACACTCATAAGATAGTGACCTCAAGATCATCTACAGTCCTCATTTCAGAAAACAAAAAGGCAGCTGACATCCCTGCCTGAAACCCCTGGCTTTACACCTTCCTCTGGATTAGGGTTTTATCTGGTGGCATTTTACGTGGCTGCACCAGTGCCAGTAGAGCTCATCTACCTGAGATGAGTTGAAAGCTCTTCCCTTGCTACGACCTTTATTCCTTCTGCACTCAGAAAGAATAGTCGTTAATAGAAGAGGTCAGCTCACATAAATTTTGGATGCTGTTCATAGCCTCAGGAAAATAAAGAGCATGGCAGAAGAGAGCAAATATGGTACTACTTGCAGCAAGTTACTGAAATGGTGTTTCCTGTAGGCTCTTCCATCCTGCAGATAATTGATGCTCTATGGCCGTGGCAGGAAAGAGGGGACACTGGCAAAGGGTAGCCTAACTGCTAGTAGTTTTTCTAAGCATTTTGAGAGGACAGACATCCTGGAGCAGCCTCTGCTGTGGGGCTGGACAAAACACTGGCCATGCTGAAACCAGAGCTGTATGGCAAGAGTGAGCTGTGCCGGCTGCATCCCGTGGGAGTGTGCAGTATCAAACTTTCCAACATTTCATAACACACACGTTGCTGGCTGTTAGGTCAATGGCCTCAGAGGTTGCGTTTAAGTCCATTTTGCATTTATTTCATGGTAGAAAGTCAAGTCTGAGTTTCCTATGTCTTAAACTAAAATCATAGCCATTCTCTAAAAGCTATTTCTCACCCACTTCTCCACATTTCACATAGCCATAAACATTTTATTCATAGTACTTTAGTAGAGTGCAGCATTTGATTAGCAAACACTTCAGCTGTTGTGTTTTGCAGATAACATTCAAACTATCACATCTAGATGATGGACAAATGAATCTTGCACCATTCCTTCCACCCAGAGACTGTCAACCCCAAAACTGTCTTTCCAAATGCATTTATGGCACAATATTTAAGAACGTAGTTATATTTCCATGCATTCATTCATTCAGAACTAAGCCTGACATTTGTAACAACACATCCAGCTGGTAAACGAAAGAGCTGTCTTATTCTTTGTAAGAAGAAATCCCAGATTTTAATGTCATATGATAAAAAAAATCAAAAAACCAAAACTGTTGGTGTTTTTTTTATCACTGTAGGGAGAATTTAAAAAAAGAGGACTCACAATTTCAAACTAAACAAGCAAATTGTGCTTGCACTGTGACTTTCTTCCTTCCCAATTTCAGATGTTTTCAAAGAAAAAGGGGAGGAGAAGGATACATGAAGATGAAAGAGAAATTTACCCCAGTGGTGAGGATTCAAAAGCTGAGAGTACAATGAATACCTAATCACAAAGTTGTTACCAGAAATTGGAATGACTGTGTGTTGAGTCAGGGAGAAACGCAATACTCACAGGCACAGAAATTTCAAGTACAATAGAAAATGGTGCTGGATATCCACTGCGAGATGGAATGATTTCCTCTGAGCTCGTGGGAAATTACTATATAGATATCTGAATGATGGGTTGTACTTTGTGTTGAAACCACAAAGACATTTACTGAGTTACATTCAGTTATGGGTAAGTTCAGTTTGTAAATAAACATCAGCAAATTAAATTACAGACTCGCTGCTAGAAACCCGATCCCAAACCAGTGACAAACCCTATCAACACGATTATGCAGGTATGTGCATTTTTTGGACGTGAAATAATTTGAAGTGTAGGGCTTATTCAAAATTATGTCCTATTTCCTATGAGGAAAGCTCATATTAAGCATTTTATTCTCTTACTGTCTCATAAACTACTAAATGTTTTTTTTAAAAAAAAAATTAGTATTTTAATTCTCCAATACTGACACAAAATGGATGTATGCTGTCAGATCCCAGCATTTTTTAGCAAGCCCATTAAGATCAAACACTTATAGCCAGAAGGGCAGGGCCAGGAAGGGTCTTAAAGGCCACTGAAGGACAGCCTAACACAAGTTTGAACATTTTATGTGGTTCACAAGAAAACAGGTTGATTTCTAAGAGTCCACACTCCCAGCCATACACATGCAACATGCAAATGGCTCCTTAAGGTAATCCATACCTGCACAGAACTGGAGAGATTATGTGGATGATACAGAGGGAATAGCACAAATTTGTTCATTTAAATTAATATGCCTGCTCCCTTGGGAAAATGTTTACTTTTTCTGTAAAAGTTTTCTGATCTGCAAAGCTCCCAGAGGTGACATCAGAAAACTTTGTGAGCATTTCCGTAGGCAGATGCTCTCTGCAAAGCACACCAAAGTACGTAGGACTGAATATAGTAGAGGTGTGCAAATGCCAATGGGATGGGAGATCTCCACTTTCACAGGATATGTATGAGCTCAGTCATGATCAGGATCAATAAGAAAACACAGTTAGAAAATTGCCCTCTTTAGGGTTATGCAATAACAATGCAGAAATATATAATTATAGACACAATTTTGCAAGTTTGGAAATAGCTCTTTCATAATATGTGATTTCCTGTTAATAAACATTCCTAGCATAACTGAAAAATCCTCTTACACATCGAACAACAAGGCTATGATTGACTGTCTGTACAGAAATGAGTTATAATGGGATTTGGCACCTCTGAACTGGAAGGACACAGGGAGGCCAGCAATTGTTTGCATTTCTGGAGGGGTTATCCAACTTCAGAAGTGTTCAGCAGTGTGTTTCAATCAACAGCAGGAAAGTACAGCTATCTCTACTTTGAAGAAGTTTAATCTATGGCTAGGATCCAAAAAGACCAAGTGTCCTCTGAATTCAAAGGCAGCCAATCTTCATAGACTTGAGAAGAGATTATCTAGAGATTATGCTGGTAATTAACTGAGGAAATGGAAAGTTGGTCTAAACCCCGTGGATCTGTCTCAAAGTGACATTGCTCTTTTCTTTCCATAAAGGATACGCGTTGCGGGCTGTGGACGCACTTTAAAGAGGAGCACGGTGCAACATGGGTAAAGCAACCATGGGAGTCTGAATACAGGTGTCTTAGCCACCTCTCTCTGCATTGTACTGGACAAGTGGGTGGTTGGCAATAGATAATTTGTTGTGCAAAATTAAAATTGGTGATTACCCACTAACACCCAACAATCATCCTATCACTTAAAACATGTTACTGTCATTAGTAGCATTTATTCTAACTAGTTCTTTATTATATCACTAGTTTACTGAAATTACTCCCAATTAGACAGAGACCATGTGCACAAGCTTTTATACTCAGCCTCTGTCACATCCCAGATGAGCTGAAGGACCCCTTTGCTGCAACACTGTCAAAAAGACAGACTTCATTTTATATTACTCTAGAGAGCTTCTCCAGACAAACACTTCATTCATATAACATGATTTTTTTTCCTCTTATTTGCGTGGCAGTGCTTCACAGGTCTCCTACATCTTCAATTACTTAGTAACTATTTTTCTTTCTCATATGACAGCAGCATGGAGCGTAACAAAAGAGTGCTGCACAGTTACAGACATGCAGCAGCCTCGCTATTTAGCATTTAGACAGTTCAACTGAAAGAGGTCCATGCATGAGATAAGCATAAGGGAGGTGGACGTGAGCAGTGACAGCTGGCTGGACAGAATGCCCCCTCTTATTTCTTTCCCTATCACCCTTTGCCAAAAACGTTATGTCATTTCAGAAAGACAGAGGATACGTGCCTGTTTGCCACAGGTCTGTTCTAATCGCTGCACCCCACTCCTCAGACATTTCTCAGGCTTCAAGCCATCACTGTTTTGCAGAGTGAAGAAGAGCCACAGACAGCTACGGTGGGGCAAAAAGAGCTCGATGCACCAGGCGAATCTCCCGTTGCAGACTGAGTGTGTAAAATAGATATGAACATTGACATCTCGCAATTCATCTTCACATAACCCCAAATGATTACCAGATCCCCAGTTCCCCCATCACAAGCTTAGCTTCTTAACCGACGATGTTCACGGATGTCTGGGAAGTTTTAGTATCACTGCTCCATTTTAAATGATCCTCTCACTCTTTCCCACATGATTTATTGTTATTTGCATTAGCGAATGTACTCTATGCCAAATTTCCCACAGGCCTCTTTTCAAATTAGCCATCTGCAGCAGTGTGAAGCTTTATATGCACACAAAGTATATGAAAGGATACCCAAAGTAGTATCAAATCACATAGGTACTTATCCGCCTCTTAACATATTTCATACACGCACTGGCTGTTTCAGGTAGAAGCAGTGTGATTATGAGCAGCGGAATAACATCCAAGCAACTCACAAGCACGGCCACGCATTCCCAAACATCGTTCTCCAGTTGTCATATTCGAGGTAGCAATAGTCACATAACAAGACAAAGCTCTCAACTTCATTCTTCATTCTTTAACAAAAGGTGGTATTTTTTCACTATTTGCTGCTTAACAACAAAACATTTAAAGTCTTTATTGCCTACTGCAGAGCGTTAATTTTTAATAGGGAAAGCTACACGCTGCTTGATTTCTTTAGCGCATGAAGCAGCCAACCAACCATGCATCACCTATAACTCCAGAACAGCAGTTTCAGCAAGGAGTCTTTACAGCTCAGAGCATCCTTGAGGGGTAAAGATGTCAAGCAGTTTAAATGCCAATGAAATCAAGAAGACACCAGGCTCGGACGTGTTTGGTATAAAGGACAGGGAAATGGAGACCTCTACAGAGAACAAAAGACTGCTCTGCATTAAGAAATAAAGGCACACTTAACACAACTGTAAAGCATTTTCCTGCTGAAATGGGGAGAGGAATAAGCAGCACCAATGACAAAGTTTTTTGATGAAAAACACATGAGAAATGGGCAGGAGGGCATGTGAGAGAGTCCATTGTTCACTCTGCCCTAATAGAGAATTAACTGTCCCTGTTAGTGACACACGCCTAGCCTAGGTGGTCCAGTTTGAAGTCTGATGATGGAGACCTGACAAGGACCCGAAGGAATTTGTTCCAAGACTTAACAATTAGAAATTGTTTTCCAGTTATTCACCAGAGCACTCAGATTCAATGCAACTGTGCCCACTGCCAATTTCATATAATTCCCAGGCATTCACATAATACAGGAATTGTCACCCCTTAAAGCTAAAGCTCACTTCCTAAAATTATTAGTTCACACTGCTTTCAGAACTCCCTGTGCTTGGCCATCCTCCCTATCTATAAGGCACTTCCCTTCATGGGGCATGAACCCTTCGAAGAAAGAGCATGTGGCTCCAGTTCCTGCAAGAAGTACAGTGCACCTCTGAAACTGGACAACAGCCCTCAAAATGTACCAGATCACATTCAAGAGATCAAGATTTCAGTGGGTAATCTGAGCTATATTGCTGCAAAGGCTCTTTTTTCTTCTTTTTTTAACAGTAATTTTTAGCAGTTTTTTTAAATTTCCATGTGCTGTGCAGCAGGATTGAAAGTGCTCTGCAGCAGGATTGATCCACTTAAGCCGTCACCAGAATAGAGATATTTCTGCTTTTGTATCTTTAAAAATACCTTCTGGAATTAAATCATGGATGCCAAGTTTAAGGTTGAGTGAATTTTTGTAGCAAAATTAGAAATCCCTGAAAATGGAGACTAAAATGGGGAGTGTTTAATAAGCCTTAACTGAAACACTGCTGTCAGATGCCCCTTTAATAGTTCTGGTAGAAATGTGTCTTCCCAAAGATTATCCTGTCTGTGAGTACAGCATTCAGCACTGGCATCATTCTGCTTGTGGTCACTAATTAAAGGCAGAGTATTTGAAATGCACTGGAGACTGTATAAGACGTAGCAATAACACTTTCCTACAGGCAGAAATACAATATAAACCAAGCAGGGCTAGCAAATTTTCCCCTAGCCCACTTCCATGCCACTGTTGCTGCTGTGAATTTAGCATTGCTATGGGGAACAGATCTTTCCTTGTTATTAAGTGGATGCTGGATGCTCTAGACAAGCATGCATGGACTCGGCTCCCGCAGTCCCAGTGCTCCAGCACTGCTGGGGGTGCCCTCACCCAGTGAGCATCTCTCTAGTCCTACCATGGAGACCTCTGTGTCTGACCAAGTTGACGTTGCAGTGAGAGGAGAGGGTACTAGCGCTGCTATTAAACAAGAAAGCTTTGAGTAGCACACTGGGAGGAGAAGGGGAGTATATCCTTGTAACATAAAGTTTAATTCCTTATAAAAGACACTTTTGCCTAGAGGAAATGGTTAGTGCCTACTGGAATGTACCAATCCAAAATAACAAAAGATATGTTTAGTAATTTTGCATACTTAAAGCAGGGGTATTAGTGGTTGGATTCAGTCCACTTTCTCCTCAGAATTTACAGTGATTTAAGTTGATTTTATAATGACATCACCATGCTGTTACCCTTGTGTGCATTCCTGCATTTTAAAGGTAAGCAACAACAAAACATTTCTTGGCAATCAGAAGTAATGAAAAAGGACAGCAGCACAGGTATCAATAAGGGGCTGTAGCCAAAGCCAGCCCTGAGGGAAGCCATAATTTGGTAGCTAAACAATGGCAGCAATACATTTGCTCCTAACTGGCACGTGGCTCTTTGCTCCTACTTGGCCTGCAGTTATTTCAGACACTGGCCATTCTTCAAGATGCCTGGGAATACTATCAGATGCCATTCAACAACTACTGAACAGAGGTATTAGTCTGCTACCCCTGTAATGTGCCAAGAAATCTTTCCCCTTTTTTTTTTGGCTTTTCTAATTTTTTCTCCACTAGTTCAACCTATATTTTGTTCAACTGTTTTGGTTTAGCTTAGTGTGTATAAATACACTTCTAACATTTACTTACACTAGTTTTTCTGTATTCCTTCTTTGCTCCAGCCATCTTCAGATCAGTCCTTCCCAGTTCTATGGAGAGGATACGCTTATTTGAGAAATAAACCTCTACTACCCTTTTTAGTCTGTCCCCATTTTTAGCTTCAGGCCATGAGCAAATGAAAGCATATAGTGACAGTAGTGTAATATGCAAGATAGAACAACTTCAGCCAAGGCTTCTTAATGGAAATGGCAACTGCTATTGATTTCCTAAACACAGAGGTTGTGCCCTTCACCTCCATGACAAATCAGTTAGTAAAGACTTGGGACTCAAGGGAAACCCCTCGGTATGTAAACATGAACTTGTGGTTTACTGTTAACGCAATATACTCTACAACTTCTTCTATGGTGAAGCATGCAAAAATACAGGGGGAGTCAGCTAGTGGCAAAGAAACTTATTCATGGTAAAAATAATTCACCAATATAAATGTAATTGAATTCTATAGGCAAAAGAAACAGTATGCCTATAAGAATACCAAGAAACAGTGGATGGCCTTTGAATTTATCATCAAAATGAAAAAAAAATCAGATTACTTCTTAGTTGTATAATAAGACATTCAGTGATAAAGAAAAATAACCATTATTTATCTTCTGATAACAGTAAATTGCACTTAATGCAATTAAAATTAGTGTAAGAACTCAGTTTGTCAAGGACAAACATCTTTATCATTAATGGCTGTCATGATAGAAGAGACAAATAATATTTTTCCAAATCGTAAAATGATTTTAAGAAGCTCCTCACTGCTTGCTAATATATTTTCTGGTTTGAATACAAGGAATATGTCATTTAGTAGCAGAGCTACTTGCCCCTCAAGCACAGTTTCTTCATAACCAAGGTTTTCACACGCATTCAAAAGGATGGGGAACACAGACATAACCAGAGACGTTTGCGGCCACTATCCACTCACTGCTGAAAGTAAAAGCAACATAAATAAAACCACTCACTGGTGTGGTCGTACCAGCACAAAGATCAGACAGACAGTTTAGATGAATAACACGGAGAACAGAATAACTTATTTTGTCCTTGAAACAAAAGCAACTTCCTTAAGTTAATAACGCTTTATTTTGTCCCCAGCTGTTAAGTTTATAGAAATTAAAAGTCATGACTATTTGTCTTTTGCCAGCATGAATTTAAAAGTGCCTTTAAAAAATCTCATTATCATTGTGGCTTTTTTTTCAAGCAGATTCAATACGAAACAGATTACATCCTGCCTGCACTAGTAAAGTGCACATAAATTTTTCACAAACCAATTTATCTTAAAAATTTGTCTTTCCTCATTTTGATTCTGGACACAGTGCACAGCAGAAAGGCATTTCAAGTATTTTTTAGATAACACAGCTCTAGAGATGGTGATGCATTAGTTTTTCTGGGATCCTTCTATTTTATAACATTATTTCCAGACCACCAGAAGGCACCTTTTATGAAGCGGAAAGATCTCATATGAAACAATTACATTACCATGAAATCTTAGTGCAATGTTCAACCTGAATTTTAAGATTCGAACTACAGGATTCATTCACAGGTAACAGAATAAGAAGATAAAAATTTTTCCTTTGTTAAGGAAAGTTGGACACATCTGACAAATCGTCTGCAAGGGGGTTGCATATATTCCTCGCACAATCATTTGGGAAAGCAGCAGTCCTGCAACACCACAGCTACAGGACTACCACCGTTTCCCTACATAGACACCAGAGACAGCCAACAGCAGAGTGATTCCATCAACAATCAGATCATTTCAGAGGTGCTACCCTTTTTGAGACACTAAGAGACAGAGGTGACCATAACACTCACCAAGAGTTTCTAAAAGTGATGGAAAGAGAGACTAGATTTCCAGCTATGCAGGGAAGTGTTTCTCTGGCGAACAGCCTTTCCTTTTCAGAGACTTACTTAAGGATGCTTGGGGATGGCCAGGAGATACTGGTTGTACAATCACTTCCAGTGAAAAATCACACTGTACTTGGAGCTGGCAGAGATATTTATAGCTAACTTTGTTTGACTGGCTGTAATAACTGATGTACTACTTTTATTGTACTGGATAGCTCCTAAAAAAATCAAGGCAAGGACATTTGTGGAGCAGGAAAACTTTCACTGCAACTTTTCATGCTGTATTTCTCTCTCTCTTTGGCACTGATGACAGCCTTTTCACAAGTACCATAGCTGCTTTATAGAGAGAACAAGATGTGAGTATCTGTCATGACATGAGTGCAGAAAAAAAACCAGAATAAAAGGTACAGACTTGTACCTTATACAAGTCTGAGTCACTTACTGTTAAGACATATCAAAATCATGAATCCCTCTAATTCTTTCATTTGCTTTCACTCTTGCCTCAGGAAAGTTTTTGAGTACACTTTCATTTTAGCTAATAAAGTGTTCACTAGTAATATATTTACAAGCAAATGCATTGCTGTCTCCATTGAGCAGCACAAGATCTGACTGTCTAGGAACAGTTAGTGAATAACCAGTGCCAGTAGAAGAGAAAGAAGAAATTAAGACATTTCCTGGCTATTTGGGTGGACTATAGATGTGTTGCCTTATTCCTGCATATTTGCTAGTCTTGGAGAAGAAGCGGTCAGAAAAAGAGTATGTCGTTATCTTTTTTTTTTAAGAATCTCAAGAAACAAGCCTAATTTGAAGGCAACATGCAGAGGAAACACAGATCTTCACCCACGGCAGGTTCCTGTTACAGTACAACCATAATGTTTCTGCTTATGCTTGAATATTTACTCCTATACTAGGAAAACGTATTTGGAAGCCTAGGGGTAACAGAATAACCCGTGACACATTCAGATCAAAGGTGTTGACCAGACTTTTCTGTTTTGACCAGGGTGCTTAGTTAGCCAGAAAGTAGAAATTCCTTTTACTTCAACTAAATAACTAAATACTTTTTTTTGTTAAAAAAAAAAAAGACCCTAAACTGAAAGAAACAGTTTCCAGAAAAAGATAAAAACTCCATCTAAGCATGGCTGAAATTGTTGACCTGGGGAAAAATTCTTTCACGTTCCCCTCCCTCCAGCAGGCAGACAGTGACAGTAACATTATGGTTCTTCAGGAAAGCCTTCAGGGGTACACCAGAGAAAAGTTCCAATTTTCTTTTCCACGTTAATTTGCATTAAGCTGACATTTTTCCTTACAGGCTTTTTCAGATTTTGGAAGAAATATATTTTCCTTTGGAAAGTCATTTGCCAGAAAATTTCTCCTGCTGAAATTATTTTAGATTCCTTCTTTAACTTCAGTAATGCTGCCTTTTGAAATGCAGGCATAAGACAACACTTATGACATCTCTGCAGGTGCACAATCTTTACTATGATTACATTCCTATACATTGTAATACCTCAGAAAACAAACAGTTGGAAAGAGTGGATGTAAAATTTGAGCTTCAGGATGCTAAACTGGTTAGAAGGAACTAAAAGGCAAAACAGTTCCTGACGTCTACTTCTGAAACTAGATGCAATTATTCCCCGCCAGCAATGTTTTGGTGAGTGTTGATTCTTCTGCATTGCTGCACGCCAAACCAGGAGAGAACATCCTACAATGAGCCCCAAGAGGCCACCTGACTCAGAGACGCATCTCTGAATCACAATCACCTACTCCTTGTGGGAGGGAAAGGGTAGTGATTTACCGCTGGCCTATAACAGGACTGAATTATTACCTCCCCGCAAGCAGGTGCCAGCTCAGCTATTTTGACCCCTTGAGTGGGAGGACTGAGCCAAGGTGTTACCCAGTCCTTAGAGCTACCCACCATCTCCTGGTCTACTCACTGGGACTGGAGGTTTAAGCAATCTGCAGAATAGAGGGTGGTTTCTATACCCCCTTCCTACCTTCTTGAGACAGATGAAGCCACAAATTAACTAAACTACAAACTACCCCACACTTATTTTCAAATTAAAGCTGTGTTTAATATACAACCATTGTGTGCTTCATACTGCAAACTCTGCTCTAAAAGCCCTTCAAAAATCACCAACAGATAGGCGGAAGCTGAAAGTTAGCAAAAAGCATGTCTTGTAGCACCCTAAATTTGCCAATATTTTTAAGAAAACAGAAAAATATTCTATTTTTGCACTTCTTTGTCTAATACTGATGCCAAAAATAATCATAATTCTGTCCTTTCTCAAGAAAAACTTGGTTTAAGATAACAATCCTTGCAATGTATTGCATGAAAACAAACACCGAATTACCCGTATTTTATATCAAGCAATTCTGTGGTCTGGATAAGCCAACATCACTGAAGTGTTTGAGTGGAGTTCAGCAATAAAAGACCTGTGATATGAGAGTAAATGTTCAACGTAGCAAGAACCAATTATACAAACAAGCATTAAGGTTATAAACTAAAGTTCATTAGTTCAGCATGCTTAGAAACCAACAGCAAAAAGCAAATGACAATGCTATGTAGCAATGGCAATCATGAGCATAAACGTAAAGTGTTTTAGATGGTAGCAAACTCCAGAAATAGGTACCTTTTCCTGAGCCAAGAAAACTCAATTTCCACTTTGAACAAAAGAATCAATTAGATACGGCACTTACTGGTCAACTGAGAGTTGGATACATCTCTCCTCTTTTCTGGCACTTCAGACCACATACAAATCAGTGATCAAAGTAAATGCAATCATACAAGTTCGTGAGTTTGTCATAAAGGAATTAATTTCTGAAGTTTGTTGCTACACATGGAACTTCCATAAAAAAAGGTACTTTCATAAAAAAAGGTACTGTCATAACTAGTGTCCACTGCTTCACAAAGGGGAAAGAGAGCAGAAAATCAATCCGTTCGCAAACTCAGAATTAATTGAGCCATTTCCCAACACTGTATGACTTGCAGCAAGACAAGGAAATACTTAGTGACTGAAATATTTTACCCCTAATCTAGGTACCTATGTGGCTTGGAAGAGCATGTAAATTAAAGACAACTTCAAATTACATGTATAAGCAGGAATAAAGGTTAAGTCTCTTGCTCCCTTGCACAGTGAAGTGGATAAGATGCCAGTAGTGCAAAGAACTCCTCAAAAGGCCAGTGAAAGCCAAGCTTTGAAACAGATTTCATCTGAGCCTAAGGAAGCAAATTACCATAACTGGAACTGGCTTAAGTGCAAGGCCTGGTAGATGAACCAACTTGTGGGATTTGGGCACCTCATTATCCTTACAAATTCTGGTATCATGCAGAAAGAGGACTTTAAAATGGCTCAACCAACACATTAATTTAACAGAACTATGCTTCATCTATTCTAAAGTTCCTTGGAAAGAACATCTTGAATAAAGTGATTTGAAAACGTAGCCTACTGTTAACATTTTTCTGCATTCAGTTGTTCTTTAATACCTCATTTCAATCCAGTCAGTAGAACAGAATCATAATACAGCCTTGCTGCCATATTAATGCAGATTTCTGAACAGTATTCCCCTAGTGAATAATACCATCCTTAACCTGATGTACAATAAATTCCCATCCACCTTTCCTCATCTCCCAGTCCTCTCCCCAGCAATGGCAGTTGCTGTTTCTTTCTTCCTTACTTTCTCCTTCAGTTCTCTGCAATGCTCTTAATAAGCATAACAAAGAAACAGAAGAAACACGCAATTAACTTTTTCATCTGTTTCTAGACTCTAGCATAAGAAGAACATGAGTACTTTGATTGTTCCCGTGCAAATGTTCCTGCTCCACTCCAACACTTGCACAGATGTCAGGACAAACACAATCAGATTATTCATTCCAGCTAGTTCTGTGATTTTTGGAAGTTATTTACAACATTAATCCTTAATTCCTTCTAATTGAAGGCATCTGTCCTGCTATCTGCCTCCTCCATCTCAGGAGACTGTGTCCTCTTATGCAATGTATTTCAATTCATCTTGCTGGTTGACATTTTCCTAGCTTGAAACTGCATCTGTAAAGTACTTCCAGAAATGGAGGCGCAATGCTTGGTACTGTTTCACATCCTAGGAAGGCTGAAGAATATTTAGTTTGCTCTTACAATAACCATCACTGTGCAGTTATATGGTGCCAAGCCACCAAGTACATCATCTGAGTGATGGCATTAGTCCATTTTGTGTCAAATACTGCAACTGCAAAAGCATCTATCACAGAATCTCATAATAAGGCTAGAAAACATTTCTTAACATAATGTCATAATACTTATTCAAATCACAGAAGCTTCTGAAATACTGAATTTATACCCCTCCCCACAACCTGCAACAAAAATTTTACACATCCTTGAAAATGTTAAGGTGTATGGAAAAGATTCACTCTATTTTTTGCCCCAGGACCTATATTACAGGGCCGAGGTCCAGTTTAATGAAAGGCAGAAAGTGCATTCTAATAGCTAGAGCTAGGAAAACTGTCCTGACAAAAAAATATTTCACTGAAAATGGAATATAAAAAAAGTTAACATTTCCAGGAAAGACCCTCAACCAACAGGTTCTTCAAGGAAAAGTGGCTTTTTCTCAATAAACAGAATAGTTCTGATTCAGGGATGGGAGCTAAAAAATTTGTAAACTATGGTAAGCAACTCTACATTTTTCTCAGGCTCCACAATTTTATTCTGTTTAGCCACTATACTGTTTAGTGGTGTGGCTTCTTTCCTATGTGTGACAGCATGATTGACTTGGGACAATCCTTTGAGGCAGGGTGGAGGGAAAAAGGAAAACAGAAACTCTGTTCAAGGAGAAAATAACGATGGGAAGAGTTACCCAACTGTCATATGTTATCAGAGACAAGAAGCAGCTAAAACAGAGAGCAGGAACAGGCAGAGGCCAACAATGAGAGGTGATCAGAGTATGTCTCCTGTGATGATTGAAAGGTTTGAGTTTCCTCTAAGCAGCCTGCAGATAATGGGCTCATCACTCTTCTCTGTGCACTCCCATACAGACAGCAGCCATGAAGCAAAGTTCCCAGGGATGCAGACAGTAACTGAAGGTCTCTGCGTCATCTTCTTTCCCATCTTTATTCTGTGCAGCAGTTATGACCATTCCCTATGGAGCCAGAGTTTACCCCAGACCTGCTAAAGCAATAGGCTTCTGTCATACCCACATTTTTTTCCCATAATAATAAGCAAAATGAGACAAGCTGAAAGAAAGGAAAAAAAGAAATCTGGGGTATGACCTGAATGATCTGATTCTCAGTGCCCTACCTGTATATTCTGTAAAATGCACTGAAACAAGGACTAGTTATATGGCCAAAAAAACTACTTGCTTTTTTGTTTTAATCCAAGTGATAGGAATATCTAGAAGAAGAATAGGAGGAACAGGCTGTTCATATTAAACACACTTCTCCAAAATATTATGTGTATTTTAAAAGTGTGTTTCCAAATCTAAAGATAATTTCTCCAAAAGGCTGGACTGGAAGATGAAAGGTAAAGGTACTGTGTTTGTGCAGACCTGAACAACATCCACAATCACTCAGGCATAGGAATACGGAGTAAGGGCTTCAGCAGCTCACGTCCCTGGAATCAGTTATCTAATGATTCATCTTTGCCACAATAACTGTTGCAAAAATCAATTCTACAGCTTTCCTCCAGTCTTGGGCTTTGTATGGAAAAGCAATTATTTAAATGAATTATTTAGCAAGTACTTTCAAGAAGTTAAAATACTGCAGCTAGCTATGTTGTCTGTTTATTTCACAATCATTTCATTTTTTTAATGTCAGCATCTCAGATACACAGATATGTGATTAAAAACAAACAGTTGTAAGAAATGTCAATACAAACAGTAGACAATGAAATACGGCTTTTCAGTTCATTAATATCTGTATCTTAGGTGACTGCAGGTGCACCTTAATGAATTACATGACTAGTAAAATACAATTAAACGCAGCTGCATATGTTTACAAAACTGCAGAACCAAATTACAGGTATCAGTAGCGCCCATAATTCATCCATAATTGACAATTTTCATATTACTGGAATAAGGAATCAAGTCATGCAGATGATTACTGCATTTGCCTTTGAGCACAAGAGACCTAGGTTCATTTCCTATGCAGCACCACAAATGAAACAAATTACATGCTTTCAGGTTAAGACAGACCTGAAAGCAAAAGCACCCCTGAATGACAGGCAAAAACCCAAATCATTCAGGTTCTATTTAACTGTCAATAAAAGTTCATGAATGGCTGATAGTTGACATAACTTAAACATATCGTTAATGAAGTATTCTTCTTCAAGGAAGATCGTCTTATCTCTGCTGCAAAACTGGATTCTGACCCTAGCTATCTATCCAGTGGGTGGATTTTCTGCTTTCAAGGACATGACAAGGACATAATAGAAAGCAGAATTTGTGCCAAATATTTTATTTTTCTTCTTTTTCCCCTTTTCCAAATGACATAGTCATGATCTCTTTTTTTGGCAAGACCATTGTAGTAACTCCTGTCTACATTTAATTTCAATTTCACCCACAGACCTTATTAGGACCTCTCACAAGTGTAATTCAGACCTTGACTGAAGAAGCTCCTAAGAAGAACTTTTTTTACCTTCCATACTATAAGCAGGAGTTTAGACTGATCCCTATGTAGAATAGATGACGCCTTCCAATTGACAAGAGCCCATGGTTTGACACCTGGTTTCTGTAATTGTTCGTAAAATCCCCTGTAGAAATGTATTAACAGGGCTGTATGTCATACAGTCAACAGCTCATTGGCTATGGGATTCAAGGTCAGCCAGATTCCAGTATTGATCACTTTAGGTGCATGAAGAATTACTGGGGGAAAAAAAAAATCATGTATGCATGGTGGCAGTTGAGAGTTCAGAATGGAACAGTGTTCAGTTTTGGAGACAAACTTGCACAGACCTTCTGCATTCCCCCATGGACTACACCCCACTGCAGTGCCAGAGAGCCAGGCAAACACAGACCCCAGGGAATCTCTGCTAAGGCAAGACTTTGCATGATGGCATCAAGAAAGTGCTCAAGAACTCAAGCTCTTCATCTACAAAGACTCCTCAGAAGCATAGGCGAGGGAGCCTGACTTGACTTTGTCATGCGATTGTATGTTTTTAGATCTCCAAGGTATTGCAAAGCCACCACAAAGCTCCCTCACTTCACATGGGGGGCAGCAGGGTAGAGAGCTAGCAAACAGGTTAATTATATTGAAGACAGTTAAAAAAAATGAACAAGAAAATCTGTAAAATGAATACATATGCTATGTTTTGTCATAGCTTAATCCTACCATGCAAACACGTACAACAAACCCTCCTGACAAACGCATGGTAAAGAAAAAATCCTAGTTAAATGGACAGCACTGATTTTGAAGTAAAACCAATCACAGTTTCTTTTCTTTTCTAGCAATACACATCCATTGTAGGCTATACATTTGATATTAAAAAAAAGAAAATAATTAAATGCTGTCATCTTCGCTGCTTGTTCCATTTTGCTTTAAAATGGATGATAGCCAGTTCACATTTGTATAAGCTAAAAATAATATTTTCTGGATATCAAAAAGGTAAAAGAATTCATTTCAAATGTTTCTCTGTGGCACACTGGCTGATCTTATCTTCTTTTTCATATGAAGCAGTTTTATTCAAATTGTCCAAAGTATTTCAGCACCAATACCCAACAGATTTTGGTGAGAAGCAGCTGCCTAAAATAGACTAGAGGCTGCCAACAGGTTCTGAGGTTTCCAGGTCTGTCCTCTTCCAGTGTTACTCAGAGACACTTTTCAGGGTGTTGGGTTAAGGGTGAGGTTGCTTCTTTCTCTATGCAGTGAAGACTGTGTTCCCTGCAAAAATAACACTGAAATGCCTTGTGCAGGGATTGTGGTGCACCAGTAGAGCTTCATGGTTGAGCAGTGTGATGCCTGCATAACTTCACACACAGACCCTTCTTCTCGGGTGTAGTGCAGGGCCATGCTCAACAGCAAACCCCCTGCCTTCTACCTTCCCTGCCAGCTCTGCAGGGCTCTAGCTGGCAAGCCAGCTGGAAAAATCAGAGCATGACCCATGCTTTGCATGACCTCTCTGTTACTGTGCCTAAAAGAAAGGCTCAATAACCTCTTATGCTCTCTACCCTGCAAGTAGCGTCTAGAGACTTTTTGAAGAAGGAAGAAAACAAGCAGAGATTTTGCTCAGAGGCAGTATGGCAACTGCAGATTCCATACATGCAGTAACCACGGCAATCAATATAGCTATTCTGAATGCATCACTTTAAGACTTTGTAAAGCTAGGGTACAAATGCTCACAGAAAGGGAAAAAAGTCAGAAGGGTAAAGGAAATGATAAATGGAGACAAATTAAGAAAAGAGGCAGGAATACCTGAGATGCCAATAATCTACCACATCTAAGATATATCTTCTAACTACAGACTTAACTGACTACAGATTTACCCTTCAGGAAACACTTGACTTCACTGAAAAAGAGCTGTGCATTTTGTGTCTCTTTCAGTATTTATCTTACCAAATGGAAAATTTTAGCTGGCTGCACTGTGTGCAGCAAGAGTACCCAGAAAACTGCTGCAATGATTTCCCTCCCAAAATTATTGTGGGTGAGATATAGCAAGCCTAAATTGCCAAAGACAATGATAAAACCAATTCCATGAGATCATCTGTTTGAAAGTCTTTTTGCTGGATTTAAATTGTAAGTGATCAGTAGGATTTCATTTTAAAAGAACGGAAGGACAATTTTGCAAATTTATACTGACAAGTAGGTGTTTGTTATCACTTAGATTTTGTAAAATGCCATAGTTTTATTTTTGGTTGTTTTATGGGTTCTATTACTGAAAGAAGTCATGGCCACTTCTCTGCATAACCACATGGATGATCTCTTGTGTTTTGCAAGTGAGAAGCTTGAGATCATGAAATACTATCTCCCATAAAGGTGCTCAACTCCTTTAGCTCTTACTTTGTAGAATTTGAGATGAGGAATTAGTTCATAGCACTATGGGCTGAGGAACCTGTAATTCTCAGTGCAAGGTACTTAGAGAGCTTTCATACTGTTAAATCCTATTGTGCTCATTTAGGTATGTGAGTATGTCCCGCTTATTCTGACCATAGAACAAGGACACTGCAGTGCTTCTTAGCAGTAAAAATTGTTTATCAGGCTAAAACTACATTTCTGTTATGTTTAGAGAGACAGGAAAAGAATATCTTTCCAGTCTAACATATCTACAAACACCTTCAACTGGACAGTCACAGATGCGAGGACTGAAGATTGTCTTTCTTGGCTTAGTAAAGCTTTCTGCAGTGTTTTGCTAAAATACCTATTTGTATTACATCTCACTGCATAGAAAGGCAACGTGTCACTATCTGCCATCAACATCTCTTTCTTGCATATTCATGGCTGAAAAAGTACCCCTGCTGTGGCCACCCTCTGGGAAATCCCAGAAGACCAATTAATAATATTTGAAGAGCAGGGGAAGGAAAATATTATAACTGGGCAGGAAGACCACCATGACCCAAAATGTCACCATCCAGCATTCTGAAGACCATGTAACCTTGAAGAGACATTATCCTTTCTGCAGAGTCATTTCTCTAAAGGAGATATGGGCCACATAAGAGCCTGGTACATACCGCCTATACAGACATCCTCTAAGGCTAGAGTTAGTGTCCTCCTTGACCTCCACATATCTGTTAGGTTTGCTAGAGACTCACGGTGTACAAGAGTCATCCAGATCTGTTCCCTGTGGGGATGCAGAGGAAGGAGCTTCATGTAGACACTGCCCCAGAAGATCCAAGCCAGCATTTCAGGACTTGGTGAAGACATGATTGAAAGCTATTGTGAGCCTCTATCCACACAATCCTCCCACTTCTCTGCCCCTCAAAGAAAGACAGAACCGTAATACATCCCAGCCTTAGCAAGAGCTACTTATATCCTGTAGTAGGAGGTTTTACCAGCTTCACTTAGTTTCTAAGTGATATAACACAAATCTGTCACCACAGATGGTCTAGCTGATAGCATCTGTGGCTGAAGTGCCGAGAAAGGAAGCCATGCTTCTTACCACTGTGTAAAAAAAGAAAACTCTCCTGCAGTAATATTTCACCACTGACAGCATAGCATCTTGGTTAAAAAAAGAAACACTCATGTATCCTAATATTCCGCCTTCCTAAATAATAAAATCAATCTCTGTGTTAGCAGCCTGTCTAGTCAATATTTCCCCTATAAACCTAACTTATATTCCACTTCTATGTCCAGGATAATGTTTAATGGGAGGATAATCAGCACATTACAGAGTCCTGATTTTCTATATGTTACAAATATTCCTCTGTCTTCATTAACTTAAAAGGAGGCAGCAGGACTATTTTTCAACTCTGACTTCACAGCATACAATATTGCTTTTGCTATTATTTTGTAAAGGTTTAACTTGCACACACAGATAACATGTGGAATTCAACTCATGGATTTCTTCTCCATATCTATAATCACGGCCCACATCCATAAGTACATTTCCTGCCTGCTAATATGTTTCTCTAAGATTTATTTCAACATTATGATACAATGGCATACCTTCCTTAGCATGCTCAAATGGCTGTTTTTAGGAAGAAAGGAAGTCTCTAAAGTCATCAAAACATTGTTTTTTTCTTTTTCACTAAACGTGGAATGCCTCTTCACCAATAATTTATCCAAGCCAGAAGAGTGCTTGGGCATTGCTCTTGGTCAGTAAAAGCTTTTCTGGAAGTACAAATATCTCAGTGTGGAAGTCCATTATCTCACATCCCTTCAAAGATATAAGCAAAGGCTCTTTCCCTCAGAAAAGATTGCACAAGCATAAATTCAGCATGACCTGAAACTCCAGTCCAGCAAGTAAAATTACTTTACTAGATATTACATATACATTTATATCTCAAAAAGCATGAGTCTGCAAGTTAAATGTCACGACCCCATTCAAATTTGAATAGACACTTTAAAATTAGGAACAGTTTTAACTGCTTAATAAATGACAGAATTTCACTTATGTGCTACCTAAATCTGGGCATAGGATACTGAAATGATGATTTGTAAATGGTGGGATGGAACATCAACTGTAATGTGTTAGAAGCAAGATTAACTAAGATAGCCTTAACGACCCTTATCCTTTGTCACCCAGAGTCGTTGAGATTGACCACTCAGATATGGTCACACCTTAACGACTCTGAGCCAACCTAATTACATTCCCCCTGGATGTGCAAGAAAGTTCCCGGAATAAAGTACAGTTGTCATTTCGAGGAAAAAGTATGAATTTGAAAACAATCCTGTATATATATTTTCCATGAAATCACTGCTTGGCAGAAGCACTCTGAGGACAAATCCCGAGTCTTCTCCAGTGCTGAATAAAGTGTACCTGCCTTAATGGTTAAATTAAACTGTTAAGCATAAGTTTCTTTGTTTCAATATAAATCTAACAAAACATATGTACACAGCAGACTTTGCAGTTACATTGTGATGGAGATTAAACAAACATACCTGGAGAAAAATATTAGAGCTGTAATCAATTCATACACCTCCAATTGCCAGAAATGTAATTTGATAGAAGCATGTGTTAGGTTTATCACATTTAACAGGTATTTTTATGTTTAGAGGATATTAAACACAAACAAAGCCCTGCTTTCAATTTTTTTGCTTTAAGGGCTAAAAATTGTAAGATGGGCTTCTTTTTCTTTTTCTTTCTTTTTAAATAAAAAATTATCTTTTTTCCCATCTAGTCTAGTGCCCTGCTGTCATTAATTTGTGATAATAACTCGAATGCTCTGATCTGAAGAGACACCTAATACCTGGTTCACTAGATGTTAATTGTAACAGCAAGAGAACATGGTATGGTACAAAAAAGGTTTTAGCCACCTTGTTTATGATAACTCTTGCTAGCTGAACAACTGACAGAGATGCATTTGCCATATTATGTTAAATAATACCAAGAAACAGTATTTTCTTTGAAGAAACAATATGTTTCAAATATGAACAGCATTGAGTTGAAAGAAAGGAAAATTAATGTACAGAAACCTCTAGAACAGGCAATGTATACTATTGACAGCTAGGTAGATATGACAACCTTCCCACCTTTGGCCTCAAGCCACAGAAATTATGCCCTGTTCTTCTCCCTTGTGCCCTGGTTCTTGATCTGATACACAATAATTTCTTCATCATTTGGATAGCCACACCTTGGGCTCAGCTTAATTGAGAAAGTACATTTCCTGTAACACAGTGAAGTGCAAGAACTAGTTTGGGTAGAAAAGGTTTCAGGTAGAAGGATTTATGTCAGGAAAGTTGATGGTTGTTCTTTTATAAATAATAAGGACACAAAATGACTGAGAAGAATGTTAACATTGCAAAGTCAAGCCCTTAGAAAGCAGGATCCGATCTGCTGTCAGGTGTACCCCTACAACATGAAACCTGTGCATGAGTCGTACATAACTCCATGTCCCCTGTTCCTCAGGACCCTGCCCAAATCAGTACGTAGTCCAACCAGCGATGCAGACCCTGTAAGTTTTATTCTTCCCTGCAGCATTCTGTGGCCCCTCTGTTTCATTCTTTGCTCAAAATCCAAATGCAGCAATAAATGAAACAATAAACTTGCCGAATTCCCCACCAAAGAATGCTTCATGCACTATCCTACTTACACAAGAAAAGAGATGGGTGTCCTGAGGAAAATACAAGCACTGAAGAAAACCTGCCTCAGGGAGAGAAGTAAGCTCAGGAGACTCATGGAGAAGATGTCACTTTGTCTAAAATCTGCATGGGATGGAAGAATGGGATAAATGGATGTTTTAAGACCTAGTTGTAATAAAAAAAGAACAGCATCAATCATTGCATTGCTGCTGGAAAAGGTTTTTCTCTTCATCATGCAGGGAAACTGATCCCAGCTGAAATGTGTTGCCCATAGCAATTCTGCACTCTTAACAATGATGTTCTATGGACCACAGTGAGGATCCCACTTGCTGTCCCAGCTTGCTCTGGTGGTTCACAAGACATGAGTAAGATTTTCACTTTAGCTTGTGGAACTACATTAAGCTGTAAAACGCAGAGGTTAGGTATGTTTGGGGAAGTTTGTGGAGTGGGGGTGTTATCATTATTAAAAGTTTAGTAATATGGCTAACATAGAGGAGAACCCTCTGTTGTTTGTATTGGCCAAAAGATGGATACAACCAAGGATGAATAGTACCAAATCATACTAATTTTTACCCATTAAGTATATACATGAACTCATTAATTGGACACTTCTCAATAAAACAGAATGGTCCAAATTTCTGTGATAAATATAAACGATTGTTTATTTTTTATTCTCCCTGTAGACCGATACATAACATTTTCAGCAGGAAGACAGGGCTATTTGTTTTTCAAAGATAGCTCTTTGGAATTAATTACTCTGGTGTTAGACTAAGTGACAAAACAGGTAGTGCAGAACCAAGGGTAACAAGAAATTTTGTCTCACAGCTTTTTAGAGTCAAATTATTCTCCTGACCTGACTGACAGTATGCCATTTAATCATCATTACAGCCTAGGCACGTTAAAAAAAAATCCTAGATTTTTTTGCTGCTAATTATGCTTATTTCATTATTTTAATTGCTGGCTTAATTTTTAAATGCCAACAAAAGACAACCAAATTGGTATTGTAACTGTTCAGGCCAAATATCTGTAACAAAGACTTACTAGATGCGTCCTGTTTAAGATTCAGTCAGAATTTCTTCCATCTGATGGCACCATATCAAACATGACAGCTGCTCTTCAGTGCCTGATGTCCAGCCCACCGGAGGTGCTGCTGCTACGTCTAGTGAGTTTGTGTGTTGTTTTGGTGATAGTCAGAACTGGCAGACAGTTAAAATCTTCACTGTAACGTTAATTATTAAGCTGTTTCCCCAGATGTCAGAGCTAAGATGGCATTTGCAAAATGGCTGTCAACATTTTGACTGAAAAAAGTGGTTTAGCTTTGTTAACCACTCTCTGCTTTGTCAGAAAACAGCAAAAAGCAGTGTTTTATAGTGTACTGGGAAACTTGTGGATGCTGCCTGATATGCACTCTTTCTGATGAGTCCTCTTTTTGACACTGTGAGTTGCAAAGAAAAAGAAAACTGAGCAGCACCTACTGACATGCGTGAGTGTTGTGGCTCAGGGTACAATGGTAAATCAAATTAAAGAAGAAAGCTAGTTTTTTATGTTCTCATCCTCCAGCAAATTCTTCTCACCTTTTACCATGGTTTGTTGTCATCTTAATTCTACAGATAAAACTCTTTACTGGGTCATAATATAGACTGGATCTCCAAAAGCAACAAGTGTCACAGAAAGGGTAAGAGCAGCATATAATCAGAGGGGCAAGCAGGTACAGAAGGCAAAACTCAGGGCCAGCATCAGTTACCTCAGATTTGCTAAAAAGCAGCTGAAAATCATCAGCATTTGATGACCTTCACAAGTAAGAGCAGTAACTTAGAAAAATTAGAGATAACTTTTGAAGGCAACCTTAAAAATGACAAAGCAGCACCCACATGGGATGTAGTCCTGCTGAAACCAATTAGATAACATCTTTGCATGCCACATTAGCTGAGTTTTCAGGTAAAACAGATCTAACATGGCCTTATATATCAGTTTTAAAACGCCATGTGTGAAAACCTGCAAGCAAAGCTGCCAGTCAGCAGTGTTTTAAAAATCATGTCACTGGGACATGTGAATTTATCTGCTGGAGTTTCTATGTTCATGTCTTCAGCAGAAAGGGGTGGGGGGAGGCATTGGCTATCGCAATGCAGCACAGCATAAGGAACTGAGCACAAAATAGCATGTCCACTACACAATAATAACCCACATTTGGAAATTAATTAGAGGAAAGACCTTCCAAAAGGATATATTATTTCAAAAGATAGTGACGATAGAAAACTACAAAGAGGAGATGATTCCTCATGAAACCCTTGCTCTCTGAGCTTTGCTTGAAAGCACAGTTGCCATCCTAAAATGAAAATAGAAAATTAAGTCTACAATAATTGGATGTTTTCCCTGACTATTTTATTGCTGACAACAGATGTACTTTCTTGCCTTTTGTAAAAAAATTAGAAAAATCTCTCTTCTTTAGGAGCAGAACTGTGTGTGGAGGCATCACCAATGACACAAGTTCAATACGAAAGAGAATATCCAGCCACAGGATATTTTGCTGCCTCTACTTTTTAGTAAGAGGATGCAAAACAAAGCAAGCAGCTAACAGGTCCTGAACTTTAGCTGAACCATATGATAAGAATGCAATTGTGAGAATAGGAGAAGTAGGAGAATTGATCACCACACTGAAAGCAGACTGTGGAGGAAAATAAAGAGGGAAGAAGAAAGTTTGTGTTAAGGAATTGTCGGGGTGGATGTGAAGTGATTGATCAAGTCAACTGCAATGTGTCAGAGGCTCTGGAAGGGGATGTGGGAAGACAAGGTAGTGAATATACTTTTAACTGTATATGCTCCCCAAGCCCACCCCAGAACAGAAAAGAGATGGGGATGCAAAGGCAAAAGGACATCTTTGGCCAAGTCCTGTGTGCTTCTGCTTGTGTCTGATTCTTTTCCTGTCTCTCTTATTAGAGTAAAAAAAAAATTAAAACATACATCTTAAAATGTCCTTTTTTAAAAATAGGTGAGGATACAAGACTTATTTGAAGCAGTTGCCATGGAGAAGCTGTTCAACTGAAGAATAATTACTAGGGCAAAGTCACATACAATACTGGGATTGATCCTTCAGCTTTTACCCATGCAAAACTCCCACTGATGTCAACTTGTTATCACACATTTTTAGCAAGCCAGGAAAAGAAAAGAACTCATACTTCACTCCTACTAAAAAAAAATAATACTTTGTTTGCGTAACACAGCAGAGAGGAGAGGCTTTTTCAGCAAAAGTCTTTTTTCTAAAGAAGAGACTGCAAACTGCTTTGTAGTGCAGGTGGGATTGTTTTCACTCTTAGGATCAAAGAAGCTAATTAATAAGAATAATTTTTAAGTGCATAGTATGCTCTTTCTCATACTATCAGAAATATTGCAGAGTGTGTACTTAAAACAAAATGAGATTCCTCTTTTTTATTTAATTAAAAATAATAATTGCAACCCAAAGAGAAATATTTCTAGGCAGGTTCCTGCTGGCTATTGATGCTGACTTGCAGAAAGAAGCAACATTTCTTTGTCCTGAACACACATAGTTCCAAAATTAAAGTTTTGTCTCTTCAAATAACTGTGGTTACACAAAGACTCCTATTACTTTTAACTGCATCTTGCACAGAAACTGCAGCAAATTAATAGCCCCCTCCTCACACTCTACTCTTAACTTGTCCAGCCTTAAAGCAGAGCTCTGAGTGTAGGAGTATTCTCCTCCTAGCCCTGAAGGCAGTACTCACTGAGCACACTGCTTTTACGTTTCTCAAAAGACTCCCATGCCTCAGTTGTTAGATAAAACGCTCTAATATCAACTTGCTGAGAGCACACGTTGCTCCATCCCTTTTCAGAATCTGTGGTACAAAAAACATGCGTCCCTGCCAGATAATTCCTTTCTATTATTCTGTAGAATAGTGGGATAACAGCTACCACACAGCAGGCTGAAGCTCAACCCATAGATACAATAATCCCACTGGGCCATGCAACATAGCCTTCCTAATTTCATCACTGTGCTGGGATGCAAATCTGCATGGCTGGAGTATGGCAGATGACAGGAAGCCCCTTTATGGATGGCTTGCTGGAGCCTGACACAGCCTGAGCTTCATCGCTCTTGTAAGAGTGAACATAGTTCCAGTGTTTGCTCCTTTTCACCCAAATCATGTTACAGTACAAGCATGATAAACAATAAGAAAGTAACCCTCAGCCTGGAAAACATAGGGTACTTATGCTGGTACAATTAGAGCTGCATAATTACACTGGTGTAATTACACCAGTAAATTTCCCCATGTGAAAAAGCTCTTGAGCCCCTTGATTCCAGTCGCTGCCAAATATCCACAAACTCTCAATGGCCTGTTCCCAAAGCAGCAATTACCATTTATAAAACATCTCTGGAAAATAAGGACAATACTTAGAGAGATGATGATCTTAAAACCATTCAAAAGGATCTTTCTGCTGTGCTTTATTTTATTAAACAGACTAAGCAAGGATTGGAATATGGTATGCACCCTGTGATCATAAAACACCCAATAGGCCTATTTCTCTTCTTCAATATCCGTTTCAGATGAGCAATGAAGTCATTACAAACTGGGATCAGTCTTAAATGACTCATGATGCTCATCTTGCAAACCAATCCTGAGAAATGTGTGTGGTATATGGGTTCCCTGCAGTGGTGTGAAATCCAGCGTTACCAACTGTAGGGCTGTTAGAAAGTCAGGCCCTGACCCAGAAGCCACGTCACCTTGAACTCTCAGCATCTTTTCTGTGCTGTGCATAGCAGATGCTTTCCCAGAGCCTGAAGCAGCTTAATGCCGTTTAAATAAGCAAAAAGAACCCACAACCCGGTAGTAAGAACAAGAATTTTTTCTTGAATTACCCAAATTAAAGCAACAGTTATTACCTTGTACAGCAGTAAAGGGAGAACACAATTAGAAAATTTAATTAATTAAGTTGAAGGCAATGATACTTATTTTAAAACCCTCCATGCAGATAGATTAGTAGGCCAGCTCAGTGAAGCAGTAAATACTGAGCACTGAAGGAGGCATCAAGCCCATTCATCGAACTCTGCAAGTGGCCGGCTGGCTGGGGCAATCCATCCCTCTGCAAATGAGCAAATGTCCTATAGGTGTCTTCTATATTCTCCTCACAACTAGAGTTATAGACAAAACAGTTGCCCTCTATGTCAAACAGAGTGATGTGAGAAATAACCATCATTGGCTTGAGCTAGACAAGGCAAAGCTGAGGTTGCAGGTACAAATGTATATTTTATCATTACAAATGAAGACATTGCATTCCATCAATAGCAATAAAAATGAGGTAAATCAGACTGATTTATATGTTTGTAGTCTGTTGAGGGTCTGGCTGTTGTCAGAGATGAGCCCTCAGCAGTACCCAGAAACTCAGTAAGACACCAGCAGAGCTGTAATAGGCCACTGAGTTTAAAGAAAATCAGCAGATAATAAAAGATGAAAAAATGAAATACATTCTTAATAAGCTATTCTTAAAATAAAGGAAATCAAACAACAGTGAGGAGGAACTAGCAATGTTATTCACTACTATTTTTAAAAATAAGTGTTGTAATATCTGCTCAGCCACAAAAGAAGCTATCCCAGCTCAAGCACGCAAATTGAGGTGGAAAACATGGAACAGAAGAGGTGCTGAGGAAGGTGATTCAGAAGGAGCAGCTCTGCCAGTTCCACACTTTGGCTAAAAGAAGGAAATCATGAGGAAATCAATCAGAAAACCCATCACGATATTTACAAATTCTGACCACTAAGAGGGGGAAGGTCCAGATGGTACAAACTCCATTTAAAGACAGAAGAGTAAAAGTGTTGCATGACCAAGGCAGATGGCCGAGTTGGAAGGGAAATGCCTCTTTCAAGTGAGAACAAACTGGTGGAAGAAGCAGCAGATAATAGAGGGGCTGTGAACTGAAGCACAGCCCTTGGAGCCCACCCACATCCCACCACACCTGGTTACCCAAGAGCCACCAAGGATCAGACAACAAAACACCTTGGGTGGTTTCTTCAGCATTAAAAAAAACCAGATTCTTTTCAGTACTGCTTCTACCACGGTAGAGCGTAAAAGCAGTTTTGATGTCAACTGAAATAAGCTGCTAAGAACAGGAATAGCTACACATTCATTTCACCTAGGCTGGGTAAAGTGGTGTAAACCTGTTTGTCAGCCACCACCTTGAAAAGGAACTCAAGTGCCAGGAAAAAGGAGGAGAAGAGGAGGGTGAGGAAAGGAGGATTGTTGTCACCAGGAAAGCAGCCATAAGGGCTGAGGGAGAGCCAGAGTAGGTGAAACACGAGAGTTTGCCTTTGAGAAGAAAATAAGGGTTGGGGACACAGAAAGTAAAGCGACAAGGTGGTAAGGGAAAGAGAAGCGGCAGTAAGATATCTCGAAGAAAAACTTTGCGATGAATATGAGGAAAAATAAAGAGGTAAAGGAGGGACAAGAAGAAAAGCAATGACAGAAGGACTGAGTCTGGAACACCACTTGGTGTCCTACTGGGGAATGAGTTTGCAGGTATCACTGAAGAGAAGGCAAACTGATCCACATGGCAGGTGTTTGGTGATGGCAGGAATAGGCTTCAAAGGTACAGAGGACATGCGAAGCTCTCACAGGCTTTCTATACAAATCTAGAGTTAAAAAGCCTGAGGCAGGATATAGGCAGGGAGCAGCAGCCTACGACTTATTTTTTGGAACTGCCAGTAGTAAATACTGTTGTTGGAATAACTGAGAGTGCCAGAGACATGACATCACAATACTAGCAAGACAGCATTTAGGAAAGCACTTTTCTATTCATTCCATAGCTCTTCAATGAATAAACACAATGAAAATAAAATGCATATATGCATTTAGAGTTGTGGAAATAAGATTAGTGGGAAATATGCATGGAAATGAACTGATAAGTTACACACAATTACAGATTTCCTGATTTGCATTCCCCCATGACTTTCTCCTGACAAGTGTATAAAACTGATAGACAAATTTAAAATATTGCAGGCGAATTACCAGAAGCCCAAATAGGACACTTCTTGGAGCAGATATCTAACTAATAGAGAGAAAGGCAGTTAAACAAAAATATAAAAGCAAACTCATTCCTCAAATGACTAATTTCTCACTTAAAAGGAGTATATCTTTCCTCTGCCTCCACTGCACTTTAATAGCTCCTCCATAACAACATCACTTCAGGTCACTGGAAGAAAACGAGTCCTAGTTCTTTCCAGGATCAGTGCGTGCCTGTTATCCCATGTGGAGAGCCTAGTGTTGCCTTTTGCTGTACAAAGCTGACTCCTTATGTTGAAGGAGCTTTTGATTTCTTCCCCCTGCAAAGGAACTGTTTTTGACATCTTTTATCAAGGATTTCTTCTGTCAAAGAGCACTTGGTGCTTCTGCATATCAGCTGATGCACAGAGCCATCTCAGGTTAAATTGCAGACAGCCACTTGTCTTTTGGGAAAGCCAAGATACCCAAGGCTTGGCAGAGGGCTACCTTCCCACTTCAGCATGATCTGTGATGAAAACACTGCTGTTTCTAACACACGTTACAGTATCTGGGTTTGTGCTTGTGCCAAGGAACTTTAACACTGAGAGATAAGGTGTTTAAGGCACGGGGGGATGAGGCGCTGAGGGGCATGGTTTAGTATTGGATAGGAATGGTTGGACTTGATGATCCGGTGGGTCTTTTCCAACCTGGTGATTCTATGATTCTGTGATTATTAACGTAGGGACCTTTGACATTATTTGCAATAGAAATATAGAATCATAGAATAACCAGGTTGGAAGAGACCCACCGGATCACTGAGTCCAACCATTCCTATCAAACACTAAACCATGCCCCTCAGCACCTCGTCCACCCGTGCCTTAAACACCTCCAGGGAAGGTGATTCAACCACCTCCCTGGACAGCCTCTGCCGGTGCCCAATGACCCTTTCCAGGAAAATTTTTTTTCTAATGTCCAGCCTAAATATCCCCTGGAGGAGCTTGAGGCCATTCCCTCTTGTCCTGTCCCCTGTCACTTGGGAGAAGAGGCCAGCACCCTCCTCTCTACAACCTCCTTTCAGGTAGTTGTAGAGAGCAATGAGGTCTCCCCTCAGCCTCCTCTTCTCCAGGCTAAACACCCCCAGCTCTCTCAGCTGTTCCTCATAAGGCCTGTTCTCCAGCCCCCTCACCAGCTTTGTTGCTCTTCTCTGGACTCGCTCCAGAGCCTCAACATCCTTCTTGTGGTGAGAGGCCCAGAACTGAACACAGGATTCGAGGAGCGGCCTCACCAGTGCCGAGTACAGAGGGAGAATAACCTCCCTGGACCTGCTGGTCACGCCGTTTCTGATCCAAGCCAAGATGCCATTGGCCTTCTTGGCCACCTGGGCACACTGCTGTCTCATGTTCAGTCGCTGTCAACCAACACCCCCAGGTCCCTCTCCTCCAGGCAGCTTTCTAGACAGACTTCTCCCAGTCTGTAGCTGCACAGGGTTGTTGTGCCCCAAGTGCAGGACCCGGCACTTGGCCTTGTTAAACCTCATGCCATTGGACTCAGCCCAGTGGTCCAGCCTGTTCAGATCCCTTTGCAGAGCCTCCCGACCCTCCAGCAGATCGACACTTCCACCCAGCTTAGTGCCGTCCGCAAACTTGCTCAGGGTGCACTTGATGCCTTCATCCAGGTCATTGATAAAGACATTGAACAGGGCTGGACCCAGCACTGAGCCCTGGGGAACCCCACTTGTCACTGGCCTCCAGCTGGATTTCACACCATTTCCCACCACTCTCTGGGCCCTCCATCCAACCAGTTTTCCACCCAGGAGAGTGTGCGCCTGTCCAGGCCAGAGGCTGACAGTTTCCAAAGCAGAATGCTGTGAGAAACTGTGTCAAAGGCTTTACTGAAGTCCAGGAAGATACATCCACAGCCTTCCCCTCATCCAGCAGCCGAGTCACTTTGTCACAGAAGGCGATCAGGTTAGTTTGGCAAGACCTGCCTTTTGTGAACCCGTGTTGACTGGGCCTGATCACCCGGTTCTCTTGCATGTGCTTCATGATAGCACTCACGATCACCTGCTCCATGACTTTCCCTGGCACTGAGGTCAGACTGACAGGCCTGTAGTTCCCTGGATCCTCCCTGCGACCCTTCTTGTAGATGGGCACAACATCAGCCTCCAGTCCAGTGGGACTTATGGTTTAGATATCCACACAGTGGATCCACCTGTAAGCAATTTTGAGAGATGGCACATTCTTGCAGGTGATGGACTTATGAAAAATTACTTCCCATTGATGCTTCCACATAACAGCCTTTTTCACTGACAGTGAAGAGCTGAGTCTCTTACATCAGAGTTGAAGTTCTTTGTTTCAAATCCCGTTTGTGAAAATCTGTTGAAGTCCCACCGTTACTAGATAAGGGAACGCTACATTGCTCCTAAGCATAGATATCTTTTTTCTTTGGAAATCTGGAAAGAGAGGGAGAAAGGTAACAAGAATGCTATATCCTGGAAGGATAAAAAAAATAAAATCATAGGAACAGACACTTAAGCGACACATTTCCATCATTCCTAAAGATGACTTCCACTCTAGTTATAGAGCAGAGAGAGGAAAAGGATGTAAAATGCTCATTTCACTGTTCTGACAGATAACACAATAGGAAAAATAACAATTCAGATATCAATCTGTGCTCTTTCTCCTTCTATTTTAGGACAATAAATAAATTACTAAGAACTGGCGCGAGCAAGCAATTTAGTGCTTACTAAGTACTTAAGAGAATTAGGATCCTAATGACTACAACACAATTACTCAAAAGCCCCTAAAAATCAATGAGAGCATGGGAACAAACTGGAAGAGAATCTGAGTTACACGCTTAAAACCTCTTCTCTTTTCTCTCCTTTTGAATTTTGTTTAAAAGCCTGCTTTAATTATTTTTAAAAATCAAACTGGACCATGCCCTTGGCTTTCTGCCAAGCACAGAATTTTGGGTGTCAGGTTTTTTTACTAGCCAATATAATAAATTGTGTAACAGTTTCGGTGGGGGCTTGTTGTTGTTTTGGGGTGAATTTTTTAGCTCTTTAGTACTGAATAACTGTCCCTCACTTATCTCCCTGTTTAGGTGCCAGAATAACATAACAGGGCCCACAGTCAAGGACAAGTAGCACTCTGCAGTCACGTAGTGATCGCTGTATCTCCCGGATTGCATTAGGATCTGCCAATTGCAGCAGATAGTACCTTTTTACAAAAGGTTTATCAAAAAGTTAAACATTAATATTTTCAATATATATTTCACAAAGACAATTATAATTATCTTTTTTTTTCCCCTGAAACTCCTTTCCCTACCCTCTCAGTATTTAAATAATATATGCAAGGAGTCATGAAGTTAGAGATTTAATCCTGAGTAGTCTTTCAAAACACAGTATTGTAGCCTACAGCACTGAATAGAATTAGGCATATATATACATAGTCAATTTAATACATGATCTCCATGTCAATCTAGTGCTGCTAAAATTTGCAAATGTGAAAATGTGATTATTATTAGCAAAGGAAGAGGTTTTTTTCACTTGAAAAACAATAACCTGGAACTCAAATGTATGCAAATTTGTCTCAGTAATATTTTGTCCACAATTTATCAAGATTTTATTGAATCAAGTTGCACTGGATATAAAGGAAAATTGAGTTTTCACTAGACAGAGCAAGGACAGCTACTGGATCCACAAAAACGTGGCCAAGGCCACTTAGAGATACAGGCTGTACATACAAATCCATCCTGTTAATGTGACATGATTGAACTAAGGGAAGACACAAACCCACATGGCATTCTTCTAGTTCGGAAGAATAAAACCAGAACTAAATACTTAATAAGTAACAATCACATCAAATGCAAGCAAAATGAGAGAAAGGTTTCCCAGAGTTACGTCACCCTGCAAGTCTCTGGTTCCTGTTCCAGGGACTTTTGAGGAACAGGGCCACTGTGGCAATCATCTCCTGGACACCAAATACCTAAGGAGACGATGTTTGCAGCAGCAGGCACAGAAATGCAGCATATGCCGCATGTTGGGAAGAATTTTAAATGGCTCCAAGAGCCAATCTATGAGAAAACCCATGGCCTGATGTGTTTAGAGCACTAAGAGAGCTGTCTCAGAGTTGGATTCAGTTCCTCATCTCGTATAGCAGCACTTCTGAAATAATTTGTGACTTATTCAAGGAAGAGATGCGATAATGTTCACTTTTGTCAGGAAGAAGCTGAGAATGGAAAGAAGGGTCTATAAATTCCCAAAGGGCCAGACAGGATTCAAAAACAGTGAATAGCACGTTTTTGTGTGTTGATACCAAAAGGCCTATGTACACTTTGTGTGGCTACGTATGCCTCCCAAAATTAAGGAGAAAGCAGCGTAAAACTTTCAGCTGAAGAAAGGGGACTGTCTTGCATCTTAAGGAGAAAATGCTTCTTGTATTTTCAAAAGAAAAAAATATGAAAACTTTGAGATCTAAAGGCCACCGTACAGTAGTAAAGTATCAGGAAAGCTGAAGTCATAAGTTCCAAAGACCCAAGCAGTTAAGTGCTGCTTAAATTAAACACACAACCAGGCTCTTGCAAAGCTGCTTATTAAATTAAATAAACAAAAGCTGATTAATAAGACACTTGGTGTTAAATGGTTAGCCTCCTGCTTGCTCCGCGAGTTCACTCTACAACAATAAATGAAAAATCATCATGCCTAAGCATGTCTAAATCTGGACTTTAAAGATTCTTAATATATTGCTGCAGTGAGGCAGACTGAACAAAGAATTACTGACATAAAAGAATGATACAGCATATTGTAATGGAAAATTTGGAGCACTGTTGCAATTAACGTGAGATCTGTTCAACTCTCAATGAGGAAATAATGAAATTTGTTAGAAGTTTTCCTTTGTAATCAAGACTAAATAGGATTCAAGGGTCCTGCTGTCTAGAGAGGAGTTTCACAGTGGTTGTAAGACTGAAGAAATCCAAAGGTACAAATGTCTGCACACACAAAGGTTGCTCCCTGCCCTACTCATTGGTGCCAGATGAGGGACCAGGCTGGGGTGAATCCTACCTAGTCAGGTCTGTACCTGCTGCAAACGTCCTGGACAAAAAGATCTGGTCAGAGGAATCCCACTCAGGATGGAAGGCTGCAACTTTTCCACTGTAAGTAAATCAACTCAGTTTTCTGTTTTCTACACCAATATCCACAGAAAATTTCAAAGACCTTCTTGGACAGCCTGGATCCCAAACAACCTACATTTGGGTGTGAAGCCATAGCACCCAGTGTGCACCAAACTAATTAGATTAGAAGTGAACTACCTGCAGCAGCATGGTACTAAACTAGTTTCTTCAAGTAGCCAGGTTTTTGTAGGGTACTTCTGTGACACAGCCCTGATGCACTGAGAGCCCACCCAGTAGGCACTAGCAGTGCTCTCGCCTGACAACCAAGCTCAGCGGCAGTTTCATTGCTTCTGCAGTGCAAGCCAGCACATGGTGTATGTAGATTGAAAACCACATTTCAGGACTTTTGTGAGGAAAAAAAGTACTGTAAAGGAGGATTATTCTCATGCGTGCAGGATGCTAAGCTTTCCCAGGCTGAAACACGAAGTACAGATCCTTCAACTTCTCCTTTTCAAGAACATTCACTTGAGTTGAACAAACTCAGAGAAATGTGCATATTGCATAAATCAACCAACCAAAAACATCCGGGCACACTGCAGCTCATACTCCTCACCTTCTCCTTGGGAAGGGAAGAAGAATACATACCTGATACTGACCACATTGCATAATTACACTGAAAGGTGTTTAGGTGCAGTAGCAGATGTGTGGCTACAAAAAACCCTGAGCAGAACAGGAAGAACAACCTGGATGCAGTTAACTCTGAGATCAAATCTTCCCCTCTTGGGCAGGCAAATGAAGTTTCCAAGACCTTTAGCCTCAGGGCCTTGCCCTCACAGGAAAATTACTGAGAAGTAAATTAAAAAGATGGTCTGCGAAAGCTACTCTACAAGTCTGTGAGAGCATCCAGGGCACAGCATGCACAGGACAGAATATTAAACTCACTTATACTGTAAAAACAAAGATGGAAAATTAACTGGTAAGAGCGTTCCCAGATAGAACAGCAGCAACAGCTAGAAAGAGCACCAAGACCAACACTTTCATTAATTATTTATCTACTACAATCTCACTATTTAAGTTACTACAACGAAAGGCTATTTTAATAGCCAGGTACTTGTTTATTGACAATTTCTGAATAAAGTAAAATGTACAAGACAGAGACCAAGTGTTTTGGGTTTTTTTTCCCTTTCAAAAGTGCTCTGCAATTCAAATTAATGCTTGTTAAAACCAATGAAAAAAAGGGGGTTTTGAATGTTGCTTTTGTATAAGCCATTATTCTGTTGGTTAACAAGAGAGGAAAAAAAATCCAGCAGCACAATGTGATTTCTTCAAGAGTAACAACTAACCATGAAACATTTGACAAACTTTATTTGTTGATTACACCTGGTGGGTGGAAAGATTGCTTTGCCTGCACTCTAAAACAGTACAGGATGGAAGGTGACACCTCCTGAAAGCTTGCATCGTGGCACTGAAGAAAAACTAAAATTATTAACTACTAAGCAGGGAAACTGCACATTAATAAGTCACAAACAAATGACCCTATTCCCTGATGGGATCATGGCAAGACCTCCACACTGTACTAATGAGGAAGGTAATAAGTGTATACAGAGGCAAAATGTGCATCACTGCCATATGTTAAAAATGTGGATCTGATGAAAGGGGATAAGAATTGAGGGCCAGGCAGTTACCCATTCTTCACATGCACTGAACAGAGGACATTTCAACTATTTCCTTAGAGGAAATGAAGCTGGGGAACGGTCTGGAGCACAAGTAGTATGAGCAGCAGCTGAGGGATCTGGGGCTGTTCAGT
Source organism: Phaenicophaeus curvirostris (assembly GCF_032191515.1). Taxonomy (NCBI): domain Eukaryota; kingdom Metazoa; phylum Chordata; class Aves; order Cuculiformes; family Cuculidae; genus Phaenicophaeus; species Phaenicophaeus curvirostris. Next base: position 8,373,784 of record NC_091402.1, on the reverse strand, counting down.
CTGGAGAAAAGGAGGTTGAAGGGAGATCTCATTGCTCTTTACAGCTACCTGAAAGGAGGATGTAGCAAGGTGCATGTCTGTCTCTTCTTCCAAGTAGTGACAGGATGAAAGGAAACACCCTCAAGTTGCACTAAGGGTGGGTTAGAAGGGGATATTAAGAAAAATTTCTTCACTGAAAGCATATCAAAAATTACAAAAGGCTGCCCAGGGAACTGCTTGAGTCACCACCCTTGAAGGTATTTAAAAGACACGTAGATGTGTTGCTTAGGGACATGGTTTAGTGGTGGATTTGATAATGTGAGGTTAAGGGTTGGACTGAATCTTAAAGGTCTTTTCCAGCCTAAATAATTTTATGATTCTATGGCAAAACACTCCTGTCCTGCAAGGGAGGCTGTCTGTATAAAATACCAATAGCAGCATAAACAGGACTGTGTGAGGTGCAACACAGAGCCAGTACACTCTACTCACTATGCTTCAGCTGTGAACCCAGCAATCAGGAAATACATCAACTTGATTACAACTGCATCCCCTGGAGCATGTTACTGCTCATAAAATTTCTTTTTCATTTTTACTCATAAATATAACACCAAGAGGGGTATCCTTCCATCATTAAAAGTAGTTCACACCCAATTAAAAATTGGTCCTCCAAGGGAGTTTCAAATAAGGGCTTGGACTTGATTTGATATCCAGGCACTATACCAAGAGGCTGAAGAACAACTTGTTCTCATTCCGTGTGAGTCACGTCCTCTAGCATCCATGCACTTAGGCATTCCTCTAAGGATGTAAAAACCCTATGCTAATTTCTAGGCATATGATCCTCCTCTGGGGTTTTTTTTGCTCTGTTTAAGATTAAGCTTTCGGAGTTATAATGGCTATTACATCATCAGACTAGCTTTAATATGTAATAGAAAGGCTAATTATATGCTGTTTGGTGGAAGTAGGAAAAATATGAAAATCAAAGCTATTTTCTTTATCTTATTTTTCCACTGAATCCCCATGGCTCAGAGAAAGCATAGAGTTGACAGCCTTGGGTTATGAAGAAAAGCAGGGCCCTATGTAGACTACAGGCACTAGGCTTGTGCATAACTTCCTCAGGATTGATACACTACTGCAAGACTAAATTTCATCTTCTAGAAGCAGATAGAGGATGCAGAGACAACATGGCCCAGCTTTACCTGTCAGGGAGATCAGTGCAGCCCATTCCTCACTGCTTTCCTTGGAAGTCTCTGTAAAACTCAGCGTGGTGGTGGCTGGTCTTGGAAAAGATTTCAGATGCCATTTGCCCTGGGGCAGGGTGTGAGGCAGAGGGCTGCACCCTGGCGACTGCACTGTAGCTTTTGAGAAGCAAATATGAACCACACAAGACCTGGCATCTGCTCAGCACAAAGAGGCATTTGCACATCTTCAAAGCTTAGTCCTACTTGAGCCACTGTGGGGGCATAGACTAGAAGAGCCCTTGCAACCCAAGCGGCTATGTCACACAGTATGGAAAGGCAAAGGATTTGAATTTTAAGGGTTCATGCCAATTGATTAAATGCTAATGCCCATTATTTCCCTTTATTTTGTCACATTTCCCCGAGTTCCAAAGAAATTTCAAGACCCTGCCAGCATCCTGGGGTTTTTGTTTAGAGTGGTAAAGAATCAAACTGGGCAAACCGCAGGAGTTCACCGCTGTGGGAGAAACTCCTCTCATCTCAATGCCAATGTTTTCTTAACTGCAGCCAAAGGCAGATCACTTTGCTGCGCATCCACACAATATTGCAGTTTCCCTAAATGCAACTTTTATCCTCTAGTTAATCACTAACAGAATAGATTCAGACACCCCTGTTTCTGATGTAATATTTGGAACTAAGTAAATCATACTGGCTGGACTTTGGGATTGCATCTCTGTTCAGCCATACAGCCATACTTGTCCAAAGTATTCTCTATAATTCTTAAATGTTTATAAAAATGTACCATAGAGTTTATATACCACATTAACTGAGATGTACTTCTAAGAAATAGGTAGATGAAGAAAATAACATGAATCCATAACACACCAAAATATATGCATAAACTCATACCTCAGTAGGTTAATCTTTTTTTCCTACATTTGTTATCATGAAGAAATAGGAGGAGGAAGAACAAAGGGAACAATGCAAGAAGTAAATCTTTCTTAGATAAAGAACACAAAGACGAACTGTTTTGGTAGAAGTCCCTCTAAATTTAGTTTGGGTTTGTTTTGTGTATTGATTTTGTAATTCCCCTACAATTTCTTGTCCTGAGGTAGACAGCAAAAGTTACTTTTTAAAAGAGATTTAAATGAATTAACGGAGTTGCTGGGGAAACAGAAGTATCATGCAGCTCAACAGCAAGCATTCGTGAGCAAAGACAGGCTAACGTAGATCAGCAGCTTTCGCTGTGCCATAAAACAAAGAGCACAGACAAACCTCCTCAGAGCTGAGCTAAACTACCCCCAGAAAATATGACTCCACCTTCCCAGGGGAACAAGCCATAACCGCACCAAACGTCTCAAGAGCCTAGTCGCGTAAAAGGATGACATACTAGCACAGTGTAAATCCCGCTCACCTGCTTCCTTCTCATTTACTGGATGATTTACTGAAGCAAATTGCAGTTTGACTACGTGACCTCTCTGAGATGATGGGTGTTTGATACCCCTATGCCACACCAGGGTCAGCTTTATCATTCACATTGGGCACCCTGCTAATTCAGGTGTGTCCCACATTCTCCCTAAGGCATTCATTTGCCTCCTTTCACCATGCAAATGCTGTATGCTTTATTCAGCTCTGTATCTGCCTCTCCTTAGTCCTCTAAAACACCCAGAGATGCAGGGAGAGCAAAATAATTTCAAAGCTCTGTCAACTGAAAGTTATTCTTGCTTTGGGACTCCACATCACCAGTCAGTGATTTCCAGGCATCAACAATCTAAGAAACCTCCCAAATGCAAACCCCACAAACTCAATTTCTGAGCTGAAATGCATCCTGAGTGCTTGGCTTCTCTTATAGCAGCAGTATTAAATTGATTGCCCTTCCTCATATCCCTGCAATCCTGTCTGCTCCAGGCATAGTTATTTGGAGTGACTAGACTGCAAGAAGCATTTCTGCCCCATTCCTGACAGAGGTTCTGGAAGGAGCATGTCCAACTTCGAGCTGCCTAAACTTATTTTGTGACTGTCTTCAGCAGAGGTGATCCAAAACAACTCCCAGGAGCAGAACAGCTGAACAAAGTGTCATTTTTCCACATCAGCTTTCCAAAACCTACTCTTTCTATTGAAACAAAACTTCCAGAAACTTGCAACCCCAGATACTTACCACTCATTCTTTTTTCAAACTAAATATTCTGAAACTCTACAAGCAACAGACTTAACTGCTACTTTTTAGATAACAGATTATTTAAGAAGCTATATTGTTAATATACATTCATCTAGTCAGAAGGCATTTATGTGGTGTTCGCTCTGTGTCGGGAGATAAGCTAGATATTAACTTGTGCAGCCAGTTACTAGGAAAAAGAACTCATCATTTGACTGACTGGAAGCAAACTAGTAGGAGGTTAAGTTGCCAGCTTTTGTTATTGTCTTCTAGCAAGAAAAGAACTCAGAAAAACCAGGTTTCTCAACCAAATACTTCAAACATTGGTTTCAGAAGCTGACATATTTCTAAACAGCACTGTCAGGAGGAGGCTTTTTGATGCAAGCGCACTTAATTTGTATTATTCTCAGAGAACCAAATGATTAATTGCACAGGAGTAAAATACATTCAGCTGTAGCATGTCTGGCTCTGACAGAGAACCCTGTTCTCCCAAGGTGCTTTTCCACACCTAGTGCAGAGCCTGTCTTTCACCCCTGCAGCACAGTGACCCAGAGCAGCAACAAAACTGCATCACCAGGTGCACATAGGCAGCACTGAAATTTATGCTGTACCTTTCCCATGTCAGCTAGACTAAAGCTGGCAAACACACAGCGAACATGATTGCATCTTACCTGGGGCCTGTGACGTACCCTCAGCGACACGGGTAACATTCCTTCACACTAATATTTTTGTCTGTCTCTAAGGAGAGATACTCCTGGGAAAGGGAGTGCATGCAGCTTACATGTGCTCTGTTTGCACTGCATATCAGAGAGGAAAGAGTGGAAAAAAAGAGGTCTCGCTTCGGTAGAAGAGGCAAGGCTGAGAAGGGATCTAGAAGCTTGTCTACAGTCCCCTTAGAAAGGCTTTATTTAAGAAAAAAAAAAAGTTTAAATTCACCTGTCCTGCATAAAGCATCTTCAATTTGTAAAGAATCCACCCCACATCCCAGGTGTCTGCCTGCCCTCAACAACTGTTTGAAGCAAAACTGGGACAGTGAATGACAAATGCCATGAGTAAGGGAAAGGAAAAGAACAGCTAAAGGTGCACATGCAGACTGGGAGCTGTTTCTTGAAAGAAATAACATGAGCAATTGTGACCAGTGCCTGCGCAATATCAAAATGGATTAGTTCTACAACCATTCTCTCTGTTTGGAGTGGAGTTTGGACACAGATGCTAAGTTTATTCTCAGCTACAAAGATCTGCAAGAAGGAAGTTAAAAAAATGGTCCTTTGCACAAGGGAAATTTTCACTCCCATTGCATAACCCATGAAGTGAATTGGGATTTATCAGGCACCAAAGAGAAAAGCACTGCAATGCAGCACATCACTGGCTGATGTACAGTGCCCATGTCAATGCAGCCTCCATGCTCATTATCATTGTGGTGCAGAAACACCCAACAGCCAGCAGGATGAACCATCAAATTATTTTCCAGTTCCTGATGTGTCAGTTAAGTAAAAAAAAAAAAAAATCCACCCCAAAACAATACCTATCAGATTCTTCTGGGAGGTGACTTAGATCACCAAGCAAGAATGCATTTGAAGCTTAGTTTCATTTCAAGCTGAAGTGGAAATCAAGAGACAACGCTAACTATTTTCCCCTTCAGTATACAGCACTAAGTTTATTCACTGCATTGCTCCCAGGTATTTCTCTCCATCCCCTCTCAGGCAAAAAAATTTAAAAGATATCTTCCTAACTGTATTCTGAAGGGACAGCTGGTCTCACCCCTGAGTTTACATAGTAAAGTGATGAATGCACACTTACTGCCAAATGTTAGCTTTTGCCACTAGTCACCTGCATTCATCACTTATTTTGCTTGCCAATAAATGTTTTCAACATGCAGAACAACCCAATAGCTTGAAATTAATATAGAGTGAAACAAATTCTACAAGAGTAGCACACTTTATATTCAACACACTAACGCCAATCACGAGTTCATCTGATGCTTGCTCAAAAATTTCCAAAGTGTTTAGTTTTGACAAGAGACATTTCAAAGAAGTTGTGTCTTATTAAGTTGCACCTTTTGAGTACAGGAATCACTGCAACTTAAAAGAAACATCATTGCCGCTAAAAGTACTGGACTGTAAATTACATTTAATTGTGAATCCAAAGTGAGAAGAGACTATGTAAGGACACATCATTTGCTAGCTTTAAAGTAAATTTCTCCACCTTGCACTGTTTCTGTTCTAACATGACTGGAGAAATGATGCTGTTTCCTAAATTCACACCCTACACTAACACAATCTGTGAATTAATTTCCTCAGTTTATCTTCAATTAGCAGATACCTTCATTAACCCAACAATCTTCAAAGGTCTTCTGAATGGCAACTCTCTTTTATTGCAATGATTCTTGGCTGGGTTCCTTACAAGTTTGTATGATGGATTGTTATTCTCAGCTGGGGCTTTTGGGCCCAATTATTTAATAACAACAATACACACCACACATATATACAGCGCTCACAATTAAAAATTTAGTATTTCCTCCAGTAGAGTTATTTGTGATATCATTTGTTTGTGCATATGCCTGAATTAGCAAATAACTGTGGTGAGAATGCAGCATCTGTAAACAAATTCTGAAATGTTAATGGTGACCACTGTATCTGTGCAATATTATGTTGTGGAATAAATATTTAATTGGTACTCATTGGGTATGTCTCCATCGCAGACAGTAAACTCCCAAGGAATCTACGAAGGTCGTACTAAGGAAACATCTGTGAACTCCTCAGTATCTTAATCCATGCTGTAACACTGCAAGCAATATACTTCAACATGAAAAAAACACGTTAGAGTGTTTTAAATTAACTGTGGTAATTTTCTCTTTTGCTTCAACTAAATACCTAGTCTAATTTAGTACCAGGGGTACACTCACATCCATCTGAAAGACTTCAAAAAACGATTTTGCACTAAACGTTCCATACACCTGTGGTTTATTTTAGGGTAGGTAACATACAACTCTGTGGCCTGATAGAATCACTTCTCATTCTGGGAAAGAGGGAGCCCTCTCGCAGCTGCTGATCCAGCAGGGCAACTGGACGCTGCACCTCAGCCCTCTGACAGATCCAAGAGTAAATCCAGAAGCAACCGATCTCACACCTCTGGTCAGACTGATTCCACCCACTGTTCCACTCTGATAAAGATACCAGAGTTTTTCTAGGCTCCCTGGATTTAAACATGGCAACTCAGCTAAGAGAGGCCGAGGTCATCCAGCATTATGCTACAACAAAGTTTGTGAACACACTGTAGAGAAAGGGGCCAAAGATGTGCATTGTCATACCATGCATCAATTAGATCTGCAAATCATGCAGGTATGTTTCTTTGTATACACAATTAACACCCACAGAAATATTTCTGCATCAAAAAGAGGCAGACCTACCCATTACATTTACACATAGACAAATTTAGGATTATATCCACATCTAGGTATCATCTTATCAACACATTACTATCATTGAAAAACAATAGAATCACCAAACAATATAAATGAAAGTAAATCTTTAAGCAAATGCTAAGGAGAATGCTAGAAATCTTTGCTGTTTCACACTGACTAATGAGTTCAAAGTTAGGACACTGTGATTCTGTACCTACCAGGCACAAAGGGGATAGTTGCTTAATTTCTAGCATGTATAAGTACAAAGAAACTAAAAGACCATGATTTGAAAGCATATAAAACCTTTCATGAGACTTTTAATTCCAGATAGTAGACACTAAAAGCTCATATTATTAACCATTTATCATTATTAAAGGTCTCTTCATCCCTGAATGAGCAAGTGACACTGACAGTTGTACATATCTATCAAAGGACAACAAGCCCATCAATCTTGCAAGGCTCCAAATGAAAAAAACACCTCAGGACTGGCTGGAAATAATTCACAATATTCAAAAAAAAAAAAATCACAGAGAAAATAACTCAGAAATTTAGCTCAATATACTACCACAAAACCACATTATTTTAGGCAGGGCTTGAAAACGCTCAGGAAAAAGCCACAATTCAAGGGCCAGGTTCACAACAATACAACATTTCCTAATAGAGAAACAGATTCAGGGGATTATTTTCTGTAGTATCTTTATGTGCCTACATATACGCATGTAGATGTGGCCCTATTTTCAATGTCCACAGAAGACCAAGAAGTTTAGCAGGACAGCTGCAGGGCAGAGATTATCATCTTAGCATCATGATTTTTAGCCCCTCTCTGGGGGTCTTTACTCCTAAAATTCACCCTAATATGCTTGTCACCTTTACAGCCAGCCCTGCAAAGCACTAAGAATAACATGTGAGACACTCGGCATTTTCAGCTCCCAGAGGAAAGTGAAAGTAATCATCCATTCATAAAAAAAATCTTGCAGAGCATGGTTCTTCATCAGTTAACTGATAACCACAGTGTAAGAGATTCAGCTAAAAGCAGGCAGGATGGTCCTTTCGACCTGCTCTTCCCTGTGGAGTAGATTTAAGAATATATAATACACCAGCCAAGATGTGTTTTTACTGTTCTCACAAAACATGTTGCCAAGCATTCATCTCTCTCCTGATAGAGCAAATCCAGACAAAAGCAAAATCCCTCTAGGAAATGGACAGAATTAGGAATTTCCTTCAGTCTGAAACTAAAGGATCTGCTTCTTCGAACAAAATGAGGTTGTTTTGTGGCGTTCAATTTGCATCTTGTGGTTCAGTCTTCATGTAATTTTGATTCAAGCCTTGTACCACAACAGGTATCCAATAGTAACTAAGCAGTGCCATTTGCACAACGTATAAATGTTTCATATGATTCTTAAAGCCACAGTGCCAAACTGGAAAATACGTGCAAGCATCAGAAAATTCCACCTCCAAGACAGTAAACGTAGCCTTCAGATCTACAAAGTATCTTGTCAATGAGCCCCTTCCAATTCTTAAGGCTGTACATAAAATTCTTGACAATGCTACAAGTGGGATAGCATTCCATCACATTAATTTTTAACCTCTGTGTTTCTGATCAGAACATAAAGCTGTGGTTTTCATGTCATTTAAAATAAGAAGCTCTAAAAGACAACAGAGGCGTCTGCTCTGCCAACTGTCAATGCCTCCATTGTACACTCATCTCATTTCGGGGTGATGGAGGTTTTGGAATTTTTTTTTTATTTTTTTTCAGTTGATCCGAGAGATCAAAGTAATACAGGAAAATTAGTCATATACTTGAAGATCCTGGGGACCTGAAATAAAAGCTGCAACTGTCATCATCAGCTCTCTGAAGAGCAACCCAATAGCATCACTTCCATCATTCTTACAGACCCAAAGGACAAAACTAAAGGCAATGGTTCAAAAGAACTGAAAGGGGAAGGTGGAAATCAGGCTGAAAGATCAATATAAATTGAGTTTAAAAGACTGGCTCAGATACAAAACAAATGCTTGTAAATATAATTCAGTATTTGTTTACAAACAGGTTTAACACATTATGCATGCACTTACCATGATATTATTACACCTTAAAAAGCTGCAGAAAGCTCAGCCATAGGATACCAAGAGGAACTGAAAGCTAAGCAGAAGATTGATCTATTACATTGGACAATCTGAGATTAAGTGGCTCTGGAAACAAGCTAAGCATGTTGTGAAATAATCTGAAAGTATTCATCCATATCATTGAAATATCGTTCAGTTCTTCAAAATCCACAACCTGGCTTCTGGTGACAACCAGAGCTGAGTGTGTGGTTGTTAGCAAAGAAGTAAATTGGAACTGGGATAGGACTTTTTTCCCCTCCACATTATCATTGTATTGGTACTTTCCCAGGACTTCAGAAAACAGCCAAAACACCCTCTGTCTCAACCGAAATTCATATGCCCCCCATCCTTTCCCAGAATATATGGAAAATAAAGACTTTTTGCAGGTGACCTATTAGCACATGAATTGCCCTATGGGTCAGCCCTTTCTCTCCCACAGTAACAATAAGATGCTGTTTGAGAAAGCATGGAAGTTGCCATCACTTTGTGCCATCCCATCCTCTTGTCCTTCCCCAGCATGGGAAGGATGGGGACATTCAACAGGACAAGCATCCTTTCAGAATCAGCTTTCTGCTTGTTCACTGGGTGACCATCGTTCCAACTTTGAAGGGTGTAGTGATCAGCTCTATAATGGCTGTTTCTCCTGTCCCTGTGGTTTGGTAAGGCATGTCCATGTCCCTCTCAGTCTTCTCCCCTCACATCTGAGTGGCCCCAGCCTGAACCCTCGATTTGGTGCTGTGTCTGGAGGTACACTGCTTATGAAAATAGATGTCATCTTCAATTGATTATTGTCAATCTCAAAAATACGTACATTAATAATTCACCTAATGTATTTAGGTTGACATCTACCACCTACTTCTCTAGTATATATAGACTTGATTGTGTCTTGGATTTCAGATCATCATGAAAGGGCCTTAGGAAAGAATAGCTCTTCCCTTCCTCTTTCCCACAATAGAGGCTGATTGAGAAAGAGCTAGCAAGAATAAAAAGTGTGCTTTAGCACCAATCATCTGGAGTTTCTGGTAAGGACCTGAGTGCCATGACCTGAGTGCAACATGATGAGTTAAAATATTGTACTACTACTCACTTGTTAAAAAGTACTGTGAAATTAATAAACAGAATATAAAAGAGAGGGGAAAGCACTTTCAAATGAAAAATGAAAATCCTATGTTTTAACCAGCTTAAGTCCTGATATCCTGTTGGAAGGAAGTGGCTGTGGTGATACACTCCATGGAGGGGAAGAGGCAAAATCCAGCTGGGACACTGCATGAGTTTGAGCCTAGGGAATGCCACTCAGCTGCCCTTTCCCAGGACCTGTCTTAAAGTACATTCAGCTTCTCAGTGCTAAAACAACAACCAGTGCAAGCCTTGCCTCCTCTCAGCTGCTCACAACAGTCAGTACAACCAATCATAGCTACTTAAGATAAAATAAAAGGCAAACTAACAATGCAGGATATTCTACATGTCCTGGCATTTCTGAAAACAGTTGTGCAGCAGTAAAGGAAATTTTGCTCATTCCTCCTTCTGCTACAATAATATACCAGTTGTGGCATTCCTGAGAGGATGGCAGGAGGTCATCGGGCTGGAACTTGATACAGATAGTGTAAATAGAACACTACCAAACACATTTTAACAGTGGGGAAAAAAAGCAAGCAAGACCATTTCACTTGGTGATGAGGTAAAATGAGTCATTCATCTAGTGCTTGCAGTGTGACCTGTACTTTGCTTGCAGGAACAAAGGGATCTTGAACTGGAAAATAAAACTGAATGTTCATTTCAGTTCTCTCCCCTCCAGCTAGAAAATGAAGAAAAAAACATAAGGAGGGAGAATAAATTTTAAAAGATGTTACCTGGTTTGTAGGAAATGTAATATCAATAATTATTGATCTATTGATAAACAGAAGTAATTTCAATGATGAAATAATTAGATGAAGCTTTGCATGTTGTACATATTTTGTCAAATGGGAGTACTCCGAGTCAGACAATACTAAGGGAATAAAGAGAGACATCTGATAAATGTGCTTCCTGCCCGTGTCTTGGATCCGCACTGCTCCTAAGGGGTAGAAGGCAGAAGCACTTTGTATGCTCTGGAGAAGTTAGACCATGTCTGCTTCTTCTCTTCTGGCAAGGAGCAGAGAAATAGAGCTAAAAAGTCTTCTATCAGACCTTGGTAGCAGGGCACTCAACAACAAAATGCACCCAGAGAAGTGGAGTGGGGCTGATCATACATTTATAGGGTTCAGGCCCTGTCTGGACCAACTGAATTCCACACTTCCTAATCTAATCAATGTGTGGCTTAAAATAATTTTCAAACCTTCTTGCTGGCCCATAAACATCATATGGGATAAAAACATTAAAAGAACTACTGCCAGAGAACCAATTATATCTCTCCTTAAGGATTACGAAATATTAAAATGCCAAGAAAAAATCCCAAACCCCATCCTTCATCAAACAGATATTTGCAAAAGGAAATTAGTCTTGTCCTGCCAGCCAGAAGCAGGACATGAACTAGACTTGCCCATTACCATAAGGATGACCTTCTGGTTAGAAGGTTACATAATGCATTTAGTATATTAACTGAAATATTAAGGCATACTTACAATTCCCATTTGCAGCCCACACTACTAAAGCATTGCTCTTCCTCGCACGTGGCCCTGAATTGCATTGTAAATTATGGTCATCCCTTCTCTCTGCTACCAAAATTAATTATCTGATAAATAGAGTTAATACACATGGCTGCTCTGCAACAATCTGTTTGATGGAATTTGTGTTTGGGGCACCGCAGATGGCCCTGCCAAGACACCAACGCTATAAACATTTTGATTTTATGACTGGATGACTTATTGCAAAGCAATCCCTTCATGTTTGTTATGAGCTGAAGGGCTGGGTTTATGGATGGACAACCTCACATCTCCAAACCAAGCAGCAAGCTGACAATTCAGCTCTAAACACAAGTACCAGCTCCAGTGGCCAAAATATTGTCTTCCAGCATTAATATAGTTAAACATGTCAGGAAGATGTACGTGTGTATCAGCGCACAGCCACTTTCACTTGATAGTGACCCAGCATAGTCAGCTGCTTCCTTGAGCTCCAGGTGCTTTGGATTAGAGAAGACAAAGAAGTGCCAATCTAACATTAAACTGAAAAGGGGGTGGGGTTTTACCTGCTAAATTAGCATGTGATGAAAAATTAACACCAATGAATAGGAGAGGCAGTAACCCAAAACAAAGTGTCTGAACTATCATGAGCTTATTTAGCATCTCAGATTATGGGAGTTAATTGATGCTGGAAAAAATGCTCTGGTAGGCTCTTCTCATCTTAAAAAAAGAATCAAACAAAAATGCAAAAGGAGTAAGAGTGTTCAGTGCTGGAGGCAGACCAGGTTCAAGTAGTGCGGCCTCTATTCCCAGCCACAAAAGACTATCCCATGATGAATTCACTGATAACTTAACAAAAATGACACACCCTTCCTCTCCCTCCATCTAACATTACCTGTGACTAGGACTGTCTGTGTAAACAGAGATACTCAGAACACAGCAAGAGTTTGAGTGGGGAAAAGAAAGTAACCCTGCAACTGCCGGTTCACATAACCAGATCCAAACCAACAAATCCTTGTTCCTTCACCCTGGCCGTGGAATTAAGCTGTGCTCTGTCTCAAGAATATTCCAAAATTTTACTCATTTCAATGCTTCTCCTACTCTGCTTTTTTCCTGAGCAACTATCCCCACCCATTACAACATGAAGTCATTCTTTGGGAAGCTGAAAATGCAAACACACCCTCAAAGTGGCAAACCCAAGCAGAAGAACAAGTGAAAATGCCATCCAAGCACTAACTGCACTGCATGCTCTCAAGTCCAAGCACATAGCAGCAGCATCTGATGATGACTGACACTTGACAGCAAGACAGATCTCTTATCTTCAAGGAGGAAATGAATATCGCCCTCAATAACTTAAGCCATCTCTCTCAGTATATGACAATGACAATTTAGCAGTTTGTTATAACAAATCTAGCAGTGTTTAATTGCATGAAGACAGTCAAACTGGCTGAGCTGTTCCTTCCATACTGCATTGACCAGTATTTCTTAAAGAACACAGCTAATGACTGCCTGTTTATTTGCCAACAGTTTTTGTTTCAAAAAAAATGGAAATAAGTAAAGCATTTTCTGAGGCATTTAGGGTGGTAGTCTTGCCTGCATATCTAATGGAGCTAGAATTTAATGAAATACAGAGACAAGAGATTGCCATTCATTATATTAAAAAAAAAAAAAAAGTCCAGGTGATCATTCCCAAATTCTAGGAGAAAAAAGCTGAGCAACCCATCTGAATCAGTTTGATTCAAGATAACTATATAAGCCAAGAGCTAATCACAATTTGTTTCAGTCAGTAGACCAAGTTACAGTCACACTTCAGAGGTTCAAAGCAAAGAAGCTGAAGGATACAACTATGAGAGCACTCTACGTTTGGAGGACATAGGACCACCGGAGACATGAAATCAGTCTTACTGCAAAAGTCAGGAGCCTGACTGATATTTCTGTCAACTCCAGATCCATGGGTGATGTGCAGTATCTCCTACATCGCAAACTTTTGACCTTTTGTCAAAGATGTTCAAAATGTTTTCTTTTGAATTCAAAAGAAACTACTTTATAAAATGAGCTTTCAGTAACACTGCACTGTATGAATCTGACCACTTTAATTACAGGATGCAACGCAAGCCTGGAGAAACATGGATTTATCCAAAATGTAGCACCCAAATATAGAACATTATGGGCCTTTTGAACACCAACAGCATTAAGATGCTTCTGCATACAGGGCATCCTGAAACTCAGATAGATGGCCCATCCCAGCTGTATCCTGCCACAGCTGCCACTCCGTAATGGGAAATGCTAAAAAATGCAAATCATGAAGGTTTAGAGACTGTTGTAAATTCAAGATCCTAAGATGACCTCAGGATTTCAAAGAAATAGAAATTTCTCCTGGAGAAACAGAGGTAAATCTGGATTTTTAGAGTAGACCCAAAGATTTCTCTGAGCTTAGGATAGTAATTTTTTTATTAGTTGAAGAAAACATACAACATGTCACTATACTTTGAATTAAAAACAAGTCTAGAGGAAATATTTTAATTTTTCGTATGAAGTTAAGGGGGAAAACTTGCATATATCAGGTTTTGGGGAGCACTGAAAGGCCACCTCCAGTAGAAGTGACTGACATGAAACTTTGTGTTATTACTTTTTATCTTCAGCTGTATGGCAAAGGATGAATGCCACGATGACACCTACCTAATGCAGACACACATAACACGTCAGAGTGACTCAAAAGCCTTAGAGGAAGCCTTTTTCCAGGGTCAAATGTGTTTGAGTATCCAACGTAGAACAGAAGAATGTAAACAGGCATGAACTACTAAATTTCTGAAGGGCTTTTCATTCAGTAACTCTTAGCATTGTGGGGATCAATACCAGAACATAAAAAATAACTAGAACAAAGGAAAAATAGTTAAACAAGAAAGAGAGCTTCAAAGGGATGATATGCTTCAGACTCAGCTGTAAAATAAATCACTGTTGGCAGATCAATATTACCAATTTCTATTTGTCCAGGCTCTAGACAAAGGAAACTCATCCAACAGTTACCCTTACAGGAAATTCAAAGATATGGCTTTGCTAACACTCAGATCATTACAATATTAAAGCAATAATGGTCAATTATTACACAAGAGGTTACACCCTGTACTCACTAAGGCCTCTCCCAAGAAGGCAATAGGAGAATGACAGAACAAGTATTCTCAGCATTTAAGTAATTATTCAGCAGTCAAGATGACATATTCCATAAAGCCACCATCCAGATCCAGGGCTAGTCACTCCCCTTTTGTCCACCCTCCCACCCCCATAATCTTGTATTATGGTTTTCATTTAGTGAGGAAAAAATCAGGTAGAGGACCATTTTCTCATGATCACAGTTCTGAGAAATTCACGCTTAATTTGAAGTGGTTTGAGCAGGTTGAATGTTAAGATGGATATTCATAACCTCAGAGCTGATAGTCTGAGTTGAATTAAAAAAGTTGAGTAACTTATAATTAAGTACTTGAGTTACGGTATAATGATAGCCACAAGTCTGAACTCAAACCTGAGACATTGACCTTATACATTGGAGATGAGCTTTCGAACAATCTCATGAGACAGATTTTTCAGAGACACGTTTCTGCACTGCACCTGCATCTGAGACCAGGGCCAAGCAGCCACATGCAACAAAATTGAGTTATGAGCTCTTTCTAAGAAAAGCACACACAACTGGAGTACAAAAGCAAATACAAAATGTCAGAGTTCAACTGGTGCTCTAGAAATACGAGGCCTTTGTACCTGAACAACGTATCTGCTGCATCCTCCTCCTTTTTGAAAGCTCACAGGGAAATACCATATGTCAAGCAGGATTTATTAGACGCTATATATATGATTAAGTCCCTTGTCGGCTTCAGGCAAGGCAAAATTAATTTGACTTTAGAACAAAGCAAATGTTAGTCTAATATGTGCATGTTTTCTGTTCTTCCTTTAGAGAGCAGATCCTCTATTTTCCAAGCAATTGACATTCCTTCTGAAACCAATAGGCGTTTTGACTGATTAATCACTAAGGATTTATTGCTTAGTGAACAAATGATGATATATTAACTAAAAGAAATGGAGCAAGTGGTGTCTGTAGGGATGAATGTGAGGACCAAACAATGAAGATGAGACTTCTATTCCTGCAAAAGGATACCTACTGCTTTAAGTGGTAGTTTTCTTCAACTTATACTTCTACACAAATATTATGTGCCTTCATTTGATTATTTTTTAACTTTGACTTTTTTAAAGGGTTATCAGGCTTACTTTTTCAGCCCAAGAAAACACATCTGTATTCAAATTTTCATTAAGCAGTGCTGAGAAATAGAAAAAAGCATGGCAAGAATGGCCAGTACTTAATCACATTGAGCTCAAGGAACTAGTTCACTAGATTTGTGTGTTGCATTGATCATGTACCCCTAATTACAACCCTGATTTAAAACTTCAGTTCCTTGGTTTTATGAGTTGGCAGTTAATTATTATTGAAGTGTTAATTATCCATACCATATACACATTTACTGAAGTCTTCAGGCTCTTTTCCTTTCCCTGCAGATCTAAAGAAAGTATTTTTTCTGAAGACTAAGCTCTCTGTTTAAGCCATAATATCTACTTTGCCATCCACTTAAGATGACGGGCTATAAGTGGGTGCTCAGACCTGCATGTCCTGCGAAGAGGTGACCAGTCTCCCCAGTAAAGACAAGGACAGGGAGCTGGGTCCCGCTGAGGATGCTGGAAGCCTGGCCCCACTGCAGCAGTGATAAGCACACAGGATGAAGGGGGAAAATATGAAACAGGATGAATGCAGCAAGAGCAGCTAAGGACCCAGGCTGGTATCTCTGCACACCACGATGTTGTGCTCTGTGCTGATATTGGCCTGCTTGAAGCTAGCCTGCAGATCTGCTCATAACACTGCATTACACAGAATGGTTATTACCCTTCAGTACTATCACATTCCAAATAAACAAGCACAGAACAGCACACAGGTTTTGCACTTGGTTTGTGTTTCAACCTGTTTGCACCTGACAGGTTGAAGTCCAGTGGGGTATTACAGAAGAATCTCAACTACCCCAAACCCTAATTAGCCTAGTTGATCATGTCAGGACATTTATACATTTATTTTAGAGTAGACCTGAGAAAAATTTGAAACACCTGCAGTCATCCTTATTATGGTAATTTTTCTAATAACAAACGATTTTAATGGCAAAAATTATATAATAGCCTTAACTGTAATAGAACACTTTTCAGGTAAAAAAAGTGAGGGAATGAAACGTTCTCTACAGCATTAATGGGCTTTCTTGGACAAGTTATGTTTCAATGAAATATTAATTCTTGATCATTTGTCATGTGTTAATTAGCAGAATAAGCTGTAGGAAGTCTAGATTACCATGCAAATGTTAATTAGGTCATAATTTATGTTAAGCATTTCTAAGTATAGAAGCACCAGAATCTCATTTAGCATCAGCTGAACTTTAGAAAAAATTTGCATTTGCAACAGCTATATTTCTGTTTAAATTTGAGAGCGACTATGTTTTAACAACCAAAGAATCTCTATTTAATTGTCCAAAGTCTCTTCTCCCCTTTCTACCCAGAGTCACACCTCAGCTGAAAGTTTGTCTCTGGCCAGTTATGATGAGAAGTTGGGAGCAGATGGTGAGGTTGCTTTCCAATGCAACAACTTACATGTGCCATAGGAGAAGAAATAACAGCTTTAACTTATATCTGAGCCAAAATACACAGCTCCGCAAAGGCAGGGATGCTGGCTCATTGGGCTGGCATTGGAGGTCACCCCACACACAGTCAATAGCAGCAGCAACACTTCTAGAGTCACCTCTTGTTTTTAAAAGTAGTGACTCACTATAGCGCTTTTCCCATGAGATGGTAGCTGAAAAACTGGGGAATCCTTTTCTGCACTCATCCCACTGCTCCCCTCAGGAATGGGGACATGGAGAAAACCAATTACAAGATGCTGGCTTCCAAATCCGTGAGGCAAGAGCATCCTCCAACCTCAAGGTCCTTCTCAGAGAGCTTCACAGTTTTTGCTGCTTACAGCCTCACTTTCTGGCAGTGCTTTTTTGCCAAACAGGACCTGCTTCTAGGCACACGTGACAACACGGGCAGCATTTCAGGCCTGTTGTTGCTTACTGAAAATTACCTGAAAATACCCTTTATACTGCAGCCAGTTTGAGGCAGCGGAGAAGCTGGCTCTGCTTTGGTATTTTATGTGGAACAACGACTGAAATAAACAGCTGCAATGACACACTGTAGTGGGATGAAGATAAATTTATTTTGCTATTTCCACACTCCTACAATTTTTACACCTCCCCACACAAATCTGCCCAAGCTGCTTCCACTTTGTTGGTATTATCAAAGGAAGAAAAATAGCATTGAGTCTCTGGAGGGAATACCAGCATTAACTCCCCCTGCTTCACTTTGAAGAACAACATTAATTGTTATTTTCATTTGTTGAACTACATTTGAATTAATTTTTTTAATTGTTTGTTTTTCTTTTTAAAAGGGGGGGGAATCATTAAATTTTACAAGAGCTAGCAAAAGATGCAATTCCACTTGAACTCATAACAGTCACCTGTACCTTCTCCAAGATATTTCTAAAGTAAACAATGTCAGGTCGGAAAAAAATAAAGATAGTTCAGCCATGATAACAGACAATCTGGGAGCTAGAAAAACAATAGCTTAGGAAAAAAAATAGCAGAGAAGGAATATAGTTAAAACATACTAAATAGGGTAAAAATTAAAGATTTCCACCTTAAAAAAGACAAATTGGGAAAAACAGAGGGGAGAGAGAGAGGTTCCAGCAAAAGCAGTAAAGGTAATCAAGGCCACTAAACAGATTTAAACACTTCATTTCCAGCAGGAACATATAAATTGGAGGGATGCAGGAAAGCTCATAAAATAAAATAATTTAAAAAGGCAGATGCCATGGAAAGACCAAGCAGTTATTTATCATTCTTCATAATGCAGAATTGGTGAAAATCATTAAGACAACATCCCATAGCAAACTGATTTAAATGAGGAATTTTTAAAGTGGTATAATTAATATATGGCACACTCACTAGTATTTTACTCCAGTATATGTATCTACTTTCTTACACAGTAATTACTTCGTTCTAGGTCATCTCACAAGCCTGAGCTATGCTACCAAGAGGTATAGAAAAACAGGAGAGGGGAAACTAGGAACCTGTATCCCAGTGCTGCAAAGGAAATTATTTGTTGCATGGCCTCTGAATCCCACACCAGTGACCCACAGCATTGGCTGGCAGCATGGTCTAAAATCCAGACCTGCCTGCTCTACACCAGCCCTAAATCACTTCGGCTGTTTAGTAAGCAATCCTCAGTGGATAAGGGATACTTTGTCAGTGTGCTGTACTTCTAAACTAGCAGCTTAGCTGCAGAAGTAATGAGCACCCATGGACATTTAAAAACGTTACCTTCTCCTCTCCAGTGAATCTCATTTAGTAAGTAGCGATGGTATTATTTGCACTATTGACTACTGCAATGTAAGCCCCTCCACTCTAAGAGAATTACTTGTGCCCCATTTATTTCCTTAAAAACAGAACATAGTTATTAATAACTATTATTTCAGCTCATCAGATATGAGCTACAGTATCTTGCCCTCTTTTTGGAATATCACATTTAAGTCACTACGTATAACATGACACTGTTGATCTTCCAGCACCTCAAGCCAGAATAGCTTTCTTTCACACTGCCTATACATTTTTCAGGGCAGGAATGCAATCAATACAAGCGAGGGAGTCTAAGGAACCCAAGAGGAACAAGAATAGTTTTTGTGGAATTGATGCTGCCATGCATCCATTAGCCCCACTCAGTAATTAGGAAATCAAACGTGTCTGATTGTTCCCCTCTACTGAAGGTCACCCTTGAGGCCCTAATGTTGGGCTTAGATGCTAATAAAGTGCTTGCTGGCTGCTGCCAGGGCACGGGCTACAAACACCAGCAGAAATCCTGTTCTATTTCTGACTTATTATAAACAAACACATGCAGTTCTCTACAGGGGATATTTTCAAGAGTACCTAAACCTCAGGTTTATCACCACATTTTGTAAGGCAACAGCCTGGCTATACAGATATACGTCTCTTTAATAACATCTTCCTTCTTTCAGAGCAGCACAGTTTGCTTCAGATTAATGAACCAGGGCACTGCATATTATGCATGCTCACATGCAAAAGTGTTTCAATCAATATTAAGTTTTAGCTACACCTTTTAATAATTGTTGCTGATAATTGTTCATAACAAAATCTGAGAAGCACAGCACAAACACGTGTGTAATTTAGATAACCTTTCATAAATTTTAAAATATAGATTTTTGATCTTTTAACTTATTATATCCATTTAGGTGTTTAAAACTCATCCATTTAGGTGTTTAAAACTTAAAAAACACTGAGCATCTGAGAGCAGAACGTAGATTAGCTATCAACACACACATGATGCTGAAGGATCACAGAAGCCAGCACAGTCAGGGCAGAAGGTTACTACATGAACACAGCAAACAGCTCAAGCTAATATGTCCTGGTGCAGCTATGTCAGCTCTGGGGCTGGTACAGGCTCCAACTAGGCTGTTTGTTTTCCTTTGCATTGTGTGAATACACCTAGGATCATTTTCTTATAGGGGATAGAGGGTGGAAGAGTGGGGTGGTGTATTTGGAAGACCAAGACCCATTGAATTGAAATCCTTAGGCAACTGATCTTTTAAATGAGATGCCTGAAAGCTCATGGCTGAAAATCACAGTAGGTACAGACCCGCACTTGGGTACCTAAACCAGTATATAGCAGGAGGTGCCTCTGTTGATCAAACACAGTTGCCTAAGTTTAATTTGTTACCTTTGCAGATATCCATTTAAAAAAATTCTTTCTTTCTGCAGTTACAGACCAGTTATTATAGATTACCAGACCAACTGTTACATCTAATCCAGTATCCCAACAGCAGCTAATGCTTAAGTGGCTTGGTACTTTGAAAGAGTACATAAATTACTATGTGAGTGAACAACGTGAAAACCTGCACAATGTGAGCACGTACATGAAAGCACGTACAACACAGTAAAAAAGAAATCAATCTACTGGGAATAGACTTAAAAGGCTATTAAGAAAAAGAAAAAACAAACCAAGTAATTTATGACTGCTGCAATAGCAAAGGAGATAGCAGAACAGAGGGAGGATGAGGTACACACTAGAGGACAGCCTTTTCCTTGTCATTATAGATGGACAGTACAACAAAACTTAAGAAGAACAGAAGGCAGAAATGAAGGTGGAAATAATCAGGGCATGAGAAAAGAGCATTAATGAGACTCCTGGTGGCATATATAAACTTGAACAATTGCATCTTAGATGGCTCATGTAGCATGACTCAGAGATGGTCAGGATGAGACAAGCTGAGGACCTGAAGATAACACTCGTGTTACAGGCAGGCTGGAGTTATTCATGGTGGACAACACTGAAAAGTGAGATTTCATATTATGATGAGTCCTGTTCAGCCAGGATAAAAGTTTTGGTTTAGCTACATTGCATCAGACTCAAAAGCCAGATGTCATGGACATC
This sequence comes from Phaenicophaeus curvirostris, assembly GCF_032191515.1. NCBI lineage: Eukaryota > Metazoa > Chordata > Aves > Cuculiformes > Cuculidae > Phaenicophaeus > Phaenicophaeus curvirostris. The sequence continues at coordinate 8,352,811 of NC_091402.1, read as the reverse complement.
AGGGAAACAGGCACTGATTTTAGCACAGGTATGACTAGGATTTGCACTAGAGACTTGAAGTTAAGAGATGAATAGTAAGCTTGTATTGTTAAAATGAGGTTTATGCACTAAAAGAGTATCTGAATGAGTCTTCAGATAATCATCCAAGTCTCTAATATCTTTTTGGAATCCCAGCATATTGTTGATTTCTGATTAGAATAACACACTGCAAAATGGTTCTGTAGCTTTGGACTCCTCTTATTTAAAAAGATTGCTGCCTCTTTCTTCCCTTTTGCCTACACACATGCCTTTGTCACCTGCAGACCTAGAGTACTTGTCATTCTCGTAGACCTGAACAAGACTTTTCATAACAAATTTTCTACCTCAGTGGAAGAGACTAATTTTTCATTGGTTAAAACCAAAATGTCTTGAGCAACTGTTTACTCCTTTCTGTCACAGATCACTTAACTCATCCAAAATTCCTTGCAGAAGTCATCAATAAATCTTATTTCTTAAGAGGGTCTAACAGTCCTTATATATAACCCTAGAAAACAGTCCTGTGCCACTCTAAGTCTCTCGGCAATGCTTGTAAAACACCATGGAATCAATGTGGTCTTACTCGGTGCCTACATTCTGCTTGATGGAGTAACACTATGATGAAAACTCAAGTGAGCACCAACTGCCTGTTTTGGAAAGATTTTTCCTCCTTCTCTACAAGAGTAGCAACTTCTTCCATCACCTTTTTCTTGCCAGTTTTGGAGTCTGAGTTCCAATGTTTGCACCACCTCATCGTTCAATGAGCTTTCAGAAACGCTGCCACGCTCACGGTTTAGCTTGTTCTCCCGCACACTTCCCTGCAGCTGGTCTCAGCCAATTCAATCTGCCTTGTTCTGCGGCCACACTACAGAGCCTGGCATGATCTAACATCACTGCCGGTTGCACAGAGCTCCCTTAGTATATCCACACCAATGTCTGGTGTGTGTTGTATTTTCATACTGAGGGTAAACGTTCCAAGCCCTGCAACTTAAAAAGCTTCAACTAACACTAATAATTCTATGCTACAAAAATATAGAAGAAAACCATGCTAAGCACAGTCAAACCTTTCAACTGGTGTCAAAACCCAAGAAATTTAGGAGTGTTTAAAGTGTTCCACTTTAGAAATTTTAAGTAAACAGAAATATCAGAGTAATTTATTTGAAACTTCTTTAAGTGCTTTTGGATACATATTTTCCCTCATATAGAAGTCTGACCAGAACAACCATGGTCACAAGCAAGGTGTAGTCTTGTTAGAAGTTGATTTACTACAGCAGAAATTGTGTTAGATTTGGTGGTAAAAGCAAATTAATGGAACCAAAAATACTTTAAAAAGAACCAATCTGAGTTATCAGGGTTTAGTAATCAAGAAAAGATTACTACAGTGACAGTCATGACCTCTACTCATAAATAACTGTCAAGAAAACTTCTCTCTTCACAAAAATGAACAGTTCACAGAAGTCTCAAACTGTAATTACTGTTAATTGAGCTGATTGTACACTTAGATAAGCTGTATATATAATAGTTTTAGACTTTAGGGGAAACAGACAGCTACATACACCAATTACCAAATTTTTAAAAAACCTTGAGATAAGTAACTAATTAGAGGAACCCAGGCAATAAAGGGGTTCCAATTAAAGAAGCTGGTAGCTCTGCAGGCAGCAGCCAAGCAATCATTTGAAAGAAGACATGGGACAGCAGAAGCAGCAGAAGGAGGAAAGAGTCTTCCCTGCAACACTGTGCTTGCCAGCTCCACAAGCAGCAGGGATCAGCTCAGATTCATTGAATTATGAATTCATATGCATTATATGAAGCACAGTGATTATAATTCCTGAAAAGAGATCTAAATTAGTTCTTTCTTTAATCTGTTAGTACATCTTCTGTACAGCTGAAACTTTTTGAGGAGAGCTACTTGGCAGTAATTTTGACAAGAAAGTGCTTCTCAGGAACAAAGCAGGTCTTGGTCAAAGGTACAGACAGACCAGAGCAGCCTTGTCAGGGCATTTCCCTGGAGCAGGAGTAGCAAGGGAGAACATTAGTCCCCTATTGTTCCATCCAGAACATAACAGTGCATTTCTCACGCTCAACGGCACTGCACCACCCTACTCTGCCCCAAACCCAGAGGCCCTTCAACAATGGAGGAATTTTTACTTTGTTCCACTCTGCATCAAAACCTCTGAAAGACTTGCTTCATCTTGCTTTGAAGTAGATATTTTTAATGAACTGTTTACCAGCTAAGTCTAATTGTGAAGCGCAACTACTGCAACTTGAAAAATCACTCACAACAGCTATACAGATGGTAAATGACTGCAAGCCAGAAGTAGCAAGGGTGAGCAAATGAGAAAGTCCTTTTGAAAAGAGCTCCTGATGTCCATGAATCTGTAATTCCTCCTTCTTTATAATGTATGTCCTTGTTCATGATGAAATCTCTTAGCATTTACCAGTCAGAAAAAACCCAGTTTTACTTTCTATTCAAATGGCCAAAGGCCTGTCTGGGTTGCAATTATGAACTGGTGTCATAATGACATGAAAATGTAATGCTACAGTTATAACAAAAGCAAATCTAAGGGATTGCAGGGTTTTAATATTTCAATAAGGTTAAAGCAGGAACATTAAATTATTTAGGTTCTGGAATAAGATATAAGCACTAGAGCAATATTGCATCCGTACTCATGTATCTTTTCATGTGTAGAGGTGATATCTGTGTGATAAATTGCAGGAGTGTGAGGTAAATTAATTTACTATGCACTTTGATCACAATACCCTCTCCTGGCCTACTAATCCATTTCCCAGCAGACTTGCTCTAACATCCCAAATCACGGAACACTTTCATTAAGAACAATGTTTCATAGCCTACCTCTGTTTCTCCTCATAGGCGTGGAAGATGCCCTCCTTGAAAAAATAATAAATATAAATTAAGTTACAGAGCAGCATACTGATGAAACCTTTATATCCTCCACTCCTCCATATTATATAACTATATAAGAAACTTAAAAAGAGAAAACATCTTTAAATACTGACAGCTGGGTGAGATGCTGTGATGTCTGCAGGTTTCAAGTAGCAGAGGAAAAATGAATAAAGAGCAGGTGTATAGCTCTCCAAGCACAATGATTTAATATTGCCAATATAGAAATAATACATAGCTATATTATATTCCTGGAAAAGCACTGATAGTTAAGCCTAATACACAAATGTGCTCACAATTTGACATTTTCAGGCTATAGACTGTCATGCAATAAAAATGCTAATTAATATATCTATCATTGCCAGAAGAAGTGTGATGAAACCAAAATGTTCGGCAAGCTTATCATAAAGAAAATCCGTTACTACCTCAGATCACCACTCACTGCTAACTATCAGGTCTTAATAACCTATCTCAAAAGGAAGCTACAGCACAGGGCAGCCCCAGGAGCTGCTGAAGCAGCGAGCCACCAGTCCCTCCCCAGGGAGGTTAGAAACTTCCCCTTGTTGCTGGGCTCCGAGCATCGTACACTGATGCTGCCAGGCTAGAGCCTCCCAGAAAGAAGAATATTTACCCTTGTGCCAGCCAGGCTGGCAAATGGCTATAAATCCAAATTATGACCTATCACAAAGCTGAACAAACTATAAACTCTCGAGTGTTATTTACCAGAACATCACCAAGTGGATTGATTCTGTGGATTTGAAGCTTCTGAATTTTACCATACATACAGAAGTGTACAGTGCCTGAAACCCCTAAGAAATCATAACATGTGGGGGATGGAAAGCAGAGAATTAGTTGGCTTACAGTAAGGACATGGATATGTATACATACAAGCACTACTTTCCACTAATTTACCACGGCTTTGTTTACAGCATGAATTGCATGTACCCGAACATTAAGTATTGACAAAAAATCATGGCCAACTTAATGATATTTTGGACATTTTCTCCACTTAAGTCAATAAATATGTAATTTAGAATTTGTTACAGGAATCCTAATTCAAAAATTAATAACAAAAATGTTTCTACAGAAGAAGGAAGGTAGGATAATTGATACTATTCTCAGGTTTCATAGATTTATCCTTTTTGATTTTTAAAGTACTTCATTTAGAAAACACAAGACCTATAAGCAGTGAGGTCTGCCTAACTGACCACCAGAGCACAGAAGGTCAAAATAAAATAAAAAGATACTAGAAGGTAGTATCATCTTTCTTTGGAGTGGAGGTATGCAGATAACACAAATAATGCAAAATAGGTATAATACCTATTTTGATAGGTATTTCCAGTTCATGGAGTGATATTTCTGAAGGTTTTCACTGACAGGAAAAAAACCAAAAAGCAGATCACATGTGCATATGAACTAAAGAGAATGAGAGAAGCCCTTTCCTGCAATGGCACCTTCTCTTTTCTCAGGTCATCTGGGGTTTTGCTTGATGGTGGCTGGAGACACAAAACCACCACCTGCACCAGAACCACAACTTCAACCCTGGCAGGGCCTTGGCCAGCACAGCTATTGACACATCTTGCTTTTGCAAACACAAACAGATGTCTTCACAGCTATTAGGGGAGCTGCAGAAATTCTTTCCATGGGAGAAAAAAAACCCTAAACTGGTCTGAAAAAGGCAGCAACATTTATTTCCCCTGGGTAATGCAAGGCAGGGATTTTCTGCTGCCCTTTACAATGCCATTACCACTTCTCGTTTGGCCTGTGACAAGCCACAGTCCTGTGGGAAGAGTCTCATTCCAGACTGGCACTTGCTGAATGAGGAAAAATGCTCTCACCAATAGCAAAACTCAAAACATTTCCATCTTCATCAATATCCAGCAGAAGTACAGCCAACTCCCAAACCCTTGTGACTATTTGAATAACTGACTGCAAGACCCGGACAGATAATGGGAAACATTTAGTACTTGGTTATCTATTAGAGCAACCAGACCTTGATGCTTTGGACATCCTCACCATGGACTATTTTGAGAACATGATAAATAAGGGAAGAGCAAAGGACAAAGTTCTGTGAAGAATACAAGTGCAGAATCCAGCTCTGTACGCTAAAAATGGGTCTCTGCACTAGAAGAAGAAATAGCGTAGAGGCTTGTATGCGAGTATGGCTGTACCACCGAGAACAAAAAGGTTAGACAGTTCTAGCCACATGTGTATCCACACATCCTCATTTTGGAAGATGATACACTGCCATCTTCCTCCATCCTCCTCAAGGAGTAATGAAACAAAATATATAAAATAATAGCAGCCATAAATACAAAGGTTTTGCAGCAGATCAAAATTAATCCTCCTTTTCTTGCAGCATGTTTCTAAAACTCCCCATTACAGAAGAGGGAGATGCTTCAGACAAAAGAGGGTTTCCAAAACTAGGTGAATTACTTACTGAGCAATAGTTATATTACAGTTGTCAAAGCATTCAGAGCACCAGACAGAGATGGAAAACCTTCATCCTTTTCTTGTTACAAGAGATGGATTTCTGTTCTTTCAACATTTAGATGACGTGGTGAAGTTAATAAGAAAGGACATAGGCTGACAATGATATAACCCAGCATAAAAACCCATGGGTTTACATTTTAAAAAAAAATTAAAAGAAATAGAAAATTAACAACTTTGCCTTGTAGCATAGTGTCCTGAAAATGCTAAGGAACATTTTTATGGGATGGCACCACCAACTCTTGCAGATAAAATTCATAGGATATTTCTCAAATCAACACTACAAATAAAGTACTACTTCATTCACAGTATCCAGTAGCTGCCTCCATAATTTATGGGCATCTTCCTACGTAAATCATCACAAAAAATGACAGATCTCAGGGGCTGTTCTTTGCTTAATCTTAGTTTGTCATGATTCAAAAAGAACAATGTGAAAATGCAAGAAAAGTCATCCATAATGGTTAAAAAAAATAAAAAAAAAAGAGTTTTAGACTTTGTTTTCTAAGAAACATAAATAATCATCTCTGTCAGTTATGAAACAAATCTACATTTTCTATTCGCATGAAGGGCCGTCAAAACCAATCTGAAGTGTTTTACATCCCATTCTATTTCTGCTGGCAGAAAGCTGGGTCTCTGCAAGATTTGACAGCTACAGATTGTCCACTGAGCTTGGTAACAACATGAAAAGTCATCACACAGAACTAGCCTGGTACTTCTACAAAAATCACAAGGCTTTGGAAAGAAGTTTGTGCTCTATGCTGCGCTGCTGCCAGGTCATGCCAGCAGCTCCCCGTGTGCTGAACAAGTGGCCTGCTGGCAGAATCAAATTTTTTCCAGTAAAGGGAAAATACAGAAAAACTCAACAACTAAGTGAGAGACTGAGATTCAATTCCTCCATCTGAAACGAGGAAATGCTCAGACCACCACAGCACTGATCATGTTGAAAAGATCTCAACCTCTCTTCTATTCTGTTTTACCAGAATTTGGATCCTACTAAAGCTGCTAAGGATGTTCCTACCAGTATTTTTTTTTTGACAAGTCTATTTCACCAAAGGTCTCTGGCTTGTAATCCCTAACTAACTGACTGTAATTACTCTTACTTAAAATCCAATACAGCCACTTAGGAATCCCACCACACTTTCCCCCAAGAACTTGTAATGAAAAAGACACAAATAGATACAGTTTAAATAACTGCTGGATTCAATGATTAATATTAGAGCATGCTGACATAGCTTCACTGCTGATAGACAATCATGCTTTCTCCAGAAGAGAACAATGATGCTTTGCAAAGCCAAGCTGAGTTTACATAAAAATGACAAAAACAGATGCTATCACTTAGATAAAGAAACACATTTCTAATACTAAGCCTTAGTTAAAAAAAACCAAACAAATAAACTAGAAGCATCTCTCAAAATAAAATTATATTCCTGTCTCTTTCTTTAAGGACAATAAAATCTCTGCTACAGATTTACATTCATTAAAGGAGAAGAGGTACTGGTCTCTGACATGGATAACTGTCACCTTGGCAAGAAAAATTGATTCATTAAATTCGCAAAGATCTTGAGATATCTGAGAAGTCAGGATAAAAACCCTCAATAGCGCCACAGACAAACCTCAACTTGTCAAAGCTTTGCTGTCCCTCCTTGTGGACTCCTGCTTCTTTCTGAAAGGATGGAGGCCACGAGTAGTGCTCTAGTGTGGCTGGTGTGCAGCCTCCTCCAAAATGCAAGCAGAGAGAGAAGCCACAGTTCAAGCCTTATGTTTAAAGGCAGCAGAACAGCAGAATATCTACACCTACTGCACAGCACAGAGTTAGGGGGCAGTGGTTCCCCTTTCTTCTGAAAGAAAGCAAAGCAAAACCATCCAAAACACACTCTTCCCAGGAGGTTAAGCCTTGCAACAAGGTGTTTTTATAATACACTACCTTTGCTTGTTAAAGCCTTCTTTTCTCATGCATTTAATTCTCAAAGGTTAGTGCCTGTCTCCATAGTTCATCCAAGAGCTCAGTTTTAGTGGCAGTGAGGTTAGTGCTGCTTCTTCCAACTCTTCACTTTTTGGCAGGGGCAGGACCTGTCCCATTCAGCCTAACATACAACACCACATTGGCCATGGAGAATAAAAGCAATGAAGCACATTTTTTTGCCTTCTCATCGCAACTGAGAGAGAAAAATCATGATGTCCCATATCCGCTTTCCCGATTACCCAACTATTTATTCAAAACAAAACTAAAGAGGTACTGGAGGTTACTCCCCCTACCAGTAATATCTTAACACCATAGCTCTACTTTGGGGAAAGAGACAATAAAGGGTCAACCCCTGCAGCAGAACATTAGAGATTCTCTGATTTCAGCATATTTAGGCAAAGCAGCAGTACCCTCTCTAGACTTTTTTTTTATTAATCTGGCTTTTTTCTTGCTTTTCTTTCAGTGTTTAGGAATAAGACAAATTGTTTCAGGTTTTGTTATTTTTTTTCTTTTCCAGTTAGTAAGAAAAGCAATCGAATTTTTCTAAACTAATTTCAAAAAGTAAATACTACATCAAACCCGCACTTGATATCTTGCTTTGGCTGTCAAATAAAAAAAATTCAATTATTTGCACTGCTTTAGTCACACAACAAAAGAAACATTGCTTTGCAAAATGCAGAATGCTAGCCTGTGTTCCTTCAGCCTACAAAAATAAACAATTGTCAAAATAGAAAAGAAGATCTGCTACAATTCCTTAAGCACAAAAGAGCTTATAACGATGAAGTTAAAATGAGCAAATTTTTAATTAATTCAGCAATACAGATGAAAAAATCTTAGCTTGATTCTCAAGGCATATCAAGAGCCACTATATACCCTAGCCAGGCAGTGGATGTTAGCTGATGCTCAGTTGCCTCTTCATTGCAAGAGAGGAAAAGTATCCTGTGGAGGAGAATCCCTGGTCAGGGCTCTCCAGTCTAGCCAGATAGCCCCGATTATCAGTTGGGACATGGGATTCCTGCTGTGCTGCTGAAACAGCATGAAATCCTGCCAGGAAACTTGACAAGACTGGTAAATAGCGATATAACTTCTGAGATTCTCTGTTGTCAAAACAGAGGTAAACAACAGAGAAGACCTCTGCCCAGCTTGGAGGATTTATTTCTCAGTGAGTGAGAAGCAAAACTTCTGCAGTTGGATCAAAACTCACCAGGAGCAGCCAAAGAAGGGCTGTGAGTGGTGAAGGACATGCAGACCTCTAAGAGCACCGTGGTCCTACATAGCCTCCATCACAGCTTTGACTGGACCAAACAAGACACTCTCCACAGGTGATTTTCCAGGTAGGAGCCCCCAGAGCACAGTGCTCTTCTGGGAATGAGCTTGCTCTTTCCCAAGAACAATGTCTCTTTAGAGGCAATCTGGAAATTAATTTTTTTTTACAGTTGCAGCAAATGAAAGAGACAGGATGCTCCCCCCCCCCCAAAACATTGGCATGATTTATCTTGCCACAAGATTTTATGCTTCTGTAGCAGCCCTGCAAGTGTATTGAGATAACAGTGTTTGGTTAACAAGATTTGCAAGTCAGACATTGCAAAAAATATGCTCAGAGTTACACAGAATCAGCGTTACGCTGCCTGTGAAAGACTAGAAGCATCACAGAAGACTCTGGTGGGAAGCGTAGCCTTCAAGTGAGAAACACACTTAAAGCAGAAGCCTTGTGGTTCAAAGACAAGCCCAACCTTCTCATCTTTTAAAGGAAGCAATTAAATATGAAGTGGGAAGTTCCACATTTGAAGTAAACTGCCTGTTTCTGTGTGCTAAGCCCATGGTTCAGTTGAGAGCATGGACATAGGGAAAAAAAATCGGTACAACTTGTTTGTCAATTGAGTAACAGTATGTGAACGTGAAGGTTCTGTATATCTCACAGCTGGGTAAGTCTGATAGATTATAGCTTAACCACCATGAAAGTTTAAGCCAGCGTGAAGTTGGCTTACACTAGAGTACTTGATTTCATGAAAAGAAGGAGCTAAGAGCCTTCGTGATCCATCACCCACTCAAAGCAACACTTGTACTTGCACACCAAGCCATGCCAAGGACAGAGCACTGGGGATGGGATGCTGGCTCTGGGTACCAGCTGGGACAACAGTGTCTGTCAGCCATCAACCTCACTTGGAAAAGATACATAAGAAAAAGTCACAAAACCTCATTTTTTCACATCTCGGCTGCCCTAAATATGCCCACAATGGAGATCTGTTTCCTCACATGATCTGTTCCATGGATGGATGCTGTGTACAGCCTGCACACAGGAATCAAATGTCCCTTGGTGGATCACAAAGAGAAAGAAAAGAGCCAAAGGCAGGTGTTAGTTGAGTGTCCTGTAAAACCATGCCCTCTTAATAGCAAATATTGATGTTTGAGACATGTATGTGCTATCAGAATATGGATTAATCTCTCATGATAAAGGTATATCTGAATTTTGCTTGTATCTTTGCTTGGTTCCTATGTGAAATACAGGCAATAAAGTACTTAAAATAAGAACTCTGAAACTTCGAGTACCAATTCATACAATGAACATATATCATACAGAAGAAATTATTTTTCTATAATTACATTTGAATAAAGGTTCGCATTTTAAAATCTTTATCAACTTCCCCAACAGACTTTGATTCATAGATTCTATGAGGACTAAGGGATAATCTCTTCTCGGATGTTAAAGAGCACAGCCCCTTAGATGCAGGGAGCAGCACACTAAAGACACGGAATCCTCATCAGAAGGACTTCAGCATAAATGCAATACTCCTTCGTCACCTACTTCCATCTCTAGATGCTTTAGATTACACCTTTTCCTTTGATAGATTAGAAAATAAAACCAAAACTCAAATAATTCCACTTACATAAGAACATGGTTTAGGGAGGATTTGCACAGCCTGGACTTCAGGAGAGTACAGCCAGTACAAAAGAATTGCTTGATACCACCCTGCTCATAGCAGGAACTTCATCACAAAACACTATGCAGCAACAGGCATCACAAAGCCAATTCAAATACAATCTAAAATTCAAGAAACTGTTCTACTTGGGGAAACCATCACATTATTCACACTGAAGGGAGAATTCCCTTTAGTTTGCACCTATTTTTATTGCTAGCGTTTGTTCATTTTCAGAACTGGTCCTGCTCAGACAAGGGTTTTCTTTCCAGAGCCTGCATGACCCAGTCTGACCAACATGCCTATTCCTGTGATAACAGCATAACCTCTACAAGGTGTCTTGACCCCACTACAACATCAAAATAGGGAGAAACTTCAGGGGTAGAAGGGAGGAAAGCCTGGTTCCAATACAAATACACAAAATCAAGGGCAGAGAGGAGAAACAAAACCCCACAAACAACTATGGTAGTATATTACCTTGCAATAGTCTGCTGCAGAGACAGGCACAGAGTAGCTGTGATTTTTTTCCCTAACTGGAAAATTCTGATCAGCAGAAATAACTTTTCTTATGAGTAAAAAGGTTATAGCTTATATTTTGTCCAATTTTTTTGTTAGAAAACACTTAAAATACGGTGTCAATATCAGAACATGGAAAATATATTTTAGCATTACAAATCTCTTTATCAAATAGATCCATTTTGATTGTTTACAAATAGCAGTGTTTGAAACTATTTCATAACAATGTCAGTGGTGTCCTAATTGGGATGAAATCAAGCAGCATTTTGTTGCTTAAAAAGCACATCAAGGTGCATTGAGGAGGTTCGAAGAGCTCTTTCAAAAAGGGGAGCCATAAAAGCTTACATAAAGATTTAAAAGAAAACAAAGGGAACTGATTTAAAGAATGAGAGATAGATTTAGAAATAGACTAAACAGTAGTAGGGGAAAAAAAAAAGATAGAAATAGGATAAAACCCTACAGAAAATAGCAGGTAATATGGCTACGTAGTGGGCTTTGCTCTAAGGCACAGCCTCTCTATCTGGTGTTCTCTTAGGGGCGTTCAGAGGGGATGGAATACAAAGTGCAAATGCACAGAGGGTGCTCATTGTCCACAGCTCCCTCCCAGTCAGGGCATCACAAAACTCCCTTCCCACAACTGTGCCTCATCTCTTCCTCGTGCAAGTCCTCATTCCTTGAGCAGGGAACTCAGTAGACCCCAAACTTGCCTTTTAGGATTCAAAGAAGCCCAACCAGGCTTATGACAAAACTGGAGTATCAATCACAAGCATGAGATAAATACCTAATAACAGCTGTCAACTCTTTCAATTCAGTGTGTTATCAACAGCAGGAGATCACCATTAAATAATTACCAGTTCTGTCCTCAGGGAAAAAGGAAATGCAAAACATTTCCAACCAAGACACTCAGGAAGATCTATTCCACTGCAACATGATTCACTTAAATAACCCACCTGGCAGCTCTTCTTACTCCTAGTGCATCATGACAAACTGGGGTATGCACACTGGAGCATCACTCATGGTCTTCTCTACTTTTGGCTGTGTCCCAACTCACCTGCATCCAGAGGAGAAGGATTTAATAGACAGAAGGTTCTGACATCAGGTAGCCCCAAAGCCAGGAGCTCCCATGGATGTTTCTCCACTTAGCAGGGGTCACTGTGCCTTGCCCTAATGTGTTGAAGATTTCAGTAAGAGAAAAAATGGCAAGGGAGGGGACAGAAGAGCGACACCTTGCTCTTAGGCATTGAATAATCTCATTTAGGGACAGATATCACTGGTGTTCTGGCCTTGTTAATTTTCTCCTCCAAAGTTAGCATTCAGGCACTCACTGGCTTTTGTCTATTGCTGTCATGAAGGCATTTGCATGCACTAATCCATGACAAATGGTTTCATTTGATGCACATCTGATTTCCTTGCCTGCCAACTAGAAAGAGATAATAGAAATACCATGAGGAACCAAATTAGAACTAAAGGAGTCATTTCTTTGTTGGAGAAACTCAAAATAAGGTTAAGATAAACACCACCCAGGCTGCAGACTTAATGGAGAAAGCACTGAAGTTTCAGCCATAGAAAGACAGTTTCTAATTAATCAGGGGGGAAACTGCTTTTTAAAGCCTCACAAAAATATGATATTATTACAGAAATAATTACACTACAGATGTGGGAGATGGCTTAGACATAACCATTCTCTGTTGGATCCTGCCCTGGCACACCAAAATCAATTACAAGCTCAAAACCCTGTTACCTTCGACTTATCTCTTGGGATTTTGTTGTAATGAACAACAGTGATTTCTAGCTGACTGACCACCCAACTTGAAAGCATCCCATGCAAGTAACAAAAAAGAACTTTGAGTTAACAATATTCACAGCAAAGAGTGTCAGTGTAGCAATGATAGCTTACAGATTCAAGCATTTTTTTTTTTTTTAGGTAAGGAAAATATCTTTCATTTAAAAAAAAAAAAAAAGCAGAGAAAACTGATACTGAGGGCAGAAAAAGCAACTTCTGGAAACATAAGACTTCTGTTAAGGTCAGTGCTGTGGCACATCAAACCAAGAGCTGGTACCAGCTAGGAGACACAAGACCTTCCTCATGTTTGTGTTGATAGTGGATTTGAAGTCTGTGAGGTCTTGATTTCTTTTGGGAAAGAGGCAGCTGCTGGCATATCTGACTATATGCTTCCAGGCAGAATTTTTTTTCATTTATCGGGATGATGACTTGTTTTAAGGAGCTGTTGGAAGAACAGAAGCTTTATACAGATAATTTAATTTTTCCCTCAGCCAGGAATATCAAGGCAGAGACAAGGAATGCACAAAGATATCAAACTATTTTTCTTTTAAATTAGTTTCAGCTTAGGAAATTAATTCCTCACAAAACATTAAGCCCCCAGAATTCTCCACTCAGTTCTGATTTTCACATTAAATTATTAAATACGCTGGTGTTCAAAAACTTCTACACTGTGCTATTGACTGATTTTGAAGTAAATAATAAAAAATACAGAAATTACTATATTATAGAAATACAATAAATATATATGGTATTAATATAATTATTACTGAAAATATTTCTCGTCATGTTACTGTATTTTACCATACCATTCTTATAGAAAGCAACTTTAGCCACATCTGAAATGCAGTTAAGTTTTAATCTGAAATGTGTTTTTCAAAATGCATTGTTCTGAACACAACTGCTAGTTACAATGTTACTTGTTCTCATTTCTACTTGATTTTAGGTTTTATTCAGATGCAGAGTGATTCAGAACGTGAACATTTACTTCTTAACAGATTTGTATAGGCAAATATGTATAATACAGATACTTTTCCACCATTCAATCTGTTCAGATTCACATCAGTGTTACTGATGACTCCTGGGAAGCATGTAGGGAAAAAGGTGCTACACAATAGGTTCCCTTCATTTATTCATGTTTTTAAAAACCAAACACATAAATCAATGAAACTGATTTTCCAAATAAACTATCCTTGCTTGCTCCCAACCACTTAATTAAACACTATTAACTCTAGTTTGTTTTGGCAACCAATTAATGTCATGATCAAATATAAATAGACTCTGCAAGAAAAGATTATAATTAATAAATCCTTAACACTACAGTAAAATTACACTGAAGCTTTGCTTGCCAGAAGTATTTAACGGTATTTTTGAAGAGCATTAATGAGGACACTAAAAGCATATAATAAAGTTTTATCAGAGTGTGTACACTTGAGATCCTGAGGTTCTTGCTTGCTCTCAGGCTGACCCATAGAGCCTCTTGGCTGCTTACATCGTTTACTACATCAGAAGTTACAGTACCAATTTCCCCACTTCTCAATAAACTAACACGTACAGAAGTGATTCATTATTTTTAGCAGATACACAATGAAGGATCTCAATTTGGATTTGTCATCTACAAAGTTGGTCCCGTAGGAGTTTTGGATCATGCATGAGGACAAGTTACATGGGTATTTTGATTTGAACCAGCTTCTCTCCCAATAATCAAGAGACAAGTATCACCATTTCAGCTGCTCTCTGATAGCCTATTCATTTAATGAAAAGTAAGGTACATTATATAGAAATAAAACTTCACAGCTCATAGAGGGAGCACCCTGGTAGAAGGAAACTCAGCCACCTCAGATAACAGACTGTCCGCTGATTGTACTTCATTTGTGATTCTCAAGGAAACATTTTCACATCATCCAAAAACTAGCAAGGTCTCCCATTCCTGCCATCAATACAGTTTCCATGCAAAGCTACTCTCTTAAAGCAAAAAAAGGATTACAATGGAATACTACAACACAATTACTGATTATCATATGATAGCAACAGTGATCCTGCACCTGCTGTCACTGAAGTGACCTTTCAAGAAGGGCAGGACTGGTTTCTTCACCCACTGGGAAAGAAAAAGAGAGAAATTGTTGTTCTGAAAGGAATACAAAAGGCAAGAGATAGATGTTGGATAACGATCATCAAAATAGAGCATAGAAATATGAGTCACAGATACATACATGGGGCTTTCTAACTTCATTCGGCTTAATTTACACCCCAATTCTCTATTGTGCACCATTGACTGAGTCTCATAAATTTAGAATCTAACTGTGCTGCAGTCCTTATCGTCCCTGCCTAGAGCACAATGAGATCTCCAGCATCGCTCCCATGCAAAAAAATAAGTTTAGCTGGGGAAAGCTATTCTGTGCAGAGCATCTGGAAATGGTAAAAATGCTGAATCCCATCAGGAAAATAGATCTTGCTCACAGCAAAGGTTGATTTCACAGCAGAGTGGAAAAGAAAACATTCAAAAGGGAATACAAAGATTATAGGCAGGATAGGATAAAACAGTATGAAGCTTAATGGGAGAAAACACATCTATCTTATGAGGAAATGCACTTGGATATTGCCTTTTAAAATATAAATGAGCCTTGGACTAAAGTAGGCTAATCGTTAAAGGCGGGTTTCTGATGTTATCAGCAGAAATACTTCAGCACAGAGCAACACAGTTTGCCTTTGGGGTTTACATTTGTAGGTGCCAAAATTTCCTTGGGACTTAACCACTGTAGTATGAATTCTCAGAGTCTTTAATACCGTGACAGCAAGCTACAAATAGTGCAGCGCACAGATAGGTCCCTTCATGACTCACCAAGGCCCCAAGGCTGCACTTGGAGTTGGAGGCTTAGCACACGAGTATGGGAGGAGAAGATGCTTGCCAGGGCCACCCCAGCAAGAGGTACTTTGCAGTCCCTGTTTCCCTAGAGCAGCTTCTGCCATGCAGAGAAGGACATGGTTTGCTCCTCTCTGCACAGATGCCTGCAGAGGGGCCTGAGCAAGAGCTGAAGTGGCATGGGATGGGGACAGGAGCACAGCTGGGAGGAAGAACAGAGCAGGGAGGACCAAAACAGAGCACAAATCACATGTGTGAGAGGCATGCCCTTCCTCTCAAAACATCACTATTAATACCTTGCCATTGCTCTTTTGCACAAGGTGTGTTGTGAGGACAATGGCAGGGAATACAGCCGTGCTTCTAGCAGCTCCCATGGAGCTGTGCTGGGCACAGATATCTGCTCAGTGCCCCACCACACACCTTGCCCAGGCTGTTCTTCACAGCCCATTGAGCCACAACACCTGCTCCCCCTCAGGCTGCTTCATCCCCCTGGATCAGAGGTAATAAGGCATCACATTCAGTGGTGTGGCTGGTGACAGCTCTCCTCCACCTGCAACCAAGCTGTGAGCCTTGCAGCTACACACCCACCTCAGGTTAAAAAAAACTTCCTCCTGCCTTTGACCCTCCATTCTGTGCGGGTTGCTCCTCAGCAATGCCTGCCTACCTTTTCCCCTTTACCTGCAGGACAGGAGCCCATTAAAGTAACAGCTGACAGACTCTATAGCTGTCTTGTTTCTCTATTGGTAGTTCGAGCCTTCAAAAAAAAAAAAAGGCTCAAACTGGGGTACAATACTTCTAATAAATTCTGCCACCGTAAACAAGAGCATCACAGAAGCACAGTCAACAATGCATCGCTATCACGCTGCTCTTAATCCTGCTTTGTCCTTAAGCATTGATTTTGTTACATCAGTTCTCTGCCTACACACACAAAAAAAAGAAAAGGCTTGTCCACAATCATCAATTTTTTTTTTTTTTTTGGTGACCAGGAACACAGGAAATACCTCCAGCCTGGTTTTCTTTACTTAACGGTTGTTAGTTTCATATTTCCAAGACTGTGAGGGCCAGAGTTATATACAAAGGTATCACAAAAGCAATAATTTCCAGTGAGTGACTGGAATAGCTCATTGTGAGGGAGTTTTTCTGTTCATGAACAAATCAAGATATATTTTGCTGGTGCAAATGAGACCTGACTCAGGCCTTAGAGCTTATGAATTTGTTAATTTCAACTAACACAAGAAACACCAGTTGTTAACTTTCATTTCTATGGTGTGATCTGTTGGATACTGGTTAAGTTGTTGCATGGCAGTTTGGACATTGTATACTGAAAGCAATAGTTAGCATTCACAATGTATAGTTAATGGCATACAAATCTTCCTGCTCACAGAAACTATATATACAAATTTCCCAGTCTACACTTGTTCCTGTTAATAGCAAGAAACAAAATCCTATTGAATTCACCTTCCAAATCTCAACTGTTCTGCAAAGACAAGACCAATATTTACATTTCCCTCGGGAATTATATTCAGACTAATGCTCTTCCCAACCTGATTTGAACAGAGTAGCCACTCATTTGGACACATGAAAACAGCAGACCTTCTGAAATGTGGAAACCTGCAGTTTCCCCCAAGGCTATAAAAATCAGTGAGAAGGCCAAGATCTGAACTAAAATTTTTTACTCAGTCACATACTCAAGTTTCTGCAAAATGCTGTCTACTGAGAAACACGCTCAGACCACCCTTAGCTTGATATTGCTTGTTAGTTTGCATAGAATTGCTTTGAGACCAATTTATCTCCTTGTAATAAGAGGTATACAGAATCAGTCTTGAGATGGTTTTTAATGGGCACATCATTAGTCACACATAAAAGTGCTTATTGTTTAGTAGACGTGATTCCAGCCTTAATTCAGTTTATCATTTCTTCCTCTGAACAGGCCTATTCTTAATTAGCATATTTGCAAATGTCAGCACTGCTACTGTAGGTACATATTTCTGCTTGTTTGCTTCACAACTTCACACTGTACACCAGACTAACCTAGTGTCCTTAATATGTTGCTAATTATCATACACAAACTTGCAGGTGAATACAATGTGCTTTCCTGTATTTTTAAGCAACACATGGCCAGTGTTGTTCCCTGTAATTCAGTACCAGCTGATGGTCTTCACTGGGAGTAAAACATGCCCTGTTTATGGAACAAAGCCAGAAAAATTAAGAGTTATGTGAGCGAAAGGGTGGTGGATTTTTTAAACTTGAACCTTTTGCTTTGTTAATACCTTGCTGTCTTGCCAAATGCCAGTACCTACTACCTACCCCTGGGTAGAGCGATGCTTGTCAATCAGACATCAATGGACCATCAGAGCCACCAGCTAATTGCAAATCATAGCCTCACATTCAGGCTGATTCAACAGCTCTATGACCCTTAGAGCCCAAAACAGTCAAAGCAGAATTCTCCTCATTACTACTGCTTCTTATTAAATCACACAGATGACATGCTTGAAAAAAAAAATAAATAAAAAAAAAATTGTTTCCACATAAGGTTATTCCCTGTGAATGCTTTCATATGTCCTTTGCCTAACAATTTTCATGTAAATGAAATACAGTAATAAAAGCCTGCAGGAAGCCATATATATTACCCAAGTGGAATTATACTACAAGGGAGAAGTTTTCTCCAAAGTTCTCCTCTGAGTCCCAGTGAAGAACCCTGAAAATCTGCCCTGCCCTACTCCTCAGAGTCAAAAGCAACAGCCACCAATGCTTACGGGTACTTAACAGCAGCACTCAAACTTTTCATTGTTTTGAGACAAGAAAATTCACGATCCGATACAAATAATACAGCAGACATGGTACATTCAAGCAGTGTTTACTATGCCCTTATGATCTGTGCCTGCCCATCAACATTTCACAGAAATTAAAGCTACAATCAATTACAAGTACTGTCACGTAAAGCAGTTTATCCCATTTGTTTTCAGTTCTGTACTTTCTGCTAAGTCACTTAACTGAGCAAAGAAGTACTGAATTATGAAACTGAAAAATTATACTGCACCGAAAAGAAGCTTTAAAACTTCTGTTCTCATGCACAGTGTACAGAAATCTATTTCACCCCATTCAGACACTTGCTTAAAGTTTCAGAAAAGAAAAATGAAGCTCAAATCTCCGATAACCTAACCTTTTCATTTATTGCTGTTGGTTTGCAGCGTTTCAAAACTGGATTAACTGTAGTAGTACAGATGGGTATATTCACCATGCTAATCCACTGAGTTCAAGTTTACTAGGCTAAATACACTCCACGTGGGTTTTATCTTTTACCTGCACCTTCCTGTGCTCAGAGAGGCTCTCCTATTCAAGCAGGAGTAGCACAAGACAGGATGGAACCTGCCTTTTTAAATATCTTGTGCCAAAGTAGCCCCACGATAGAGTTAAGCAGCTCATATTCTCTTATTTTACAGCACCTCATTTTCTATGGAAGATAATGAACTGAAGGAAAAGGTATGCTGAACACGCTATTGATTACAGCTATATTTACCTTGATTCCATAAGTTGAAATTTCATACACAAAATATTTAATTACTGAAATTACGCAGTGGCTCTTCTGCATCCATTTTTTATTCACTTTTATTTGGTTGAACATTTTAATCTTACTTACACAGTGACTAACTAAAAGTAAATGACGCATTCCTAATATTATAAATATGAAAAATAGGGTGTGCTCAGGGACTGCAGTTGAATACATTAAAATTGCTCAGTTTGCTAGTTAACATATTTCCATCCCTTTTATGTACAACTTTTCACATTCAGTTGGCAGACTGCAAATTCATGGCCTTAAAAAAAAAAAAACCACCACAAACAACACTGTCTTGATTTCCTGTTATGACAGCAGAAATTGTCCAAAATATGTAACAGTTTCCCTAAAGGACGCTCACTAGCTGGTACTTCCCAGGTGCAGCACAATCTGAATCCGAGGTGAACATCATGTCAAATTCTACTCATCTGTCAACGTAGTGGATTATTTCTTGAGAGACTGAAATTGGCTGCCTGGGATCAGAACACCATCAATCTTATTCATGTAGGGTGCAGAGAAGCTGCCTGAGAAAGGCTCACAGGAGGGAAAGCTTGGCTGTTTCTAAGTAGGTGATGAGGCAGCAGTAAAACCTTCACTCGATCTGTATCACATCTCCGAGTGAAAGATTTTGTCATTTTTCACATTTCCCCAACACTTGGTATGCATTCAGTGTCTTGCTGTTCTTGCTTCATAAAAAAGGTGATTTTTCAGGCTTAGGCAAATGTTGCAGAGCTCTGAATCTGCTCAGCTCTCATTTTTTCTCATAATGTCACTTGTTTCAACTGATTTCTACAAAACAAGATTACATTTTCCTTTTACCTTTCCGTTTAGCTGGGCTGTTTCTCCTCCCTCCCCATTTCCTTCACAGGGGACACTCAAATAACCAGCTGCCCTGCTTACAATTGTGTGGCAGTAAATATTCTGTTCATTTCTCTGCAAGTCCCAAATAAGGACCTCATCACTCAAACTTCAAATGCTCTCAAAAATTCCAACGTCAGCTAGCAAACATAACACCATTAGTTAATCTGATACTCTATCAGAGCTACCAATAACTGGTCTATCAATGACTTAGAACTATTCCTCCACACTAGGCATGCTTTATCACAAGAAAGGTAGACAATGCCAACACCTCTGACATACAGACAAGGAAAGTAGCTGGGAAAACTCATTCATTAAGGTTGCTAAAGACCATTTGTCTTTCAAGGAATGCAGTTAGATTAAAAAACATTAAAAGTTGCCACATTATTAAATGATTCATCACCGAGTTAACACTTTCCATCTTTCATTTCTAAAGCTCTGAAACATCTTCCACCTTTATTTCGATCCAAAGTTTTGAAGTGATATTCTTGGCCATCTCATTTTAACCAGATGATTATACTGTGCTAGAATATGCCACCTCCTCAATTTTTAACACAGCACATTCTTCAAAGCACAATTAACAGTTGAAAAAGTAGCATGTTCCATCTGTATTAATAAAACCACAATAAAACTACTAACGTGCATTCTCTGTATATCATAACAGTCATGGTGAGCTGCATCCCCCACAACTAACCTGTTGGGCTTATTCTGCCTTTACAGGCACTAAACTTCATTGAAAGACAGTCCCAAATTCTCCTCTGGGCTGCATCCCCATCCATTTCCAGAGGTAAACTTGGGAACCACAGAATAACAGTCAAGTCTTATTTACACTAGGGCAAACACTCAACCTCCAGTAGACAATGGTGACTGTGAGTGAGATTTGGTGCCAACACATGAAGTAACAAACCCATGAACAACCTGGGTCAGATACTGAAAACTTATCCAAACCTGTGCTGTAAGTATCCTTCCAAGTTACACACCCATTCCAGAACTCACACAATGTGGGGAAAATAGGAAATAGAAACAGAAATAAGGACAGAGAAACTAAATGGTTATCCAAAATGGGATTCCTGTGTCAGAAAGTTGTTAGATGACATTGAAGGATGAATATTCCAACATCAGATTGGCAAAGCCCAACACATTAGACCAACCCAGAAAAGATGCTGTGCAATGTACAGGCAAGCAACTCATACAAGTTAAATGATAAAATGGATTTTATGATTATTCAATCATTTATAAGACAGACACAAGCACAGGCAGAAAGCTTGCAATCTTATGGCATCCCACATCTGATCTCAGTCCTACCTGGTCTGTGCAGGTGATGCTGCTGGAAAGTGTGATGGAGGGACCCCTGACAGAGCAGCATTGCACAGGCACTTATCCACAAATACAGGACCCAGGACATTGCAGAGACCACTGCCATTCTCTAAACAAAATAGACAGACATTATTATCCATTGCCTTACAGCACACAGAATAGTCAGCTCTCATTACAACAGGTTTTTTTTCTTTTATATTTTACTTATTTTGCTAAATATCTTTTGTCTCTGTGTTATTATTCCCCCTGCAGGATGCAATTACCATACAACTAAGGTCACATCCAAAAAGGACAGCTGAGGTAAGATGTCAACACAGTAGTCTGGATAACTTTAATAATTCAGTGGTAAAAATGAAACTGTAATGATCTGAGGACTAAAAAGCCATAACCCATGTAAACAGAAGTCTGGAAAATATCCTCACACTGGTCCACAGCTGAATTTGCAAGGGAGTTAAATTAAAAAAAAAAAATCACATGCCCAGTTAAAAATCCATGATGTCCAGACAGTATCAAACTACTTCTAACACATTACAAATAGGCGTACAACATCATCAGATGTTCATGATGCATTTCAAACACACTCCAGTCCCAGGACTGGAAGGCTAATACTGACCCCAAGGTAACCATTTATCGTTTTTTACTTTTGCAAGCATTAATTTTTAATCACGCTGTCTGCTAAACAAAGTGATTGTTACTCAGAATTATGTCCTAATACCCAGATGAAATCTGCTTCCTTTTGTTTGACCCATGCACATAAAGGGACTGGAGTATGAACAGACTGAATTTCATACATACTCTGTAAGAAGATTTGGTCTTCTCACAAAGAAAATTTTGTCAAAATTTTAAGAAGATTCATAATACAAAGGAAAAGAGCAATTCCTTTGTCTCCCAGTGCTGGCACAATTGGCCATCCAATATAGACAACTGTATTTTTCACACTTTTATTCATTATTGTATTAACTGCCCGTATTTCCCTCTGACTTTTTAACTTCAGAGGGAAAGCTCTTTCTCAATGCCAGCAAGGATCAGCTACACTACACATCGTCCAGTTCCCTTAACAACACCTTCTGCTGCATTTCATATTGCCAAATTAATCAAACTTCAGACACTCTCCTTATTCAGCCAATGATGTGATGCCATTTTCTATCTAGTAATCCAATCAGCTGAACATCATTTTCATAGAGCAAGAGGGACTTTGAAAGATTAAATCTCTCAGAAAAATCATACTGTTAAACAAAATTTAAAAAATAGAAAGTCTGTATGTGATATTAGGGAGGCTACTGCAGTTTGAAAATTAACAATATTAATATAATAGTGAAATACAATGGTAATAAATGCGTACATGAAATATTTTTTGCCCCTGGTTTTATAGAAGCAGAGAGTGTTTGCGAAGATTTTTAAGGCTACATTGCTGAAAGAACCACATAATCTGACAAGTGTAATTAATAGAAAATACTAAAACATTATTTTTACCAGCATGAGGCTCTTCCTTTCTCTATATTGAGTGTTTGATGTACTGCTTAGCACGTAATTAATTTCATTTCTGACTATTTACTTTGCAGTGTACAGTGTACTTTTTCCTCCCCTCTTTTTAGACCTACTTATCTTGCAAAACAGATTCAACCCTCTCAGATCAGGGAGTTCCCGGTAGGCTTCCTGTGTCTTCAGGAATTAATGCCTTTTTGTCATATCTGGTACTCCCATGCTTTTTATACAATGAGGAAAGAAGGAAAGGCGACTCTCCCATAGGGACACTGCAGGTATTTTGGTTATTTAAACCGAACTTTAAAAATCTTGGCCAAATAGCAAGCAGAGCCAAACTTCTACAGCCTGCTAAACGCTCCTGTGTCTTTCCTCAAGCATCATATTCATAACCACATGGAGAGCAGACTGACTTAACCCACTCAGGCTTTATTATTAGCTCTCTGCTCTCCCCGCTTCTCTTGTTAAGAACCTTTCTCAAAGTACAGTTTCAAACTACAGTTGTGCAAACCCCTGCATTTGCCACAGACATTTCTTCATGCACTTCTTTGCCAGCAAGCTGCTGTCACATACACACTTTGACACACAGATCATCTTATCATTAGTAAGAAACACAGCAGCGAGTATTCCTCTGCTCATTATCTGATGAGTTCCAGACCTGCTTTCTGAATCTTAAATCCTAAAGGAGCTCCTTACCTGAGTAATCCAGCCAAGAGCAGAGCACTCTAGTAGTGTTCATTGGAAAGATCTAACACTTTTTTAAATCCATCTGTATCACAATAAGGGATTTTGAATAGCTTCCCAATAATCTTCTTTATCAGGATTAAAAGAAAAAAAAAACACAAAAGACTCTTTCGTTACAAATCCTGTTTCCAGAGTAAAGAAGGCATCTGAGCTCTCAGACTCTGCCGTCAGAGAAGTGGCCAAGGATTGAGGGGTGGAAACCTTCTCATTTTCACCTTTAAATCATCTGCTGGCATCACCTTCTGCTTGAAGAGACCTTTGAAGTGATCTTGAGATAATGTGCAGCTTCCAGGCTAGTTAAGAACGAGGAGCAGTTTGTGCCTAAGAGCAGAGCAGCCTCGCTCCAGCAGTGCCGAGAGAGGCAGCTCTAAGGATGCTGCGAGTACCGGAGCCTATTTCAACGCATCCCCGCTCGGGAAAAGTATCACATGCCTTAAAGCGACACAGCCCTCGGTTGAAAAAAACCCCACAGCCGGGCTGAGAGACTGGAGCTGCGCTTAAATAGCGGCGCTGGGACTCGGCGCTGGTTCCTTCGCGAGAAGCGGGTGCGGAATGAGCCCCCCCCGAGAGGGGCGAGGGGCTGGTGGTACCCAATGAGCAGCTTGGGATGCGCTAATTCTGCCGGCTCTGTTCCCCAGGCGTTGCTCTTGCACTTCTTTGCAAGAGGCGAATGAGACTTAAAGGGAGCCTCTTCTGGTTCGTAGCAGAGCGGGGAGGGTGGTGCAGGGAAAGTGTAACGAGAACTAGCGGAGAGACAGGGGAGGGCAGAAGGCTTCTACACGCTCCCATGGGCTTTCCAGCACCTTGCCACAACTGAGTGAAAGCCGTCCTTCCAACTCCATTTCTGATGCATCTCAGCAGACAAGGGGGGAAAAACACCCTCCCATTTATTTCTCCTAAATACTAAAGCTCAGATATGCCAGGTTATTTACTATATTCATCCATTGTCCTCATCGAAAGTGTTTGATAAGAATGAAGCGTCTTCCTGTCCCTCTTGTACCCTATGCGATTATTTTTTAAAGAGCTATTGTATAGATTGAATACATACCATTCACCTAGCATCACAGCTTTCGCCCCTGCCTACAAAAGAAAGAATGCTTGGAAACAAAACAAACTTCCATTTTAAGAGCCCAGGGCTGTGCTGTAACACAAGCAAAGGATTCCTCCCCACACACGCACCTTGATAACCTGTGGTAAAAGGGTGTAGAACCTTAAACGCTTACCAACCAGCTCCAGACATCAAACAGTAAATAATAACAGTAACGAGTACCCTTACCCTCAAGCACCTCCTTTGCTCAGCACCCAAGGACATATATCTCAGTGGAGACTCTCTCTGGGAAGTGCAATGAGCTTACTTAACAGCCCCTACATTCCACTGGAGCTGCTGTATTTTACTGGGTAAAACATATTGAGAGACTGGCCCTGCAGACTGGCTGAACACCACTCCGGTCCCTGCCACGGTGCTCAGAGCAGCTCTTCGTTACAGCCTTGAAACAATAAAGCAATGAGGAGGAGGAGGGATGACAACAAAAACACAGGAGAGCACTGGTGAGTGGACCACCACTGCAGCATGGCTCTTACCAGGTCTCTGAGCAGTGTTGGGGATGAGAAGATGCTTCAAAACAAGCTGTATGGTGACCAGATATGTTTTTCAAGAGGTCAGCTTTTTCTCAGATGCTTCATAGGAAAACACATGGTACAAGTTTAGTTGGGGATATAATGATCTGTTTAAAGGTTTTCTTGTTTTCACCAAGAATTTCCTTAGACGCTGGAAGAAGGCCAAGAACTAGGGCATTCACTGCCATTTTTTGACCTCAGAAGGGTCTAGAAGTGTCCAAGAAAGCTGATGAGAGGCAACCAAGGCACACCAAGCACCATTAAGCACTGAAGAGCAGGGAACCAGGACATGGATTCAGGTGCATCCCATAAAAGATTAGGGGTGGGTAGCAGGTTCCTGTGGTTTGCTGACGAAGTCAAAGGGAGGCTCAAGTCCTTTCCACCTTCCATGAGAATCTGGGGAGCTTTCTGCAGCACCTGAGAGAGGCAGGTAATGAGAATTTATTTTAAAATAACACCTCTTTTAAAAAAAAAAAGTTCATTCTAGGTCTTCCAGGGAAACTAGAAGGAAAAGGGTTTGGAGTGGGGTGGTGTGAAGCGAGAGGAGGGAGAGGGTCCTCAAGAAGCTAGCAAAATCTTCTAGGAAAATGGAAGACCTTATGGATGGCAGAAGAAATCAGACAAATTGTGACCACACACCTTGGCAGAGTAGTCAGACAGATTTATGCAAGATACAGATTTATGTAAGGTACAGCAGAACTGTCACTCTGCCAAGCCCTGCTAACTCCCAGCTCCATGAGGCTAATGCCACTGTAACCCCTGACAGATGCTGCTATTGCTCAGGACAAGCTCTGCACAAACATGGGACATGTTGCTTCTGCAGAGTAGGGGGGAGATCAGAGGGACAGAAGAGAATATTAAACAGGTTGCACTTGCAGTCATTTTCCTCCTCTGGCTCCCAGCATCTGACAGGAACAGAGGAGACCTTGGCAACTCTTGACGAAACATCCTCACACCTGCTTTGATATCTTTGCTGCCAATTTTAACTTTCAGTGGACCAACAAGACAGAAAACAGTTCCTCTACCCTGCTTTGAGCTAGACAGCATCATCTTCCCTCAATGCTTTTGTTACCCTCCTCACTTCAGGAGTCACTGGCTCTCAAGGGGATGATGATCTTGTGCACTCATGGGCCTGCGTTGAATGTGGGGCCACTAAAGTTGACACATTGGAAAGAAAATAAGAAGGAAAAAATTATACTGTACTGAACACTCTGCATATTTAAATCCTTTGTTATCAAGAGGGAAGGCTGAAAGAGTAGTTTGTCTCTAGAAAAAAGGTAGATGGGGTTGTCAGCAATCCCATTTCTCTCCAGCACTGAGGCAGGATGGATCCAGGCTCTGCAAAGGGACAGAACAGCCCTTGGGTTACGTGGTCTATGCTTGGCCACTGAGAGGTGAAGCGTCGAAAGGGAGTCCTTCCACCCCAACTTAGATAGACCTGATGGCAAACAGAAGAAAAGACAGAGACCAGGACCTGAGCTGTCCGAGTGTGAGAGCATGGAAAACTGCTTATTTATAATTCTGACTGAAGGACTCTGTGGGGTTGCTGGCAGGGTTGCCAAAAACTGACTATTACACCAGCATGATATTTCCAAGTTGCAAGAGGTCAGCGTGCACCCAACTGCCTTTGAGACAAGCTGCCTCACACACACACACACACACAAGAAGAGTATTCACAAAGAGAATAGCCTTTCCTTCCTGGTTCCACCATTCATTTAGAGATGCCAAGTGGATGACAAAAACAGGCAAATAAAAATAAACACTCTTCACTGCCTGAACCTCTATTTATCACCATTTTCCGTACACACAGAAAAAGAGAGCATATGCAACTTGGGCAGACTCATGCAGACAGCAGATTGGTACGTGCACCCAAATAAGGGCCTCTGGCCTCTACTTTCTGCATGCTGCCTCCTCTGCCTCTCCATCCAGCTCCCACACACGTGTCTTTTCCTGATACAAAGATTTAACACGACAAAGCCCAGGCATGTATTCTACAGGGACTGAAGGAGGTTTGCCATCTTTGAAATGCAAAGCTCATTAGTTCTACTGCTCCAGGGACAATGAAACTTTGCTTTTCACAGCTTGCACCCTCTGTACCTCCCAGCTGCTCACACCCATCTTAAAGTGTTCTGGTATAGACCCAATCTCAGTCTTGTTTGCTGCATGGGCAACACACCTTGCGGCTCCTCACTGTCTATAAGTTCCCACCCCAGGTGAGCCAAGAGCAGTCTACCAGCAAGTTTTACCTTACTTCCAGTGAAAGCTGAATAACTGACTTTATGTCCACAACATTTATGAAAGCTTTTCCTAAAATCCAACAGAGCAGTTCTGCTTGGCCCCCTAGCCTCTCAGTGCAGCTTGTCTTCATTGAAAACTAGCATCTGTGTGCATGAATATTGATCTGCTTCTACGTAATAGCCTGAAGAGTAATCACAAAGCCCAGAGTAAAACCAGCCAAGTAGCAACCCTCATCCAGGTCCCTATGCCTCTCTGTGTGTTTCTGGCTCTTGGTTTCTTGCCCCAGTGGAACACAGAGCACAAACACTAAAGCAGGACTCTTCTGGGACAGGGAGAGCACAAGACTTATAGCCTTCCTAGAAATCAGCTGTGGGCACAGGTTTGCCCAGACAAACACTAATTTGCCAATTGCAATGCATGCAAGTGTAGCAGTGTTTGCTGTTTTATTATACACACACATCCCCTATGCCCAGCCAGATGCTCACAGCCCTGCTCTGCTTCCTTTCTAGCACTTTCAATATATTCCTAGGAAAGCCTTCCGTGCCTCAAGACTTTCCCTTCTCAGTCCCCACTGCTTTTCCTCTTCTCTTGAAGGAGGTCTGGCCCAGTCTCGCTGGCTGGTGTCCTTTCTTTCCCATGTCTTCTACAACAGCATCAAACCCTTTAGTCTGTTTTGTCAGACTTTCTTCTTCTTCAGCTTTTTAGCAGCAAGCGAAGGTGCACTGATTTTCCTAGATGTAACCATGATGGCCATGCAGCGCTCAGCCAGAAAGCTATACAATACATCATCAAGAAAGAACAAAGACTTGGTGGTTTGTCTGGCTGTGACCACCAGCTTCTGCTGGCCAAACACAAAGACTACATGCCAAAAGTCCAAGGAAGCAGAGCTGAACAAAATCTATGCAAGGAAACCTTTTCCCACTAGAGTCCAGGAACTTATTCAGACAGTTACTGCCCTGCTTCAAATACAGAGTGCCAGGGAGTTTGCTCTGTAACTAGCATGGGTGCAGTTACGTAGGTATAGGGAACTGGCCAAGGACACAGAAACACCAGGAAACACAGCAAGGAACATGGAGAAATCCTGCTTGGCAGCCAGAAACCTGGTAGCTCCTTCCTATCCTCTTTTCTCAAGCCACATCACTGCAACACCTCTCTCCTTTGCCACCTCAGCCGTTCCAGCACTGCCTGGCAAAACCAGCAGTTTTGTCAGCCACCCCTCATCCCACCCCAGCCTCAAACCTACAAGGAAGGTCCAATTATCAAGGTGTCATAGCCAAAGGCATTAAAAAAACCCACCAAATCACAAGAATGGCATAAGTAGCTTATACTGGAAAACAATGAGGAATTAAATAACAAGCCTGAATATTGACGAAAGCAAGGAGAAGCAAGAGCAGAGCACAAAAGGAAAGACTTTCACAGTTATTTTTCCCAGCCTACCTTAAAGGTGTTGCCATTCCTTGTTAAAGGGATGTCTAGTCTTCACAATTACTGTGCTTGGGAGGCAGATTCTGCTTCTTAGAGTTTTTTCCATGCTTAAGAGAGGAAAAAAGAAAAAGAAAAAAAAATAGAACATAGCTATATTTGCCAAAGAAGTTTATATCAAAAAGTTTGTGCCCTAGTTATTGTTATAGTATGTAGGGCAACACAGAAAAAATTCTCAGCCCTTATCTATAACTTGCCATTAGCCAACAAGATCAGTACTTGCTAAGGATTAACAAGACAAATTATCTGAGCAGTATATCATCATGCAACAAAGTTTCAATGGCACTCAGTATATTCAAAATACAACCATAAAAACACGACTGTGCTTGAGATAGCATGGCAGGTAAACACAACCCTCATATGATGTAGATGAGCTGTTTATTTAGTTTCAGTTCAGACATACCAAAAAGCAAAGACACTCAAGATAACACAGCCCTAGAATGATGCTGGTCACGGTGTTCTTGTCAAGTAATGATACTATTATCCTTTATCAGCTATACATTAGCTGGAGATTTCATCCTGATCTGAAAATCCAGAAACCCCACTTCTCATTGATTCTCAGCTTCAGCATAGCACAAACTCAAGAGCCTTCAGCCCAGGCATTCTTATAGTAGACTAGTTGAACACACTACATGAAAACACTATTGAAATAATCCTAGTTTCCGAAAAAAAATTATTACTATTGTCAGTATGCAGTTGCCTTTCTATATGAGATAAAGCCACACTGAATGCGAGACTCATCTAAAGCAGACAAATCACAGGCCAGAGTACATGAAGTGAAAATTGGTACATCTATAGTCAGAGAGGACATTTTCTATTTGATTGATCAGTTTCTGTATGTCAAATATCAGTCCCCAAGCCCAAGTTTAGCATTTACTTTTGCTGCTGAAAAGTCAACTTTTACATGAAGGTACAGGTGCTTTCAATATTCACAACATAAATAAAATAAAACCATCAGAAGCAAAGCAATTGAGACACCCTGGGAGGCAAATTCACTACAGCAAGTTCAGACATGGTCACTGGGCTAGCTTCAGTTCCTCTAGGTTTGCTATGTTCCTGCCTTACAGTTAAACTTAACAAACAACAGGTCTTCATTATCTCCAGGTAATGAAAAAAAGGAAGTTTCAAGAGCAGCTAAGGTAAGATGCTTCTGTCAAAGCTCACATATATCAGACAGCAGCATAGAAATAAGGCTACCTAGGAAACAAGTTTCTCCCTATAGCATTGCAGCAAGTCACCCCCAGGTTGATACCCCATCTCCTTCCCAGTGTGCTGTGACAGACTGTCCCCTGACCCAGCCTCTCACTTGCTCCTGGCATAGGGAATTTAGTAGGAAAAGCAGCCAAAACCAATAGCAGAAAGGCTCCCACACAGACCAAACCTCAAAAACTCATCAGCTCTTTCTTGTCTACCCCCTCCCCAACATCAGTGGGAAGAAAAAGAGCTTCCCCAACACACCATAAAAGCCCAAATCAAGAACACAACCAGAAACCTACTCCTCCAACCCCAAAAGTCTCATTCCCAAGCACCAACCTTCAAAAAACAAGTCCAAGCTCCTAAGTAGGCTTTGCTCCTTTTTTTTAAGCAGGCTTAGCTCCTTTTTTTCCTCTCCCCCTCTAACTCAAAAATTATTTCTATAAATGTTTAGCTGCTGCCACCCTCCTGGAAGCTGACAACACCATAACTCCACTCTACTCTTCTCACCTCTTAACTCAGATGGGGAACTTGCATAAACTCAAACCACGAGCCTTTAAAGGGCCCACAACCTGGTACAAGGATGAGCTGGTTTGAAGGCTCAAAATGCTATCAGGTGCAAAGAATTTTTTGGTTAAGAGCAAATCCCAGCAACAAAGCACAACTAGGCTGATTTGGAAGACGTGCCAGGATGGTTGTGTTGTGTGCCAGGGAACGCTGCATAGAGCTCTGACATGAGCTCAGTGTCTCTCCTGGCCTTGAAATATCTGCAGGCACCGAGGAATGCCTGGGTGCTTTAGTGCACATCAAATGCACATTCTAGCACAGCGCTGCACCTATGCTCAGAAAGATCTTATTTTGTAAAGAAAGCTTTGGCTGCTACCTTTGCAAAAGGAAAATGCACGGAGCCAATTCAGCTCTGCAGTGTTGCACTTCTGGTCTTTTTAACTCCAGGTGCTACCCTGAAAATAGCACTTTAAAGTCAACTAACTCTGTATCGGCCCCAGCTGCAGAGAAAATCTCAGCTCTTATATTACACTAAGGGACTGACCAAATAGCTTATTTGCAAATCAGTGTATTTGCTTCCACTTTATGATAAAGAAAGCCAGTGGTAGAAAAAACATTAACAAATTGAGAGGTCTTTTTGCTACTTACCCCCTTGCAGTATGAATGTTTATAATAGATTCACTATATGATCTTAAATTGTACTTCAATTTATTACTTCTAGAATGCCCTGGATTCTGCAGGGGCAATGTGTGGCTTCCATGCACTTATTTTGGCATGCCTGGAGATCTTCAAATTAGAAGTGTTACACAAGGAAATTTGTTTATGGATGAAATAACACTAGTGTGCAATACTATAGGCGAGAGTTTACAAGAAGATTCTTGAGAAGATAAAGCAGGATAATAGGGACAATTTCTGACTTCAGTTACACTCATGAAGAGAAAAACAAGCCAACCAACCAAGAACTTTAGAAAGCAACAAAAAAATACACCCTTAAAAAGGTGGAAATGAGAAATTGGGGAAAGTTTGCCCACTGGAATTAAAAAAAAACATGAGAACCAGCATGAATCATAAAATCATAGAATGCTTTGGGGTGGAAAGGACCTTTAAAGCCCATTCAGTCCAACCTGCCTACCATTAGCAGGGGCACCTTCAATTCGATCAGGTTGCTCAAAGCCCCATCCAACCTGACCTTGAATGTTTCCAGGGATGGAGCATCTACAGATTCTCTGGCCAACATGTGCCAGTGTTTCACCACTCTCATTGTAAAAAATGTCTTCCTTACATCTTGTCTAAATCTCACTTCTTTTTGTTTAACACCATCACCTCTTGCAACAGGCCCTGCAAAAAATTTTGTCCCCATCTTTCTTATAAGCCCCTTTTAAGAACTGGAAGGCTGCTGTAAGTTCCCACCAGTCTTCTCTTCTCCAGACTGAACAACTGCAATTCTCTCAGCCTTTCCACGTAGGAGAGGTGTTCCATACCTCTGATCATTTTTGTGGCCTCCTCTGGACCTGCTGCAACAAGTCTATGTCTTTCCTGTGCTGAGTATGTGATATACAACAGCCAATACTTCCTTGATGCCATCACTTTAACAAACACAACACCTTAAGATTTAATTCCATGTTACAGCTATGGGCTATGTAATTATTTAGGAAAAACACTCCAAGCTCTCTATTCTACACCTCATCTGCTTGTTTCAGGGCGGGGCAGAGAGCCGCAGTCAGAGTCCTGCACACAGTACTAGTGTTAGAAATGGTTAGTTTCTGAGTAAGGAATTAGTGCTTGAAATGAGCATGGAAAAAAACATCATATACTGTTCTGCCTTTGCTTCAAAACAGGTTGGTTGATTGACAGCAAAACCTATATAATAATTCCTTCCAGGCAGATGGCAAGATCACGATTTGCTCTTCAGTTGCAAGTTTCTGCTGCCTCTCATAAGCAACCCAGCTACATGGTCTACTAATAAGAAGGGTCTGGGCTGTTTTATATGTGGTTTATAATTCTTACATCAAAACATATGGATTAATATTGTGACTAGTTCTCATATTCCATTTTGTAAAAGTTTGCCTTGAATTTGCCTCCAACATCTCATAGCTGATAGTATGTAGATAATAGCTTCAGAAATCCACACAAACACAACTTGTAAGTTCCTCCACCACCCCTGACAGACAATACTCTTTTGAACATTTGCGTAGGTGTTGAAAATCTTGCCATACATCTCAAGCTCTCTCAGCACATATTGTTTTTAGGCTGCCATCTGCTAATGTACAGTTCCACCCTAAGAGAGATGCAGGAGTGCTCCAGTCTCCAGTCTGTTCTGTTTTCAGATTGATTCTTTTATTTCTCCCAATTCTCCACACTCAGATTCTGTCATTCTTAACCCTGACTATAGTTACAAAGTTCAAGAGATCCACTCACATCACTGCTAATTTTCGGTCTAAGAGAACATTTGTTGAATGTATATCCAGGCATTTGCTTTCATGAACCAAAGCAGCACTGACCCTGGAAGCAGATTCACTTGTCTCCATGTTACCAGGTATGTGTGTAGAGAAGTGCTGGCCTGATGAGGAACTTTTGAAGCACTCCTTTTCTGTGCACACATACTAAAAGCATGTATATTGAGTTGGTAGCAAGGGAAGAAGACAAAGAAATGAGGGTAACATCTTCAACAAAGCAAGCCATGCACATCACAGTGCAGAATGTCAGGATCTAATTATCATAGTAAATAAGAAATGATGAACATTATACTTGACTGATTTTGGTCTTCATTGAAATAGTCAGCAGTACTCTTTGTCTTACTGCTGATTTTGCTTCACTACCAAGCACATTAGGAAAATTTATAAGACTATATTTAATTCTATTTTTTTTGTAAGGAAGCAAATTTAAAAGGGATAATTTAGGTTAAGTTTGCTGTGTGGGATCCGTCACTAAAATATATTGGAAGATACAAATTTAACTCTAGGAAACTGAGGAGTATGTTATTACATGCCAGCTGAAATTTATCTGCTTTGATCCCTTTTTATGTTTTTTAATTCCTCTTCTCCCACACATCCTTCTTGCTACCCCACCTTCTTCTCAGGTTTCCAAAGATTTTGTTGTCATTTGCTTCTGAATAAAATACTGGATTCTTTTGGCATTGTTGGCTCTGTATACCAAATTGTTGTTCATGTCACACCCGGACTTCTGTGTTCCAAGCACAGAATTCAGAATAAGCGAACATCCAAAACGGCACAGAAAATCTTCCCATGTTGCATGCAAAGCATGGAAGTGAATAAAAGAGGACCAAGAAAATAAAGTACAGATTGGAAAATGAAAATATAAAGATATGTATGTTTAAAGGAGGTGCAACTCATAGTTTTGCTTATTTTGCAGCTTGTACAGCAATCCTCTTATTCCCTAAATTGCACAAAAACGGTTTGGTAGATGTAAGTTATATGTTTTCCTTGATTTTATTAATCAAGGTAAGCCAGAACAATCTTCTCCATTGAAAAACGATTTCTTTTTACATCTAAGAAGCAGTAGCAGTTTTTGTTTCTTCTATCCGTGCTTCAGCAAAAGATTGCAACTGCCTTTTTACAAGCTTTTAGATGCTAGAGATATAAACACACTCTCCAAAATATGACAGATGAATTCTCATGCAATGAAATATGATACCTTTCAGAGAGCCTGAAAGCAACTAATAGATTTTCAGGAAAATGCTGAAAATTGGCTTAATGTTGCATAAATAAAGATATTTATGCAGCCTGGAATGAAGTTCTACCACAAGCAGAAGGCTGGGCTCTATTTACAATATCAAAGCCTTCTTTTGACAGTTTGCGTGGGTCTTTAATGGACATGGGGCCATTTGCTGGCCTTCTGAATCTTACCTGATACAGTCATCATAGCTAAATTTTAAATATGAATCATTTTCCAGGCAGCATAATATCCATTTGGCTCCTCCTTCCATTTCCCCACAGGGGGCTGAAAAATGTTAAACTGTTCTCTTCACAATTAAATTCATGAAACACTTAAATTCTATGGCATCCAGGCACCAAAGAACAGGAAAATCATTTCATGTCATAATGTTTTAGAGCCCCTAGGCAAATGTAAACAGTGTATGCTGTGATAGAGGAAGGATTTATTGCTGCTGCTGAACAGAGAATCTGCTGATTTTTTTTTTAAATTCCAGTAGATTTTTTAGGGTTATTTATTTATTACAGAATTTTGGTGGAATTATTATTTAGGAAGTCTGAACACACCAAGCCCATTTCTGTGGAAATATATTTTAAACAAAAAGATATAGAACCCAAATCAACAGCATATTGAACTAACTGGCCTCTGACAGTGAATCATTATTGCACTCACTCTCCAGCCAGAGCATAAAAGAGGTTTTGAGCTCCCTAGCACATCACACCTTCTAGAGTCCAAGCAACATTTAACAGACTTCCACTGGAGGTGCTGCTGAAGCAAGCTCAAGCTCAGGCAGAAAAGTGTCTAAGTCACTTTTATATTCTTGCAAATATTTTACCCAAGATTAGTTTCATTGATTTTGCTGAGAAAAACATCACTAAACTCTGCACCCAAGTGCTGTTTTAGCCATTTGTTTATATATGACTCAGAACGACAAAGGTTATCATTTTGCATCAGTAAATCTGTTAGTATATCAAATTCATAGAAGCATTAGTAAAAATATGACTTTATGTCATGCCACTTACTTTTACAGTGAGCACTTAGCTTTACTGGAGTGCACCCCCCTGCTTCAGCTGTATTCAGAGCCTTGGGAACCGTTTGGGAAACTAAAGGAGGGTAAATTCAGCTTTACAGCAGAGGTTGAGCCACAAGTTTTCAACGCTGGTTAGTAGTTGATATGTGCCTGCAGGGACAGCCATCCACACAGCAGATGTTTGTGGCTACCCAAGCTCCAAAAATGGTATGTCATCTTCTCTCCTCCTTTATCCCTGTGTGCATGAGATCCAGCACCAGAAGGCTGAGCTGTGGTGAGAGCCTGTGGCTGTGCCACAGCACAACTAAAGAAAATCATAAGGAGTCGTAATCTGATCATCAGCATATTTGATAATTCAACTTAGTCTCCACTAAAATGTGCCTGCATATTATGCAGGTAATTAAAATTTGGTTTTATTATCTTCTTACCCTCTATGTTTATTTAGTAAGGCTGACTGTCAACAGGAGACTTGTTTAAAAAAAATGCACAATTTCTGAATTTCTCTTCAAAATGTTACAGAACTATCTCCAGAATATCTGCCAAGCTGGCATTCCCTTGAGGCTGCTTCAGCTCTTTGCTCTGGATAACTTGAACCATACCTCAGATAACTGCTGTAAAGAATCAATTTTCATTTTCCTGCTGAACTTCAGATATATATTTAAATTCTCAGTACTTCTGGCATCTAGATAGAAACCAACAATAAAATCAAATGGTCAAATTACCCACCTGATAAGAGAAAAATTTGCAATGAATCAAGCAAATAGGAGGCTCGGACACAGTCCTGAAGGGTAAATGTCCTCAGCACTGGTGTAGAAACAGTGCCATGATTTTACTGTCTTTTTGACAAAAATACCTAGTTTCTCGATGGCATTTTTGTCTAAGCCAGAATATTTCTAAAGAATCCATAGTTTGTTTTAAGAAGTCTAATTTTTTAATGGAATGGAAAAAAGAGATGAAGTTCATAATGAGGCTGAAATTAGAGAAAGCATTGATAGTGACTAAATTAGAATCGAGATTCAGCCAAAGAAGGAGAACATTTGCTCTTACAAGACAGACACCGGAGAAATGCTGATCATCCTGATGACAATGAGAGTTTTGTCATTGTTCATGGCCAGACTTTAGTCCTAATAACAGACCCTACATTTCCCTGTATGTTGTTATTAGAATACAAGTGTCTCAGCTCAACAGTCTGCAGGTTTGCCTGCCTGCATTTATTTTTCTCAATCTGCAATGTCCTTAATAATAAACAAATAAGTGAATAGCCCCTGGAGAAAATTCATGCTTAAAAGAAAGCCATTGGAAAGATTCACGTGGAAAGAGTTATAGCAGTTATGGTTGAGGTGTTATTTGAACAAAATTTTAAAAATTGGATCAATGTTCCCCAAGACCATTAAAAGGTTACCAGGAGAGAAACAATGCCTCCTGCCTCAGCCTCCAAACAGACCAGCAAATGCATCTTATTGCATCCAGAAGGCAAAATATTAATTATGGCAATGGAAAATCACAACTGTGTGGATGGATTAAACTGGAATACACAAGATGGGGAGAATAACAGCAAAAAAATCATGGCACCTGTAATTGTCCTGCAGTTTGCAAGTTGTTGTTGCTTTAAGGGAATTGGAACAATAAAACACCTCTCTCCCCTTTAAGAACACTTGTAAGGCTGTTTCTGGGAACAGCTGATGGGAATAATGACAAATACTTTTCTCCACAATGCTCTGAAAGCAGGAACTTGTAAAACACTTCTTTGAAGTCAGAGTGATTGCAATCTGAAGAGAGAAAGTCATGCAAACAGTATTAAACTTGCATCTCTGGGAGGTTTTATTCCCAGATAACCTACTCCTGCAATTTGTCCAGACAGCTGACATGCCAGGAGCTTTCTCCAATTTGCAAGGAGCCATCACTATCTTGCAAACAGAAAACAAAGAGAAATGACAACAAGTTATCAAATGTAAGCTCGTCGTGATGCCATTGTTCAGGAAGAAAGCAGCAAACAAAATAATAGGCAGACTGGTGACAACTCCTGAATTTTTTGGTTTTCAGAGGTGTGAGAGAAGAATTTGAAAAATTAATTGGGTTCCAACTTCATCCTCGCTCTGCGAAAATGCATGACTAACTATGGGCAAAAATGCCAATAATAGTAATAGTATTTGTAATAATAAATATGACAGGAACTGTCTGAAAAACAGTAATTTGCAAAGTTAGAGCTTTTCAAAACTCCTACCCAAGGGACCTTTAGAGGCTGTTTCTTGCAGAATGACAGAACATCCTTTTTGGTAGACTTAACCAGGATTTAGTCAGATATCATGCTGTGTGGTACCTCTTCAAGGCAATATAGTGAGTCTCCATCCTTCCATGGATCCAAGGGAAAGAATCAGCCACATCCAAGGAGAAACACTGACTGTGCCATAGTTCCCTCAGCTCCAGCTCTACACTTTATCCATTGTCTTCCCTGGGTTCTCAGGTCAGATAATGCAAGAAAAGGAGTGGTTCTGCAAGGCAAAAAGTGAGATAACAGGAAGGAGGCCTACCAGTGCTCCATCTCTGCTTAGTTTAGCCCTTATTATATTATCCCTAAATACATTTCTCACTTTGGGCATTGAAGAGGTTTGGAAAGCTGCACTCTATTTCGACTCTTGCCGAAATCAATAGCAAAGCTCCCATTGATCCAGAAGAGTTAGATCTGTATCAGTGCTCTGCAAAATCCCACCCGGCTGTTCCAATGCCTTCACCTACATTGAAAACAGTAAGTCATACACATCAGTTGAAAATGTCCTGATCTGGAAAGGGGTGACAGTGTTAGAAAGGCAAAGCTTTTTGACATGAGTGTGGGCAGACAAAGCCTTCTCTTTGTTTGGAGAGGCACGTTCTCTGCATAGAGTAGTTTGAGATGTTCAGGGGCCTTTAGGCACTAGAGCCACCTTTGTCTGCAAATGAGCAAAATGTGGCCCCAGCAGAGAAGATATTTGTGTCTATTAGTTCCACAGTTATCAGTGGCGCATGGGGGACTGATGAGTTGAGGACAGAAATCTCATTCAAAGTCATTTGGCTCTAAGGATAATTTAACCATCCTATTATTGCTGAGTGATTATGTATATTTGAAAGAGAGAAAAGCAAATACCCAAAGGCCTCTTGCTTACAATGTTTCAATTTCAAGAAGTTGCTATATGGGTGCTGATAGCACCAGAGATGGAGATAGGGCTATCAGCACCTGAGGAGTAACAACTGATCTACTTCATATTTACCAAGTGTACCAAGCATTAGGCATTATGTTTACCTAATGATTAAAAGAAGCAGTAAATGGAATGACTTTCTTTTAATCAGTATGTCAGCTTGAGCAGTATAATGAAATTAGTCAGGGGTGAATACAGGCTTCTGAGCCAAAAAGGGCATTTTGTTGCATCCTACTTCTAGTCAGTAACGTTGCTATTTCCAGGCCACTGTGTGATGCTGGCTTCGTTATTCCAATACAGTGTGCCCAAAATTAAAACAAATGCCCTGTTTCTATATTTCATTGTTTCTACTCTCCTAGCTTGCAAATTCACTGAAGTCTCAGCCAAGGATTCTTTTTCTTTCAGACACATTTATTAATCATTTGTTCATGTCTACCTAGTCACACATGGATGATGTCTGGCAGTTTATCCCAGTTATAATTAATAACTATTAATGACCTTGTTGTTAGAATAATGCTGCATCAACTCAGAGCCTCACTTGCTTTCATCTAATTATTAATTTAATTATGAAATTCAGAATGCTTCTCTCACAGGCAAGCTGGCTTACTTAAAAGGCCAGGGATCTGTCCATTTGATTGCTTTTAGAAATACGGTAGATTATGCTATTTAGCTACTCTTATTGAGATATGGAATACATAATGTGTTTCCTTAATCCTCAAATATAAATTATTGTCACTCCCATGGGAGCTACAGCATACAAAAGTTTTAGAAGCAAGGAAATCCAAATTGAAAGAAGTCATGTTTTCTCAATACTGAGAAGGTTTAACAAATTCATGTAGACACTAATGAGTATTACTAAGCTTATGTAGGGTCATGGAAAATTAGACTGGCTTTTAAAGCCATTATTACAGATTTTCTCATTGTTAAATGCTAAATTCCCTATTATTAATATAGCTTACTTTTGCTTTCAGCAATTGGACAATGTTTGAGGTTCAACTGCATAACTCTGTTTTAATATTTTGTGTGGCTTTTTCCCAACTGTAAGAGTTTGGCAGATTTTCATTTCTAAGTTTAAATTGCTGACTTTTTCCAGAATTTTTTTTTGTATCTACTATGCGAAGAAAATATTGTCATGAAACAGAGTGCTCGTTTACCTCATTTTTCATTCAGTACTTGATGGAATGGTGTATGTCACCACCGCTTGTAAAAAAAGTATAATAAGAAAAATATCAGTTTCTTAAAAATACAAATCTGAGTTCTGGCCTCATTAAGTACTGCTGGAGTCAGCAGTCATCAAAGTATAAACAGGAGCACGATTTGGAAGTCTGTATGTAGAGTTAACATACAAATGATGTGCCTTACATTCATAAAGTATATTATCCTGTGTTTCAGTGGAGTGCAATGAATCTGTCAGTATCCACAACTTGAACAAGTTCAAAGGTGAGGAGCTGAGCTGTGGAGGACGTTTCACCCAGTGCAGCTTCTTGACATTAGAGGGCTCCATAATCCACAGAGTATGGCAAAAGTGAGTCTCCTTTTGAGGTCAATGGAGATGACACTGGAAAGAGTCAATTATAGACTCCTCTTGGAGCTGTGACTTGATGGTACTGTAATTTCAGCTTCTGGAATCCTGTTATGAAGTCAAAGAGCTGGTCTGTCACACTACTAGTTCATAGCAGTTTAGAAAGTCTGAGTGGGGCTTGATTTTACCAAGAGTAGATCACATATGATGGATCCCTCCTTCTTGTATTATGACGGATCTGATGTTATACTGTTATCCTCTATCTTCCTAAGACTCAGACAAACCTGGCATACGCTGTCTATCAGGGAGTCTCCTGTTAACGAGATACAAATGAAGGGAGTGTCCATGCCTGATACAGATAAAATATGCATCTAACCTTGGCTATAACAATTGCAGAGACACAGCTGTGTGCCATGCTTGTCAACCTTCACTATCAGAACTCTAGAATGAGCTGTCAGCACAGCAGCATGACACCGGACAACGGAGAAGGAATGTGTAGTCAGAAAGCCTGGGAATAGCGTATGTTCAGAAAGGAAATTCAGAAAGCTTCTTAGACAATTAAGAAAAAAACCCTGAGCTCAGGGAAATGGACTTGAAAGTTGCTATTTGATCACCCTCTGGATAAGGATAGAGTAGAGTGTGTTTTCTAGTATTCCACCTTACACACATAAGATTCTTAACTCATGCTAGAACCTTAGTTAAATATTTCTTGGTTATCTTGTGGCACAGCTGACAAACTAGCATGTCTTTTCTCTCTCCTATTGCTGTCAAGGTGGGTTACACATGAGAAGTAATGTGGACTAGCCAAGGTCCTTGTGTAGCACCTACAGCCCATACCTCTAGACTGAGGTTGCACAGATACACCTAGAATAGTAGGGTACTACTCACATACCATTCTGTTTGGTAGGGTACAACAGGTAGCAGGTTTCCGTGCTTGTCTTTCAGAAATCATCATAGTTTCATTCTACCGTCTTGACCTATCATGCTGAGGAAGAAATTTCTGTGACCATCACAGAATAGCATAGTGCAGAGTTCAATGGGCCTTCAGGCAGCTGATGCCTTTGCATAAAGCTGAGCATAGCTATAAAGAATGACTTGTAGAAAATTTGCATCATGAATGTGACAGCTTTTCCCTGACATAGATAATGTAATAAGGCAATCATTGTGGAACAAGAGCAAATATTTGAATGCCATTATCTCATTTTTATGGCTAAAGTTATTAAGAAAAAATACTTTTGAAACAATTTAAATGGCCAAACATCAGAAGAAGCTTCTACTCATAATGTCATAGCCTTTAGAAAGTGCAACTTGTCTTTGCCGTACTTCAAAGAGCCTAATCCTAAAGATATCTTCCTAGGGAATAAATATGCTCATAAGTTGAACTGATGCCATTCTATGGAAGATAAAAGAACTTTCCCAAGTAGAGGCAGCCATTTATACAAGTGTATATTCATTCAAGCCCTGTGCCTGTGCACACACTCTGCCCCATCAGCCTTTCTTTCCTGCACCACCTGTATTCTGAATATGTGGCCACTGCAGGGGCAAGCAGGATCATTGACTTCTCAGAGGCTAAGAAAGAAATCAATAGCTAGGAGAGAAGTAAAACTCTGCCTTTTTCCTGTGCTCAGACATGGTTTTCTCTAATTAATTGTTTCTATATTGGTGCAACTTTCCTGGCAAATATTGAGAGAGGGTTGCATTATTTTGGTAGGGAGGGACAGATATGTACAAACACTAGGATTTCCTTAAAGAAAATTAATCTCAGCTGGCTAAAGAGAATCTGATGCTGTGGATTTTTGGCCTTGTCCTGATACATGAACCATGTTTTCCTCAAATGTTGTGGGCATAATTTGGTCACATTTTTCTGGAAAAGATCTGCACAAATAATCATTTTACTATTCAGGGCAGCCTGGTCTAGTAGGAGGTGTCCCTGCCCATGGCAGGGGGGTTGGAACTAGATAATCTTTAAGATCCCTTTCAACCCAAACTATCCTATGATTCTATGATTCTATTCAACAACAAAGGGAGGAGGGGAAAAGTACTGTTCAGAGTGTGGCCACCAGCAAGTATGAAAAATCTCTTTTTCAAAGTTATAAAGACGGACAATCCAATTTCAGCACTTGCAAATTGTACATACCCAAGATAGCAGGAAAATTCCTACTGTGAAAGGCAGTGGCTGCTTTTGAAGCAAACGTGTGAAATTTACACCAGCTGAAGATCCGGTACTTGTTGAATTTATTGAGCTTGAACCAAATCCCAAAGTGGAATAAAAAAATATAAATAAAAAAGAAAAGAAAGAAACTCCTTCACTTCACTATCTTACAGACCAGTGTAGCTGTGTATGGAT
This sequence comes from Phaenicophaeus curvirostris, assembly GCF_032191515.1. NCBI lineage: Eukaryota > Metazoa > Chordata > Aves > Cuculiformes > Cuculidae > Phaenicophaeus > Phaenicophaeus curvirostris. The sequence continues at coordinate 8,310,625 of NC_091402.1, read as the reverse complement.
CCCTTGGGCCATGTGACATGGATGTCAGCAGTTTCCAGACCATGACCATCTGATTAATCCAAGAACTCATTCTTGCTTTACAGAAAAATCCCTTAAGTAATGTAAGTGCCATATATTTGGTCACAAAACTGCTATGAAATGTGTACAGATTTATATATCTGAAACTAAGTGCTTTGAAAAATTTGGGGGTGAGAGGGAGTAAATTATCTCTTTCACATCTGTGCCTGCAGTCTATTGAATCTGGTACCCAAATCACAGATCAATAATATTCTGGCAAGATGAGTCCTCATTGTGCTTCATTTTGAGATCAGTTCACGTAACATGGAGAGGCAGCTGCAGGAGGAGAGCAAATAAAACCTCAGTATCTCCTTATGGCAATCCAAATTTGTGCTGAATTTCTGATTTTCTATCTGCATTTGATGGGTCACTGATATAAATAAATTAAAGAGATAAATCACATAAGAACCATGAGGATCTGGCTGACCTGGGATCAATGCAAGCATTGATAAGGTTTTCAGGGACCATCTGTAGCTGGAAAACTGATTTTACTCAATGTTCTCCAAGAAGCCAGTGAGGTACCTGAGGTGCCAGGAACCACAAGGGGTGATGACTCCCTCTAGAGCTCCATGTTTGTGGTAGCTTTCCAGAGCTGCTGAACAGCCATAGGCCATTTGCACTGGCTCTAACAACCAACTGAGGAGTGCCAGACTGGGTGAAAAAGGCACAGAATTAAATATTCTAAAAATGCAGATGTGATTAACATCCTCTAGCTTGCCATGAGCCCAGTGAAGAAAGCAAACTGTCAATGACACATCTGCTCTCACTTCTCCATTTATTAAATTTGAAACAAAATTTTGACAGCAATGAAACAGAAGGAGCAGTTGTGTGTTTGTATTAAAACATCATTTGGATAAGCAATAACCAGTGATTGCTGTAAAGGAACATCTGTGATATTATCCTGCTATTTCTGTCTGAGTCATGTCACACTGCAAAAGGCAAAGAAAGAGGGGAAAAAAAGGAAATGAAATTATCACATGTGATGGTTCAAATTTAGCTTTGTTAAAGACACGCTCCTATTCATTTTCCAGTGCATTCCCATAGAGCTAAGATAAAGACATCTGTCTTTTCTATAGAATCAAACAAACATTCTGGTATTTTGGTTTGACGATGAATCATGCTCCTAAAATATTTTTGGTGATTATTTTTTAATCCCAAATTGATAAATTCCTGCTTAAACAATAATGCTAACATTAAGATCCAAGCCTCTGTGAGCCCTTAATCTGAATCTCCCTTTTTAGCACTAATGAGGTTTATTTTGTCTATGAGAAAAATAATTAACTATAGCAGAAAACAAGGCTGAGATGAAAAGGACAACAGGAAAGATACAATTTTTTAAAGCTAAAGCATGTTAGCCTTTTGTTAGGTAATAACAAAGCCACTTTAGTTATTAGTATCCACTGTAGAAAGACTGAAGAAATTTATTCTAGCCACAGAAAAAGCATTTTCACTGTTGTATAAAAGCAAATATTTCCTTTGTGTGTACCAGGAGGAGAGAGAGGGGAGTGCTTAAAAGCATTTGTAGGACTTTCAGCTCATCATAGTATTTGTCAGCAAGAAAGTGATAAAAGATGTTGATTTTATTAATAATTTATACAGAATCAGTATTTAGAGCCTTCTCAGCATGTGGTAAATTGAGGTCCACAGTAATAAACAACTCATTAGAAACACTAAGCATTCAAATTGTTTAAATATATAGAAAACTATTCACAGCTACGTGCAAATCAATAAACCCTTTTGAACGAACATGTGGACATTGATATACATATCTTCTTCCTGGAAAGAATATCCATTGCATCCAGTTCCCTTACAGCTCCTAGGGCACACTGCCTGTTCCATTACCCCTGGTACAGACAGGTACTCACAGCTGGCAGCAATGGTCCTCAAGGACCACTGGGAAGCTGACCAGGGTGTGATCTGAAATGTGATTGCGCTTGACCTTCAGAGTTCACTGTCATAGAATCATAGAATCACTAGAATGGAAGAGACCCACCAGATCATCAAGTCCGACCACTCCTATCAAACACTAAACCATGCCCCTCAGTGCCTCGTCCACCCATGCCTTAAACACCTCCAGGGAAGGTGAATCAATCACCTCCCTGGGCAGCCTCTGCCAGTGCCCAATGACCCTTTCTGTGAAAAAAATTTTTTTTATGTCCAGCCTAAACCTCCCCTGGTGGAGCCTGAGGCCATTCTCTCTTGTCCTGTCCCTTGTCACTTGGGAGAAGAGGCCAGCACCCTCCTCTCCACAACCTCCTTTCAGGTAGTTGTAGAGAGCAATGAGGTCTCCCCTCAGCCTCCTCTTCTCCAGGCTAAACAACCCCAGCTCTCTCAGCCGCTCCTCATAAGGCCTGTTCTCCAGCCCCTTCACCAGCTTTGTTGCTCTTCTCTGGACTCTCTCCAGAGCCTCAACATCCTTCTTGTGGTGAGGGGCCCAGAACTGAACACAGGATTCGAGGAGCGGTCTCACCAGTGCCGAGCACAGAGGGAGAATAACCTCCCTGGACCTGCTGGTCACGCCGTTTCTGATCCAAGCCAAGATGCCATTGGCCTTCTTGGCCACCTGGGCCACTGCTGGCTCATGTTCAGTCGCTGTCAACCAACACCCCCAGGTCCTTCCCCTGCAGGCAGCTCTCCAGCCAGACTTCTCCTAGTCTGTAGCACTGCACAGGGTTGTCCAGAAGTGTTACTTCAGGTGCTTCTCTTAGAAAGTCAGTGCTTTATGATTAAGCTGAGAAAGCATCTATTTACCATTTCTAATCGAGGTTAATAAGGAGGGAGTATCAGGTCTACACTTTTGATCTGAGTCCAGTGGTGAAAAAAACCAACACCTTTTTAATGAAAACTTAACAGACAGATATATTCCTCAGCAGGAATTAGTATAGCGAGTTAGAGAGAAACGTTCTTGAATATAGACCAAATCTTCCTGTTAAGCACAGCTAATCTCTGGATGTTTATGGCAGTTTATGAGTGGTGCTTCTGTAATGCATTATAAACTTTTTGCAAATGTTTTGGATGGAGCCTTTTCATTGCTTTCCCTGGGTATTTTTGAGGCACTAAATCATAATCATGTGAGCTGGAAATGAGGGCCAGTATCTAGTTCAGTCCCTAACTTCCACTGGAAAATTGTTCACATCACCAATTTTATTTTATGTCTCCAGCAAAATTTCTTAGCTGACAGTGATTTATGAAGATAATGTATCCTACATAATAAAATACTGAAAAGACCAGATATTGAAGTGATGTCAAAGTTACCTAAAGTGTAAACTGAAACAATTAATTTAAGGCCTAATGTTGTAATGCTCACATTGATCAAATTTCTACGACTGCTTACATTAAAGAGCTCCTTGATTTTGTGCATAGGTGATTATTATTAAAAGATTGCCTTTAAAAAAACCCTTCTCTGTACACATTAGATCAATAACCTGTCCAAGAAGCAAGAAGCTGTGGAAATGAGTTATAGAGGGAACTGTGAAGATAAATTATATGGAAGAATTAAATAAAAAAACCCACTGTGTGTGATTGACAGGAAGAAGACATTTTTGTGAACAGCTAGTCAACATTTTAATCCATTTTTTTTCATTCTTAAAAGATACTGAAAAATTCAAATTAGGCCTTTCCTTTACTGTGGTTTTGGTACCTTCAATTACATCAAATATCAAGGGAAGGACTTGTCTATCATTCCATACTGTATGCAGGACAGCTTAGTGAAGAACAGAAATAACATCAACCAAGATGAGAGACAGACACTGGTGCATTGCATTCTCATGGTGCAAAAGGAGTAGAAAAGAAGTGCCAAGAACTTAGAATGAAATTGTAGCAGATGGCAGAAGATCAAGGAGAAGAAGAATGGGTCAAGAGATGGAGAGAGATGGCTGGAGCCAAATTCTCCAAATGGCCACAGGCCTGGGCCCATCACCCAATGTGGGGGAACAGACCTGACCCTGCTGTCCAAATTAATCGACCTTAATAACCTAACATGACAACTCTTCAAATTATTGGTTTGGTGGAAAATGGAATAAATACATGTTTTCAAATATCAAATTAACCTGTCAATTAGAAGTGCCAGCCTTCTATGGTATGTGCCTTTTAGAAGAGACTTCGGAATGTTACAGAAATGCTTCTAGAAGTGTAGCTTGGTATGGCTTTTAACTATATTATTTTGCTACTTAATGGCCTAGAACTTAGGACATGGCCCTGTTTTCTTTCCTGGAAGAGCAATTGATAATATAAGTTCACATGGTATATGCTTTTTATTCATTTATGGAAAGCCAGAAGTGATGAAATGACACAATCTGAGTTTCATAGGCACAACAGTCATATTTATTTAGTGTGCCCTATTTACGACAGATTTTTAAAAGCTGTAATCCACATGAGTGCAATCATATTAGGATACGAGAAATTGTTCAGATTGTTTCCTGTTTCCAGCTTCTGTACTGGCAAATAAAATGCTGTGTTAAAGATGTGTAGTGTGAATAATGTGTTTGGTCATTCATATTTCCAATTATTTTTATTGTACAAATGTATTTATTATATGGCAATGGAAAATGCAATAGCTTGACGTATTCTGTATTTAAATATGCAAGGTTCGTATCTAGTATATATTTATAGACAATATGTTTTTACAAGTGTATCTCGTAAGTTAGAGGGGTTTATTAATTTTGGAATTACTGTGATGGTAAAAGCATTATTTCTTTAGCCTCTCTATTGTTTAATGGGAATGACAAGTAGATCAGACATTTGGAGATGAATGAAGCAGCACCAAGAACAGTTGCCTTGGAAAAAAACTCAATAAACATCTACAGTTGTAAATCTATCCACTTTTCTTGGCAAAACAACATTGAAGAACTGTTACAGAATTATAAAATGTTGTAAATTGGCCATTCTAGGACTGAAGAAGAATTTTACACTGTTCTGTTAAAGAATGATGGCTGATCACAAATCAGTTTATCCTTTGTACTTTCCAACTTAATTCATAGCAATTACATACTTGTAACACTGGCTGCTATTACCACTACACATTAATTTTATTGTAAATTCCATGACATTTTAGCCAGAGCCTGATAAACCCAGTAAGGACCGGCTGCAGTAGGATGAGATCGTGTATTTATCAATGCAGTTATTTGGGATTACTTGTAGGAAATAAAGCTGAGTAGAAAGGTATTGTAGGGTTGTATTAGAGGGTTTTTTATTTCCAGAAGATAAGGTGCACTATCTGTGCTCCTAATATAGTCTTCCATCAATGACCAGTCTGCTAAAATACTGAATGGAAGTGACTGATCTACAATTTGCATTCTCTTTTCAGCCCATCAACAGAACATTATTAAAACCATCGAGCCAAAGCCCATTAGAACAGCACTCACGTATAAAACAATGCACAGGTCTGCTTGTTCCCATTTTTATGCACTGCTATAGGACTATAAATATTCATCATAATGTAACTGAAAATTATTGAAGTGAGAAAAAAGAGAAACAGGGAAGCCATTTGCTTCAATTCATAAACAGCATCTGTTGGGAAGTTATTCATAGATTGCTTCAGGGCCTGCTGAGCACTAAGCCCATGGAAAAGGATGCCATTGAAAGCAAATTGGCCAAAACTGCAATGGAGTTGCTATTAAACATGATTCACTGACAGCCAGGGAGAATGATCAGGCACTGGGTTGTTTTATGTCTTCTTTTATCACTGGGACACAGAGGTAGCCTCCAGCCAAAGTTTCACACAGTTCAAATTAGAAGAGCAACCTTCTAAGTATATTAAGGCCTAACTAGTGGCAAGAGAAAGTTGCATGAAGTGATGCTATAGTGAATGCAGCTGTTTATTTGTCCCTACCTGAGGCAAATATAAATCCCCTTGCGAATCAGAGTGGCTATATCCTTTCCTACTGTATATTTTTGCCAAAAGGTGTTTAAAGATCTTCTTGTAAAAAGGTGAAAATGCAGCCTAAGTGAAAAGTAATTATTAACTTAATAAGCATCCTTTAGCTTCTTATTGAATTTCAAAATATGTTTTGGCTGAAAAGTGACTTGTTGCCAAAGAACAGCCTATCTGTGCAAATTCACAGGACAGAGTAAGTGCAAACATTTTCAAGTATAGTTTGTTATTGAGAATAAAATACTCAGCTGCCAAATTTTGTTTGCTGATTTACAGAGCAGAGCTACAGTCAGGCAACACTGTTCACCGCTTCTGAATTCAATGCAAATGGTGCAGAATTTTCAGCTAATGATCCGGCCTGAATTTTTTTGCTGCCTGGAGGATTTACCATATCATGAGGAATTTGAAAAATGCTCTTGAAACCAATATGTGGACAAATAATTTTTGCTGCCCCATTCATCCTCTTTTTGCAAATTATTTATACTTGTAATTAACTGCAGCAATTCACTGACTTGAAGTAACTGAACATGCAGTCCCTTTTGTAACAAGACTGCTACACAGACCCAGTGTTCACATCGTGTTCTCTTATGTGTCTGCTCTATTTCCCTGTGTTGTAACTGTGACAAACAGCAAAAGATATGGAGCTATTCAAATGATCTTTATTTTGCTTGTCTGTACCTGTTATTTTTGACTATTTTTAAATATTCCCATAAGCTGTTTTCTATTTTCACAAAAATCTGCAGCTGCCTGACCTGCATGAGGTGGGAGACTTTTGGCTTACTGGTAGGGTTTAAATCAAGCCCATAAAAATGCCTGAATTTACAAGCAAACAATGATATTTTCTCCTAAGCAAACATTAATCATTTGTCATTTGGTATTTAGTTTTTGTTGTTGAAGTACAAACTTGCCTATGACTCAAGTGAGTGAAGGCCTTTTGCACATAACAAACACTATTATATTTGCATGCATTTTTTGAGGGATATTTGTCACTATGAAATGTATTTCCACAAATTAGGACTGTTTCATTTAAGTGCCAGGAAAAGAAAATTTATTCACCCAGCATCCTGGAATGTGATAACTAGTGGGCATCAGTTACCTCTATTCATTACAGCGCTTCTCAGGAAAGATACGTTAGCTTTAAAATACTCATTTAAAGGTTGACACGCTCTCCAAGAACAGCAGGAGATGTGGTGGGTGGGATACATTTAAGGGGTAACAAATGCTCAAGCACACAGAGAAACCTCCACTCAACCTTTAAATGGAAAAACCCCCACATTTTAAGAAGCTTTAGTATTTATTTGCACAAAGTTGTTAGAACAATTGAGATTTTACCAGTAAGGAATGTTACTGAGAATATATTTGTTGTCAATGAATTATGTATCGAAACACTACAACATGGGTGCACAGCTTCAGCACTGTCTTATTCAAGATGAAGAACTATTGCACATGATTAATAACACCTAATCAAAAAACCATACACCGAAAGTTGCAGATCAGGAAAACTATTCAGATGTGTGTGATCTTATCAATTACTACTAATGCTAAATGAGAAAATAAATGTTTGACAAGCAGAAGCAGATCTTAACCTCATAGATTAATTATTCATTGCATATAACTTGCTTGCCTTTTCATTTCACCAAACCCAAATTGTGTAATGCCATTAATTGCTTGGCCACCCTTATTCTAAATGTGTGAGGATGTGGTCTGGCAGTTCCAGCTGGAAACTAAGTGTGAGTTTTCCAGCTCAGGGCATCCTGGCCTGGGAGGAAGTTTGGGAATCACAGATAGACCACCAGAACTGCCTTCAGTAAATCCTTTTACTGTCCCTTCTCTGTCAAGTCTTGTAGTAAAATGAAGGGCTCAAGTTGTTCAGGATTTAAGTTTCATTTTCTCCGAGGAACTGTATTTTGGGGTGTATTTATGCCTCTGCTCTTACACTTCTAGCACAAACCAGCAAAAGGCATTTGAACAAATCTCTCGTACAGATTTCTTTATTCATAACTTCCCTCCTTCCCAAGTGAAGTTTCAGAGACAGTTCAACTGGAAATGGCATAAATTTAGACAAATTAAAATCATTTTAAGAATGATCAGAAAAAAAAATCTTGTTTATGAAGGAAGATAATTAATTTTTCAAAAATGCTCCTGCATACATTAGAGTCATTAGGAACAGTCCTAATTTGTACTCAGACCACTTATGGAGATTTTCATTCTTTTATTTATTCCTTTATTAACTAAGGGAGATGCCATAGCAACCCTCGTCATACACTTTTGTTCATGTATTGATTCTGCATTATTCAATCTATGTAGGTTTTATTGTGGCTATTGTCTCACATTATGCTGTAGACTCTCCAAATCAAAACCATTCATTGTAATCCTTCTGCATTTTTGGACTCTGAATATTTTGAGACTGAAAAACAACCACCCTCAGGAGTCGGCTGGGGTCTAAGAAGACATTTCCTATGAAGAATTTCCTCAAACCTTTTTCCTCTCGACTCTCATTTTGTATCATCTCCACCTAAAATACCAACCAGCTCACAGTGAAGTCATTCATCTGAATGAACCAAATCTATAGTGAGAGAGAAACCAAACCAATATGTCAATCAGGTTTGAAACAGACTTCCTTCCACATTCCCAGCAAAGTTCTATGTTCTTTGGAGAAAGCTAGTCTACTAAGGACAAATTATTTTATAAAAGCTATGTTTCTCAGTATAATTGCAACATTTTACTATTGTAACCATTTTCAGCCATTCACCAACATAGGTTTAGTCACTTATGTGATACAGTTCACATCCTAAAATGATAAAACCTGGATCATCTCAGCTTTTTTGTTAAGGCCACAAGTGACTAGTGGTATGACAAATATTGTATAGAACATATACAGTAGTCCATCAAACCACCTAACCACACAATGGCATAGCATCACTTATGGGTTTGTAATCAAGTTTGAGCCCAAAACAGGAGTGGTTCAGTACCTATATACTCATGGGAGACAGCCTGGAAGTGTCCCACCTAACTGAGTTACCTATTGACACATAAATTATATGTGTATCTGTTCTTAGGCTATTGTGCAACTTTCTACTCCTTCCTGTAAGGAAGCTGGAGTTCAGTTATACATCAAAGTTCATTTCTAGAAGCCCTGCTTCTGCTTTGGGGAGATGGGATCTTATTCTTCATGTGTGCTGAGTAATTTCAGGTGTCCCGTGACCATGTTAGCCCAGCTCTGAGCTTGCCTTTGGAAAAACAAAGTAAATTAGTTCAGGTTTGAACCTGCATCAATGTGATCCCAGGACTGTGAGTTCGAGAAGATATCTCCCACAGCTGACAATATGGGCACAGCAAACTCTCAGGCAGACAGAAAGGAAAGGCACACAACTCTTCAGCACTGAGAAAGGCTGGAAGATGCCTGGGAAATCTTCCTCTGAGTTACTGACCTCCTCAAGGAACTAACACTTTTTTTTGCCTGTTAAGGCTTTGATGCAAAAGGAAAGAGCTGTTCACCCACATTGTGAGAGGAAGTTGGATAACCACTTTTAATGGCATATGGCATGTCCATCTGTTAAGGGTATGGCACATCACACATCTGTTTTCTGGCACTCTCCTGGGAGAAAAGATATTCCGAGCTGCTATCAACACTATCAACTCCTTTCCTAAATAACAAGCAATTGCTTTCCCAGGAAGGGAGCATTGAGTAGTAAGTTCAAATCAGCATCCTGAGTCACACCAGTATGAATTATACAAGTGCTTGCGCCTTGTGCACACAAATTTGATGGGATGTCAGCAAACAACGAGAGCAGAATTTGCCCACACAGACATCCGCTCCCTATACATGTAGGAAATAGAAGAGAAGAGAACAAAAGCAAAAGAGAATAATTCTCTTGGAAAAGATTTGTTCAGATCAAACTTTCTTGACAAACCTGACCCTAACTGTTCTCACCAAACAAGCTGTAAGTAAAAGCTGTGGTGATATTGTCCACATAATTTTGGTTTTCTGGTCATGCTCTGAATCTTAACAGATCTGAATCTTAAAATCCCAGACCTGAGTCTGCATTGTGAGGTGTGTTAGCAGGCCGCTGCATCCATAGTTTTACTGAAGACTCAAAAAATGTAAAGGTTCCTCTCTTTAGTATTCACTATCCTTCCAGAAGGGAGACTCGAAAGGCACAGAACCAGGCAGTGATTAATTCTTAGGAAAAACCCACTGAGGCAAGACTCAAACTTAACTAATCATCTCATTAGTTTTCTCCTTTGGGGACAATCCTTTCTAATGTGTGATATCAGATGAGGAAAACTATGGAATCAGAAGTCTTTCCACCAAAAATCATCTACCATAAGATAGTAATTTCATTCATCTAACCAAATTTCTAGTCCAAACAATTACATAAATAGGAGCAAAAGTGAGAGTTTCATATAGGCTGCTTGAACTGCTGTTCATTCACCAAAAAATGTAATCGATATCTCTGGGGTAGTTCAGAGAGTGAACATATAATCATAAAATACAGGATCAGGGTATGTTAGCAGGGACAGAAGAAAATCAGAACAAATGACATGGCTTCAGCATGTAACCCAGGAAACAAAAATATCTCATTCAGCTGGCATTTTTCAAAGTGATATATGTCAATACTGTTGTTCCCTTGTAGGTTAACTAAATCTATCAAAAATGCATACAGTCTAAGACTTGGTAAAACAGTCTCTTTTTTACAGCTTATTGTCTTGAGAAAGTTTTGTTTCTATTCTAGGAGGCCAGCAGTTAAAGAGAGTCATGCATCTCCAGCCTACTATTCTCTGCCTGCATTTGATTTTTATAAATTTTTGCCATAGTATAATCAGAGCTTTCAGCGCTGAAAACACGTAGTCCCTTTTGTTAATACTTTAAAATTTGAAAACTCAGCAGCAGGAGGCTAAATCAAAAATTGCTTGCCCTTATTCTCTCATTCAGCGGACAAAAAAATAATAATAAAAAAGAAGCTTTTTATTAGCCAGAGAAAGCAAGCGCTTTAGGCACCATGAACAGAACCAGTACAAGGGATTTTTAAACAATGAGCTGACAACTGCTGATCCCGAAAGGTGAAAAATGGCATGAGTCTGAACAAAAAGATTTCAAGTGCTTCTTTGGTTCCGCTTGCAAAGAGAATACAAAGCATCATACAGCTCTCTAGCATGGTTACTATACATAAAGATCGAATAGAACATCATATGCCTTTCTGTTACTGTTATTATGCATATTTAAATCTCGACATAGAGCACAAGTTAGTGACTGTACAGAGATACGAGTAGAAGGTTTCCCAAGGCATATGGATAACAGTGTTTCCACTCCTGCATGTGGAAATGTCTGTGCAGAAAGATTATTCATGCAGTCTAAAAGACTGTCTGAAAGACTACTCATACAATCTATCCATGTGATAGGTGAGGATGAGTACACTGTACAGTAAAAGTGCTTATATTCTGCAACACTGAGTCCTCATGATCTAGGTGAGAACAGGATATTTGGAATATTAAATAACAGTCAAAACACAATGTACTCAAGACAAGTACCTGTCTCAACAAACTGCGTCTTTAACTTAGCTACAACTCAAGGATACTCAACTTTTTCATGGAGGGATAAACTACCACATAGTCTGTTTGGAATCTTTCCGTATTTCATGTTGTGCCAATTCATTGTCATTCCTTTGTCCTCTAGGAACAGTAAGTACAATCTTTAGATCCAGTAAGCTTTCTGTATAACTAAAGCAACTTTAGAAGAGGAAAGAGATTCTGAAGGACAGAGTGGTACCAGCCCTTACAGCCAAGAGCAGTTGCAGCTGCCCAGCTTTGTGGCATCCCAAACTTCCCGTCCAACACTCTGCAAGCGGCTGGCTAAGACTCCAGGCAAAAGGCCACATTAAGATTTGTGTTGTCATGCTACCAAATCCAAGGCTTGTTAGTTTAATGCTGCCTTTGGTGTGTCTCCACTCCATAACATTCACAGCAGCCACTGCTGTGTAGACTTACCCAGGGAGAGGCTAACAGATGTGGTGAGTTGTGCTCACAGCTGGAAGTGCAAAGTGTTTGATCAGCTGCATGTAGATAATTAGTTCTATAATTTTAAAAGTTTCTGTTATTCCTTAACATCCACACTAAGCTGCAACTAGAGAAATGCTTCTCTAAATACCAACCATCAGAGGAAATTTCCATTCACAGGAATTTTTTTTTTAACTCAAGGAAGAACTGGTGGCAAAAGAAATTTATAAAAAGTCATAAGACTCACAGGCCAGCATGGCATTATTTCTGTAATCTTTAATTAAAAAAAAAAACCAAAACAGTATACTGATTCCTAACTATTGTTCAAATAAACAATTTGGTTTAATAGTCAGAGGAAAATTTGCTCCCAGCTCCCTTACAACGGCTCAGTGAGTTTTTTCTGCATGAGAGAAGAAAGGATAACCACTACCAGTCAAATTGTGGTTCCAGTTAGAAGAGAATACGTAAGACCATCACCACCTTCTCTGCCTGATGTCCTTTTCATATACCAGTTGCCTTATCCTGCTGCCTTTATGACAGAAATTATTTTGATTGTTCTCAGCTCCTGAAAACCAGAGCAGACATAAGAATAGAACAGAAGCTACCTCCTTTGCACCATCATCATTTAAACTGTCTAATAAGTTTTTGCCTTGTGCAGACCTATTAAAGAAACCAAGGTTGTTGGGATGTTAATTTGGGCCTAATTTGGCATAAAGCCTTCATCTTTATTGTCAAAGCCCATGCCAGAAAGTTTGCACCTTGACTTCCAGAGTACAGGCTGGAATTTGGAAAAGGGAACAGAATATGTTTCTAATTATAAACTTAATAGGTTTTATACTGGATCCTTGAGTGACAGATACACAAAACTATAAATACCTGGAGCCTAACAGCAATGTTAAAAGCTTCCTTTTCTGATATTATATATTTTTCTAAGCCCTGCATAGCTTTGCTGTACAAAAGCTTGAAAATGTTTGAATTAGACTTCTGGTATTTCTGTATGTCCTATTGACAAAAGAACTAATGTGTTGGGTTTTTTATTTTCCTCAGAGCTTTTAATTCAAAGTACGCATCTCTTTTTGGAATATACAGAAACAACTGATTAAAGTGCTGCCCAGTGTAGTGTATCTGACGTTTAATCAACATTTACCCATTGTACTGGATCTCAATACCAACAGTAAGATAAGGACTTCTGCTATTTTCAATTCATGCATATCTATGTGTGGCTTCAAAAAAGAGGTACTACTGAATTTCTTCTGAATTGCATTGTTTTGTGTCAGCATAAAGCATGGTGATATGGATCTTCTACTTCTGCGCATTTATATGGAAGAGAACTTAAAAATATGTCAGATCGTCATCCAGTTAATGCAAATGAAAATGTTTCAAGTTGAGGGAGGTGATTGTGTCCCTCAGCTATATTCTGGTGAGACCTCACCCGAGTACTGTGTTCAGTTCTGGAGTTCTCAGCACAGGAAGGACATGGATCTGTTAGAGCAGGTCCAGAGGAGGCCATGAAGATGATCCAAGGGCTGGAGCACCTCCCATAAGAGAACAGGCTGAGAAAGTTGGGATTGTTCAGCCTGGAGAAGAGAAGGCTCCAGGGGGAACCTATGACAGCCTTACTGTACTTAAAGGAGGCCTACAGGAAAGATTGGGAGGGGCTCTTTATCAGGAAACGCCATGATAGGACAAGGGATAATGGTTTTAAGCTGAAAGAGGGGAGATTTAGATTAGACATTAGAAAGAAATGTTTTACTGTGAGGTTGGTGAGGCACTGGGAGAGGTTGCCCAGAGAAGTTATGGATGCCCCATCCCTGGAGGCTTCAGACCCAGGTTGGATGAGGCTCTGAGCAATATGATCCAGTGGAAGGTGTCCTATGGCAGGTGGGCTGGAACTAGATGACCTTTAGTGTTGCCCCTAACCCAAACCATCCTATGATTCTATTAATATTAAAGACAACAGTATACAAGTGTTATTATATAGAGAGTTCAGAATACAGATGTGAAATGGCAAGAAAAGACTCCTGGATTATATGCTTAAACTCCCTCTCTCTCTCCAGTTTTCTGAATGTACCTGGTCCTTGCCAAAAAATATGAAAAATCTCATACATGCAAAATGATTTCCAAGAAATTTTCCTCAAATATAGGGGATATAGATTTGATCAGTCATCATTGCTGTTATTCTTTCATCATTATTCTTTAGATAAAAGCTTCCTAAGGCCAAAGGAACTAGAAGAACTCTTTGATGTCAATGAAACTCCTTCCTACAGAAAAGTCAGAAGGTTTGGGGCAAATTACAGGTATAAACTGGGCTATACAAACCAACATGCCAGTAGCAGTACCCTTCAGTTTCGGAGAGAGTGGTGGTTGCAGATATGTAAAGACTTTAGAAATCAAGGGGAGAAAAAAGTTATAGGGTGATTTCAGTCAGGGAAATGCTGCTCTGTGGAGTATGTGATTGCTTTATGCTGCAAGTAACCTACAGATTCACTTAAGCAGTGGAATTATGTGTGCTGTTTGCTTTCCATTTCTTGATAGATTACCTGTGATAAGGACCTTGGGATTTAGATTTGGAATGCTTACTTTGAAAGTTTCCTTTGTATACATAGAGTCCTATGTGTATAGGGAAAAAATACATTCAACTTCTATACCCTTGCTTAATAATGTAGGATGTTCCTATTAATCCAGTATCAGTTTCTTGTAATTAAGATATTAGATGCCTGTGTTACAGAAATATAATAAATTAACTTTTGCCTTCAAGATACCCTTATACAGTGCAGCTTTTTGCTGTAAGGGAGATGCACTGAAGTAGCTGCTGTGTCAGCGATGCTCCTTCATCATGCTATGCTGTGCCCCATACAAAGAGTACAACTGCAGACATTTCTTTCCTGTTTTTCCATACAGCACTGTTACAGCCTATGAGGGCAGGGAGAGTCCAAAATAACCCAAGGAAAATTACTTCCAGAGCAAATCCACAATTTCTTTTTTTCTGAGTATTTAGGTGGAAAAATGAGAAATAGCAAATCCTTTTCTTACCACCAGTCTCAAATTGCCAAATTTTTATTTACAAGTCTTGGCAATAGGGACTAGGCTTCAACAACTTGCATGCAGTTAAATTCTCCTCTTTGCATCTGTGCAATATATATGAAAGTTTAATAAACATATCAGATGACAGAGTTTTTAAGGCTGCCAACTAACAGTAATTCTCTTACCTAATGGTCATGAGTGTTTAGAAAGACTATTGTTTTTAAAACATTAATGACATCCCAAGGCTACTGCAGCAGCCACTCTATATATTAATATAAATGTTTCAAGAAACCTAAGCACAGTCAAGCCCTCTTACAACCAAATAGATTGACTTCATTTGAACTCAAACATATGCTTAGAGCTATGCATACTTTTAAGCGTTCTGCTGAATGGCATTTTTCTTCAAAGCACAGCCCTGTTAACTTCAATAAGACTATTTATATGATCATGTTCTTCAAGTCTTAAAGTATAAATTTACAATTCATTAATTGCAAGACCAAACCTATGAAATACCATTATAATTAACTTCTTAAAAAAAATTCACCTCTACTCAGTTCTAAGCCTGATAAAATAACTGTAAGAAATCTCAAGAACATAGGATTGCAATGTTTAAAGGACATTGAATATGGAATTTTGGAATCTGCATCTATAAATTAGATTTTATCTCCTTTTATTTGCTAGGGTATTTAAAGGAGGTCTTGATGCCATTTCAAATATGGATTTGCATTCAAACAATGATACTTGAGAGCAATACATCACTGTTTGCTGCTACTACAACAATGGCAGGAAACGGTCGAGAAATGCAGAAGCACTTTCCAGCCTTTTATAAAACACATAAGGCAAGTTGTGTATCAAAGCACTATCTGAATTACGCTTACAAATCAGCTTTATTAATATTAAATAGGCTGTACAAAGCCTTTTGATTAAGCAAAAGCTTTCAGTTTTCCTGCGAGTGATAGCATCTGTTTATTCTCAGTCTGTGCAGTATCATCCTTTGAAAGGGCAATGCCATTGTCCTGTTACCATTTTGGGAAGGGGAACATTGTTCCTGATTGAGGGAACAACTAAACCTGACCAGAAAGAGGCAGGGAATACAGTAAGTAGCAAGCAGGACAGAGCTGTGCACAGCAGGGCAACAGGAGCCTGCAGCACACACGGAGACCAAGAACACTGGAGGCATCCAGCCAGACATCAGTAATTACGCCAGGGGCTTATGAGGGACGAGAAGGGAAGAGGCAGCATCTGCTGCAGCTCAGAAAGTTACTTGGTTTGCATGGATGCAAAAACTCACCAAAGATATGGTAGAAGTGGGAGGGAGGAGATCTAGTAATATTTTGTCTGGTGTAGACACCTTCAAATTTATTAACACACCAAGCTAATGTGTCTCGTGAAATGAAAAAGCAAAAAAATATGCACATCAAGATTCAGCTTGGGGATTATATGGCATATATTGCACCAAAACCTAAGGAATACTGGAGTCAGGGAGAGAGGGGAAGGTATTCAGAGACTCTCATCCCTGGGGATCCTGTGCATCAACTGGAGAAGGAGTGAGTTCCCCTGCAGCATAACTCAGAGCAGATCTGAAATGTGACATACATTCACAAAGCTGGGTTTTCTGTTTACATAAAAACTGAAGGAAACTACAAGGTGAAGCCCATAAGAAATCCATTTTTTGTCTTTGAGTTTGGGCTGAAAAAAAAAAACCCATGCTTTACACTTATTTTCCTTGATACTGTTTTTCCCTTCTGGTGAAATAATTCCTCTTTTCCTATTTTGTGACCTAGCTTCCAGTGGCTATTGCTAATAGAAGTGAGATTTGGACAGACAGCTGGAAGACTTAGAGGATACCATCTGAGTTATGAAAACAAAAGAGAGAACAAGAGGGAGAGGGGACACGTGGATGTGGGATGGGGGCAAAACCTCTTTAAGAAGCACAGATGCTCCAGAAAAGAATTTGTGTCTGCAGCCTTATACCCAGTTGTGGGAGTCAGATGAGGCATGAACCAAAAATACAATAATATATGTAGCAGGAATGGAAGGAGTAATCATGGATATGGGCATCTGAGTCTCTTAAATTCTTTCAACAACCCTTTGCTAAATTCTGCTCTCACTGCCATGGGGTTACTTCACAGTGTAATTCTAGATTTACAGTGAGGTTACAGACCTCAAACCATCCTTACGTTGAGATGACTTTCCTATGAGTGCTCTGTGATTTTCAAAGGGACTTGGGCACTAAATTTGTTTGAAAATCTAGATACTGGCACTTCAGGAAATTCTGCTATTAATTTCCAGGGTGCTAAGAGCCCTTGTGTGTCTGGGAAAATCAAACTGTTTTCTTGGTCTATATCTAAATATTAACAACACTTGTTAAATTAATTGTTACAAATGTTAATTTTTAAGGTTGATAATACCTTTGATTAGTTAATCCTTATTTGATTTATTCTTAAATTTGACTTCTAGTGAGATTAAAAGAAATAAAGACATAATGGCTAAATAGCTAGAGCACCGGCAGATTTTCACGTATCTTTCTCCTACTAAAAACAATATTGCTACTCATGCATTCAAGTTTTAGTAAGTTAAAAGGTAGAATGGAGCAAAGAGAGGGAGCTGTTAGGTCAAAATTTTATATAAAGTAGCTAAGCACAGAAAAGAAGAGAAACAGCATTCTCTTCAGAAAAGTCAGAACAAGAAACAAAAGCCTAATCATTTACAAGCCTGCTCCTAAAACCAGACACTGCAAAGTGTTTTCATTGCACTTTAGGCAACATTCCCCACTCTTCATTGGAAAATGAGGAAAAGGAAAGGAAAGAAAAGAAAAGAGCAACTTGTTATTGCATCTATCAGCAGTGCTTGCAATATTCATCTGTGTGACCTGGCACTGGGAAAGAAGGAAATGAATTAAAGTACTAGTGGAAAAGAAGAGGTAGGAATATCTGACTGACTATTGCACTTTGCTAGAAGCCGTGAGCTGTTCATATTGTGTTTTGATTTTGTAGATTGAAATAATTGGCAGGGTACTCAGAGCAGGTGGATGGTTATTTCTAGTCTAGTCTATTCTGGTCTAGACAAAAACTAATAAATAAAGCAGAAAATGCGCTCAGCCTGTGGGTCCTTAGATCGGCTTTGGTTTTATTACTTACATACTACCTGCAGCTTCAACTATTTACTTAGTTTTGGTGTGTAATGAATTGCTATTTCCATTTGTGGCGGTAAGCATGACAGAAGTCACTACATCGTGTCTTATTTGAAGAACCCTCTTTTAATTTCTCCCTGCTTCACTTAGTATATCTATGCTATTGCATGGCATAATCATCTCTTATTACCAAACGTTGCACTTCAGAACTGGCCAAGCAGAAGTGCCCTTTAAACAGAAATCACGTTCTCCCCCAACTTTTTAACATCTGAGACAAGTCTACCTTTTGTCTGATTTTCTTTCTTAAGACCTGCCCCTCTTGCTATAAGTCTTGCTCAGCTGAACAGCTCTATCATCAGACTTTACAGAAAGGCGTGCAGGGGCTTCTGGGCAGGACTTTACACCATGTGCCTCTGAGACAAGGAGTGAAAAATGTCACCGGCTGGATCCTAGACTGCTGACAAAGCAGGCAGCGGCTGGGGGAGGCAAACAGAAGTAATTTAGTAAATGATACATGGTCCCTGAAGTGATGTATTCTGAAGTTAAAAAGAAAGGAAAAAGCAATCAGGAAACACATTTGCCATGGTTGCTAACACTATTCCAACTCATCATGAGAAAGGGAAATACTCTCTTTTGATATATAGCAGTGAAAAGTGTCATCCTCATTTGGCTGTCAGAAGAAGTCTATTAATAATGCCTCCTACTAAGTACTTCCTATCTAAATTGTCCTAGCTGTTTTTTAAAGCTGATATTATTGACCCCATTAAAAGAACTGCCAAACTGAGGTTCAGAGATGCAGCCTTTCTAAGACTGCAGTTCCTGGTTCCTGAACAATCAAGTTCACATCAAAGTTGATTCTAGCTGTCACTGTTGCAAGATGCATTCTGGGTTTGGGAGTGGATTTGGGCATGGGGTCATTATGCCTTCTGGCAGAGGTAAGTCAGAGATGTCTGAATTCCTTTCAGGAAGATGTAGATTTAAAACCTGAAGGGAACTGGACTCAATGGCGTTCCTTCCAGCCAGGTCACAGGAATGAACAAATGCTCAGACCCTCTCCACGTCCCTTCCTCTCTAGAAAGCTCCACACATGGTTACAAAAATATTCCATTAGGAAGTGAATACAAAAAAAGAGCCTTTTTCTTTAGATTAATTCTATATAAAACACACCGTCCCTTCAAAGGCATAGAATTTCTGGGCAGAAGAAAAGAGGACCAGGTAGGCTGACATTTCCATTAGATGGAGAAATAGCACATTATGATCCTCCTGTCTAGTCTACAGGTCCTGAATTTTCACTCTTTAAATGGCCTTATAAATCTAGTGCCAAGAGCAGGCAGTTTGTCAATGAATGAATCACCAGCAGAGCAATGCACCATGCCACCATCCTTTGGCAGCTATTACACCTCAGAAGTATTTTTTGGAAGAAACTGTCAAATATATGTAGGCTGAAGACTGCAAAAGAATCTAAGGGAAGCTTCACCCCTTCATTTCTAAATTAGCAAACTAATGTTCCAACATTGCTTTTTCAAAGGTGAAAGATTTCCCATTTAAAAACCCTCTATATTGTAACTCTATTTAAATCATGCATGCCAAAATGTTACTCTGAGTTTCTGGTACACATTGTTGCTCCTCGCTCATCAAAACCTCTGAAAGTATCATATGTACGTGCCCAGCCAAAACAGCAAAATATTGAGGTCTACTTACATTATCGAAAAACTCATTGAAATGTGACTACTCTGAAGTAAGTTTCTTGCCATTTAAAATGTTGAAATCTGAAAAAAAAATGAGAGAGAAAAGAAACATGTTGAGTTTTTAGAGTTTTTATTTTATACACTTCACACATTCACAGACCACATGAGAGAAGATAACCTTTCCCATCACAGAAGATCAGAATCTTGTCTCTGGAAAACAAAACAAAACAAAACAGAAAGTACAGAAATAATTTCTAATTCTAAATAAGCTTGAATCCCAAATATAACTTTCAGTCCACAGCTCTTCTTTACTCAAGGTGGAATTCCAGGTAACCTGGTAGGAAATAAAAAGAAAATTAACTTTTTTTTTTTTTTTAAGCCTGACCTTGTGGGGCATAAGTTTAAACTCTGCTTTGGAGATTTAGCACTGAAAACCTTTTTTGAAGGCTGAAAGACTGGGCAAAAGCCAAACCGAAACTCATGCATCTGCCAGATTTAGGGGGCTAAGGGTTTTTTTATCCTACTCAATGTCAGATTTCTAATTTAGTGTCATGAATGAACTAGAAGCCCTTAACATTACTTTGTGTTAACTATAGATGAAGGTTGGGTTTCCAGATTTGGGGGTGCTGAGTAGTGTTTCAGTGACATGTGAAACATGTCAGCTTCAAAGAATGGTGTGGTCAACCCTTCGCTACCTAGCACAGAAACAGGATTTTTTGGAGGAAATCTTGGCACAAACTGGTTTGCACCATTTGTCCTGAGATTTTAAAGAACTCTGACACTGCAGACTTGTTCTCAGCAGCACAGACATCAGTGTCGTGCTCCCCAGGGTTAATGACACAAGTTGTACTTGTGAGCACTTCCAGGAGCCACAGCTTTACCTGTGCTCACTGCAGCTGCATTCTGTGGCCTGTTATACCTGACAGTCTCAGGATAAATGCAACAGATTTGTACAACAGCCACCAGTTTTAGTCCTCATGGAGGCAAAATGTGCAGATCCTTCTCATCTATGTATTTAAACATGACCTTGCACTGCATTGTTAAAGACCATTTACAATGTGGCAGTTGATGCAAGGAAGGCTGCACACTGAATGGATCACTCTAAAGAATTGGTGCTTTAGCAAACTGACAAATATTTGAAAACAGTATCAGCTTAATTTCCCTTTCTGTTCCATGCAAAAAAATAAAAAAGGTTTAAAGTGTTAGATTTTTTTCCTGCAATTTGCTTAAATGCTTAATTTGATTGATGAAGATGACTAAACAAAGGGTAAGTCAATGAAAAACAGTCCGTTATCTTTATTTGCCAGCATATTCTTATTTTGTGTAAATATTTGGTTTTGATTGTATTCAAGTTCTTATACTAGAGAACATTTTTCAAAACCAAACAATTTTTACTAACAAAAGAATTGTCATCAGAACTTTCACTCCCCAAAGGTAAAGAGGAACACACTTAACTAGCTAAACATTACAGGAATCTTAGTGAATTCATAAGCAAGAGGCTGACTGCAAAATGAGCAATGTGTTCAAGAGGGCTACTCTTCCTAGTCCTAGAAGCTGAGAAGCCACCGTTGTCATTTTGGTTTGACACTTTTTCCAGAATGTCAAATAGCAAATTAATACTTTATTTGTTGAGCTGATCCTTAGTGGTTAAATTCTACTGAACTACAAGATTCACTTTGTAAAGCAGTTGGCTCTTTTGTTAATTGTGCTATGCTTCATTTCTGAAAAACACAGAGCACAGTGAATTATTCCTATAGTGATAAAAGGCATTTGGCTCTCAGATTTTGATTGTGCCGTTAAAAGATATGGAAGGATTGTTACTCAGAAGGAAGGTCTTGACAAACTTTATGCTAAAAGATTAGAAGCACTGTGGTGAAAAGCACATTCATACAAATTGGGGTAATTATTGATTGACGAAAAATGCTTTTGTCCTAGGAATATCAGTATTGTAGGATGATGATTCTAAAGTAAATGCACGTTCTTTCCTGTTCACTGTGGCATTGCTTTAATTTCACAACACAGTAGCCCAGGCATCACCTGAGTTCCTAAAGAATTGAATCATTGATCCATAATTAATGGATGCACAGAGCAGGAAAACAGTAGCAGGGTACCAGTTAATACAACAGTCAACTATGGGGAATGAGGCTGTGTACCTGTCTAACCTTGTGAAATTGTTTTATTAACTTTTATTAGATCTACATGGCCACATGTCGAAAGACACTTCTAAGAGCAAAAGTCATTTGAGAAAATGTTGTGTACAAATGCCGAGTTACTTTCTATGAAGAATAACCTGAGAAGTTTTGTAAACGGACACAACATTGTGTGCGTGATGATTGAGATTCACTCCATGGCCAGCATAACCACGAACTTCTCTTTGTACAGATGGAATGAACTGAACAGCCTATCCTATCTCATTGAATCACCCACAAGATATCTGATTGTTAATATGAAAAAGAAAATTTCAGCATAGAGGCTTCCACCCTGTCCTCATCTTTTTCCCAAAGTTTGGGTTTCCCTGTCAATAGGGCAGGACCCTTGTTACCTGAGCTCTAGGCACTTGTATTATTGCAAATAACCTTCCTTGCTTCTTGGGCTTGTAGAAGAGAGGTCCTCCTTGCTTCCAACCAGACCACTATGGCAGGAAAGATCCGTTCAAAGGCTTCCCATATTCTAGACTTTCTCCGTCACCATCCTCACGCCAGCATTATGCACCCACATGCATATGCGCTCCATGAGCATGGGCATGTGCTCTGCAATTAGCTCAAGTTTAAAAGACTCAGGTTACCATAACACCCAGCTCTCAGATATGAACAGATGGCATTTATAAATGCACAGAAACTAAAAGGTAATCCTCTAAAGGAAGTTTATTTTTGTAAGCTTTTCAGAGTCATATGAAAATGATAGAGAGTATTCATCCATTGATCTACTGAACAAGAGAAACAGCAATCTGTCTTGTCCAAGTATCTTTAGCTCCGAATGTGACTTTTAGCAAATTAAAACATGTATAGAAACCTATACAGTTAGGTTATCAGTTAAGTCTACAGTACTTGTCTTGCAACACTTGCTCTGACCTCACGGCTATTATTCAGCCTCAAGTTTGTCTCATCTCATTTCTTTGAGCCTGACTGAAATGTTCCCAAGAGGAACCTTAAGAGCTGCATGGGAATCTTCTCATCCTGCAAGGCACCAAAAGATCCCCTGCATGATTGCTATATACTTTGTAAGTCAGCTAGCAGTGTTCAATTGAAGAACGCAAATGAATAAAGTTGAAGCATACACTTCAAAGACTACATTAAAAACAAGGTTCCTGTCCAGATTTAAGCACTGCGAATCCTGAAAGCCTCAAGCTTACATCAGTTTGCAGAACCAGATTCTAAAATAAAGACTCGATTTCCCATGTGCAGCAGATGGAACTAAATGACAGAATGTGGATAAATATAGAGGACTAAAAAACATAAAATCTATTTGAAGCAAATAATTCACCATGCTCACCAGCAGACAAACAAAGGTTCCCACCAGAAGGGGCTGACTTGGCATCTGGAGGTTCCTCCTGAGTTCCTGCTGTGGCCCCTCAGAAACACACAGGCAAGGTGTTAGGTATTTGCCAAGCACTTGTGTAAGGAAAGTGATCTGTGGTCATAAATGTTAGGATGATATACATGAAAATCGGAGAATTTCAGACAAGCAGGCAGCATTTACCTGCATAGACTGCCTGTAAAGTTGGATCAAGAGTTTCAAGGGACAATGGGCACAAGCTGGAGCACGAGAAGCTCCATCTGAGGAAAAATCTCGTTCCTGCAAGTGCGACAGAGCATTGGAATAGGCTGCTCAGTGAGGCTGGATAGTCTCCTCTGGAGATACTCAAGCCCTGCCTGGATGTGTTCCAGTACAATCTGCTTGAGGTGATCCTGCTTTAGCAGGGTGTTGGACTGGGTGAGCTCGAGAGTTTCCTTCCAACCTTCACCATTGCCGGATTCTGTATGTGAAACATGAGAACTATTTTGAAATGAGTTGTTGAACATGACACCTAGAACACTTTAGGACAAATGTTAGTGCACATGCCTGGGATTTACAGTGATGGAGCTCCTGACTGATCTGATCTGATGGTTCAGTGGAGAACAGTATCTCCACAATAGGCAAAGGCACTTGGCCTTTTCCTAGTCTTGAAATCCACACTAAATTTCATCTCCAGGTTTCTTGAGAACTGGTGGGTTAAGGTTGGACTTTCTTGCTTCCTGCTTTTTGTTGATGCTAAAATTTAACAGTAGATTGAATCCAAATGCAGTCCAACTTCAGAATGGATCTACTTTTTTAAAAGAATGTGCCAGCACTTGTCCATTCAACTGAAGTATAAAGTTGCAAAGTAATTAACAGAAACACAAGTGTCATCTACGTTACGGAGATGGATTCTTGTCAGGTGGGTGTACACTGTTTCAGTGTGGGCAGCCAGATGCTCTAGTCATTCTTCTAAAGGACCTAGAACATTCATAATGATTAATCACATTTCTAAAGCAGTAACGTATGCTACCATCTGTTTAATTAAATCTCATACTTCCAGACATACGCCAGTCAGTTCACAGGGGTCAAGCATTAATTCCCCTCTTTTTACATCAGGAAGCTGTTGTCTTACACTATTATACTTTTTATTCAGTCCTTCTGGGTTTAGGTACCAACCACTAACAGAAATATGACAGAAGCATGACAGGAAACAATACTATTTAAAGATGTAAATATCTGACCTCACATTATGGCTTCTCTATAATTATTCTATAGTTTTTAAACAGCTCTTATGCTGTACCTGAAACAGCTGTAGGTTTCCTACTCTAAAGAGCTAAAAGAACAAATTCAACAGGCTATGAAAAACACAAATGCCTCTAGAAACCTTTGCTCATTTCTCCATACACTTGAGTTCACAAGCCCAGAGGCTTCTGTTTCATTTGGTGTAAGAATGGGCTTTGACAGGGCTGTATGCATGATCCATCCCCATCCATTGCATGAGAACTGTCACTAAGACTTTGAGGTTGTCATACATATGGCGAAAGCTTTGTTCACCCATTTCCTTGTACTGATTAAGCTCTTTGTTAAAAATGCTCAACAAAAGTAGCCTTAAGGATTTTGAAGATTATCATCTACTTCCATTTTGTAGAGATACTAAGTTATATGGTTTTGAAGTAATATATTTAATGTAAACTATAGAAGCATGCTTTATATTTCAGACTGAACTTTAAATGCCAAAACTCATAACCACATTTGCACTTTATTAGCAGTGCTGTTCTGTTTTTTTTCTTTCTTTGTTTGTTTGCTTTAATAGAGGAGTTGCTGAACTGACAATATCATCCATGATGCAGTATCTCAGGAGCATTCCTGCCCTCCAAGCTGCACAAATTATTTGAATCTCCCCTGCTGCCTTTACCCAAGGAATGTGCTAAACCTATCATCTAGCTAGAAAGAATGATCACTTCAGATGCACTGATTCTTCTCTGAAGTGAGATACTTTGTTCTAAAACATAACTATTTCTCCATACAATGTCTGATCCTAGAGTACCTGTCAAGTTTCTAAGAGGAACTATTTCAATACTAGCAACTAGCAACTAGTGTACTAGCAACCACAATACATCCATTTCTGACCCAGATAGTATTCACACAAACTGGCCTAGTTGCCTGAAGGAAAATTGTGTTTACCTGAATTTATGAACTTGATGGATGGATATGTTAGAGTGAAACTAAGCAGTTTTATTATCTAGTTGTGCTTGAGTCAAATCTTCACTCTATTCAATGCTTGGCAATTTTGCTACAGCTTGCTTGAATTTAAACCTTAAATTCAAACTGTTTATTGAAGGAGAATGACAACATATGATCACTTCTACTGAGGTACCAGGAAATATTATATTTTGCATATCTTCATCAGGTGTGGGAGCCTATTTCTTTTCTTGTGTCTTTTCAATTTCCATTTGGTCATGTCAGTATTTAGGAGAATGGGTTTTCCTATGGTAGGGCTGATCCTTCTATCCAACAACAGCCAGATTCAGAAGACAAAGAAACACAGCTGGGGAAGAGTCTTGGAATAACCTGAACACTACAGTTTTAACTGGCTGTCATCATTAGGTACTAGTACAGGCATTGCTTATAACTTCTGCAACATTAATATTGAGAAATATTCCTTCTGCATACAGAAGTGAACTATTATGTAAATCTTCTTAAAAGTATTTCTAAAAGTCACACTAAGTGAGATGTTCAGCCATCTAAAAATATCTGCAAGGCTGAACAGTTCCTCAGTCAGACCTTCGCGCCCTGTTCTGATGTCCACAATTACTTCTGAACTTGCAGCTGCACTAGCTCCACGCTGGCAGGAGAATGTATTTAACATCACAGTGTTCAGGCTGAGACTATTTGAGGCAGAATAGGAAAGATCCTAATAAGGCTTTGAAGCCAGAGGTCCTTGAGAGCCTCCTGAATGCATGGAGATGACAGCACTTGTTTTTGATGCAAGTATCACCATTACTGCAGTTTCATTCTTTTCTGTCATTTGAAATATAACATCATTATAAACTCTGGAGGCATTGTAAGGGAATGCATTCAGCTAATCCTCACTGTCAGAGGAGAAGATTCTTCATGGCAGAAGAAATCTCATACGTCCTTTGGACACTGAATAAGTAGAAGTTAGAAACTATCAGATTATACAGATTAATGGATCTCAATGTCAGAAGAGGATCCTGTCAAAATGTAGTTGAATTTGGCCCTCCCTGCAGGTTCCAGCTTGGTTTGATTTTTTTTCCAAAGGGGACATCCAGTCCTGTTGGATATTTCTACAGAAACAAGCAGCTTACATATAGATTTTTTAATGAGTGCTTCCTGTGCAATATGTTTGGAAAAGACCCTTTTATATAAAGTGATCCCTTTAAACAATTCCCACTGGAAATATTTTAATAATAGAAACAGTTGTTGCAAGAAAAAAAAATAATAGGATTAATTCTCCAGAGAGGTCAGCACCCACCCAAAAGACACTAGATAGAACAAATGAGCACAATTAATTGTTTAGTCACAAAACCTGGACTTTAAAAGTGGATGTTCGAAATTGCAAGACCTTATATCTAGTATAATTCTATATCTGATATGCTCTCAGACAAGGATAAAACAGAAGCATCACTCTTACTGAATCATGAAAGTTTGATGATCACTACAGTTGAAATGCGAGACTAGACCGAACGCAGCTTGATCTGCTAAGGTAACATCTATTCTGAACTGAAGTGTTTTATTAAGCAGGCCCAAAATAAGCTGGTAATTTCCAAGCTTATTATACTCCAAATATCCAGTCAGTCTTTAGCTTCTCAAATATGACTGTTAGAGCTGGGCATTCTGAATATAAACAATAACCAGTATAGACACATATTAAATGAAACCAGATAGATTTATCATAATAAGAAATTTTGGAACATTACGGGGCTTTAATCTCTCTGACACATCTGAGCTGGCACCTTATTCTGTTTCTTCTTGAACAGATGGTGACATTACAGTCACCACAAACACTGAAGAAAAATTGCAAGAAAAAGAATACTTTTAACCACAAAATTTAGAGTTTGTGTGATGACAAACATTGTTGATGCTGTCTAACACTCCATTTTGAAGACTATCCATATTTAAAACCTAAATTCCAGGCAAAGTACACAGATTCAAAGCCTAATATCCAAGTACCGATGAGTTATTGGAAGCAGGTGAAAGAAAAAAAACTAAAAGGTTATGCTAACAGAAATAAGTTTTCATCATTTCCTTTCTAAACATTTAGTGATTTTTAGAGTCGTCCTGTAAGGAGGGATTAAAATAGCATCTGGATGAGACTATAGCCAGATCATCTCATTGTTCTGAAGTTTCTGCCAGAAAAGGCACTGAAGCAAGAAAACCTCTCCACAATTTCATATAGATCCACAGGGATAAAATCTTTTAGAAGGAACTCAATCATAACCCATGATCTGAAAGATCCTTTACAGACTATAAATTTAGAAGTTTTTCTACATGGATGCTTAAGACCCACAACTGTCAGTGTAAACCATGGGACTGTGCCCCATGTGGCAGGATGGGTTGTGTTCTGCCTGACCAAGAGGTCACTGCCCCCAGCTTTTCATTATCACACCATTTTCATTATGCCACCATTGTGGGGATAACTGTGACGAACCATCCAACTCAGTAATTTACCCTCTGGCTTATTAGACAACTTTGAATTGGTTCACTTAATGCACTGACTTGGAAATTAAATAGTTTTAGGAGTATTTAATGAGATGTTCTGGTGTCCCTGCAAACAGAATGAAAAACACATCAACAAAGACCAGGCAGAGAGGTGGAAGGTGTGCTTGCACTCTAATTTTAATCCCCTGGAGGACTGTTGAAGCCTCTACTGACTGTTTCAGACTTAGATCTATACAAGCCTGAGCTGCCTAGGTTGCCCGTTGAGTGGCAAAACCTTCAGATTGGCAGCTGCAGCTTAGCTGAGCTCTGAAGCTGAACAGATATCTGCTCTTGGTTTTCCCAACAGATAGCCCAACTGGATTTAGCTGTCACAGTTGATGTTACTATCCCCAGCTATGCCTTGGCTGGGCAGGTGGACTTCGTCAGCTATTACAGCTAGAATACAGTCAGCCATGGGTCCACAGCCAAACATTTTCAGAGCTATTAGTTTTGAGCGCTCTATCATACAGGTCAAAGGAAAGGATTTAATATATAAAACCTACTATTATACAAAATAGCAATCCTGTCCAGTACCCCATAAAGGCTGAAACTCATGTGGGTAAAATAATTGCAGTACCTTTCAGATCAAGAACCACTCAAAACAACAGGGATCATTGTAATGGGAAATACATAATAAGGAAGTACTGGGAAATGTAAGGAAATGAAAAAAAAATGCCTCTGGGCTGAAAAGCCATAAGGGAAAATCTGAAGTAAACCATTATAGCATTGGATTAAAATACACAGTTATCAGGGAATGGTCAGGAAAAAAGGGTGGAGAAATGCTGTGTAAGAAAAAACCCCATTTATTACTGCTTGACAGCTAAAACAGTGCTTTCATCCTCCAGTAACAGCTTAAAACAATTGCTAGCAGATCTGTCTGCAGCTGCAAGGATTATCTGACTCTTACACAATTCTTGTTACTCAGGTTCATTTCTGAGAGATGTGGTTCATAAACTTAAAGTGATTGGTAGTATTTTTGGGATTGCTTTAATGTAAAATTCGCTGCTAACATGATTACATTCTGATCATCTGCTAAAGGAAAGTCTGAGTTAGCCAACAAAAAAGGACAGCGTGCTTATGGTTCAAGGCTCCAAGGGAGGTTGTAGCAGGTATTGGACCTGGAGGGAATTAGATGCATTTACCAGCTTTGGAAAGTTTCCAGGCTTTATCACTGAAGACTGTTGGAAACACTCCTAAGAGCATCTGGAACTTATAACAATATTTTCCAAAGGTTTGTTGTAGTTCATGATCCTTGGGCAATTTCCAAAGAACCTAGGCAATTTTACAGTTATTAGAAAGCAATGCAAAAGCTAGTGGCTGGAATTAATTTCCCTTAAATTTCAGGATTAAAAATTTCATGGAGGAGCCAAAGCAGTATGGACTTGGCATACAACAAAACTGAGAGGTCCACCTGTGAACTGCTACAGCAATGTTTCACACAAACTTAGTTGCATTAGAACAAAGTGGGCATCATCAGTTTTATAGTGACTCAAGCCATATTCACCTGCCTCCTTAGCTGTCCTTCCACTGTGACTTTCTGTGGGGTTTTTCACATTCTACTTATAACAAATAGTAGGAGAAAATCCTATTTAATAGCACATTTTAAGAACTTGTATGCAATATCTTGAAATCAATAGAACTGCAGTGGCTCAGCAGCCCTCAGGACACGCTATGAAGCTATTATCACAAACTGTGGGATCTTATTTCAGTTCCACTTGGCCAGATAGCAATCATTCCTATTTCATGTTATAAAAATATACTATTTAACAGCAATCTTTAAGTCAGGGATGATTTAGATGGAGAAGGGGGCAGGATAAAT
The DNA here is from genome assembly GCF_032191515.1 of Phaenicophaeus curvirostris. Taxonomy (NCBI): domain Eukaryota; kingdom Metazoa; phylum Chordata; class Aves; order Cuculiformes; family Cuculidae; genus Phaenicophaeus; species Phaenicophaeus curvirostris. The sequence continues at coordinate 8,280,815 of NC_091402.1, read as the reverse complement.
TGGTGTAAATAACATGGTAGCTCACCTGACAGAAAAACTAGCAGTAACCTCTACTTAACACTGTTTTTCAAAGCAGAAGAGGTTCAAGAGTAAAATGAAAAGAACTTGAGTATCAGACAGGCTTTCATATGACCACATACCCTGGATGACTAGTGATGGAAACCAAGATGGAATACAACACTATCCTTAATGTAACTTTTTCAAATAGTTGCATGCTTTGAGACTATATCCCTGAATTCCTAAAATCTGACATTGTCTAGTAGTTTACTATGGCCTGTACTGAAGTGACTACACAATATCCATTCACTGCTAAGCTGCAGAGTATGGATGCAAAGTGCTGCCCTAAGTAATTATCCTTTTGGCTGCACTTGTAGCTAAGAGTTGTCCAAGGTTTAATCAGATGGGTAGATGCAAGCAGTTACCTACAAAACACCCAGAGATTTATGTAGAAAGAAATTTTAAATGCCAGGAAATGCATCTCAGCTAGATGCTTCCTCCCTCTAGTCTACAGCTCTGATATTTCCCTATGTGGGCAAGACTGAGAAATTCTCTCTTACCCCATCTGAAGCATGTCTACATGTGATAAAAATCCTCCTCCAGATTAACATCTTAGATATTTCACTCATACTGCCCCTTCCTTCCTTAAAAAAGCATGCTTAGAACTGAAAGAAACACTGCCCTCTTCCTCCAACTAGGAAAGCAGGCTCTCAGATTCTTTGTAAGCTGCTGGGACTGCACTAAATCATCTATAACTTACCTAGGAGATAGGACAAAACAAGCAGCTAAGGTATTTGAAGCATGATTCATTTAGAGAGGCCTTCCCATTACAATATAAACTGTTATCCAGAAAGATAAACATGAATCTTGACTTATTTTTGATACAAAAATGACTGCAGCAGTGAGGACAGTGCTTATTTGAGTTACTATATCTGTATTAGTCTTCCCAAGTGGAAAGGTCGTAACACTGCACCTCTCCAACCATTCTGCAATAATAGGGCACTTTTCTGCAGTACCACATGATTCTGACCAGGTAAGTTCCTTTGTGCAGAGACATCAGGAGGTGACACATTAGCATCTCAGTAGCCTGGACTCCATCCAAATTCAGTTCATGTGATGTTCTCCCTTTCTGTATTCAGTCCTAACAACACAACCTGTCATAGTCTTGTCTTCCACTTTCCTTCACCATCCCTGTGAGCTACAGTTGACAACTTGCTGGTTCAAGCTTTGAGTAATATGGAAAATTGAAGAATTCACTAGAAATTGTATCCTTTTTCACTGTACAATGTCTAGCTCAAATATCTGGTTGGCAGATCTACAAAAAAAAAATATCCTTCACAATCCCCTTCCTGATCTCCAGTCCCAGACAGATTCTAGAAATGTTCTACCAAAGCATCCAATTTTTATTCTGTCTTACCTGCTGCATCTCCACTCTACGGGATACACTGAAGATGCTGCTGTAGAACTTTATTCTTCAGAGGCATCTTTCTGTTAGATCTCTAATAGCTGTCAGAATGTATTGCTTTCTTGCCTGACACCTGCATGTCTCTTCCATCAAATATTCCCTTCCATACCAATCCAGCTGTCCAGATACGTGAAATTCTCCTCTTTTCAGCTCTTTTCCTGCAAACATTATTCTTCCATCTTTCTATATTCCTCCCACCTTCACCAGCTTTGTTTTGGAACTACATACACACAGACCATATACAAAAATACAAAGATGCTATAGAAACAACTGAAGAAATTGAGGTGCCTCTCAAAGCCTAATCACCCAGAATTAGACTAGGAAATGTAATGACTCCTTTGTCATTGCTGTATTATGCATCATTGTTAATGTTACCACTGGAAATGCCTCTTCTAGAAATGTAAATGAATTTCTTGCATGCAGGGTTGCCGCAGAAATGCCATCACTTAAGTTTTACAATGTCAGGCTGCAGCAAACTAGTGAATGTGCAGAAACATTCAGCAGTTTTCTTTTTAAAGATGAGTGACATTTTAACACTCTCAACTTTAACGGAAGCTAGTCAGTCTGGCTCTACTCTCTATCATATAAATTGAATGCTCTCTGTAAGGCTGGATGATAAGTAAAGTGTTATAAGTAAAAATTGATGAACTGTAAGTGATAGCCTTCATTCCTATTTATTTAGGAAACTTTGCCTTGTAGTTACAAATATCCAGTAATGAATTAGGTATTAAGAGTCACCTGTTCTAACCTTCTTATAGTTTTAACTGTATGCTAGCTTAACTGTCTGGGGTATCAGTTCTTATATAAAGTTTTACAAGAAAGAAAGCTTTAACAACTCAGATATTTATTCATATTCAGAGAGTCTCTGCTTGCCTGAATGAAATAAGTTTGCTATGTTGAAACATTAAAAGCCATTCTCATGGGCAGATAAACAGACTAACTAAACAGAAACAGCAAAGCATTGAGCCAGCTATCAGCAAAAGTATTACACATTGAACACAGGACAATACTTACAAGGCTTGTAAAATCAGAATAGACCCGATTTCATTTTCTGTCAGGAAAGATCAGGCAGAGGAGCACCAGGCTCCTTTTATTAGTTTGCTGAAGAGGAAACACCTGCTTTGCAGACAGGGGTGTGAAACAAGACAGGCTTGCTGCCTTTTAGACACTTCCTGACCACTTTTCTCTCCTACTCAAGTGACCATGAAATATAACTTCAGTGGAAATTTTAAACTTCTCTGTCTTACAGTGAGCATCATGACTTTCCCTCTGTTGTTGTTATATTTTGTGTCAAAGTTCAGCCTCTTGTTTGTATTTTTCATAACACCTAGGTATCCAAAGAATTCACTGAGTGTTAAGCATAAAATGAAACTCTGCATCTATATCTTTCCTCTAGTGGCTTTGATAATATGATTTGTGTAATGCTAGTATTTACAAAGATATACAACAACAAAAAATGCCATTGTGGCCTTTTAAGTGTCACAAAGTACCTTGTGCACCCAAAGCTAAGTCACATATATTATTGGAGTCAGCTGGAAAAGCATTATGCCTTAGTCATTAGATAGAAGTTAACCTGTAGCCTAGTTTAGCTCCTAAGACAGGGTGCTCTTTCCAAGACTTTAGTTAATGCCAAAATATTTTTTCATTTGACTTTGCATCGGAGCCTGAAATATTATTACTGCTGAGTCATTCCAATGCATTTTTCTGAAACGCCTCAGGATAGTCTTTAAATGGCTAAGTTAATTCCTATGCATTCAGTAGCAGAAAATAACACAAACTGGCACAGAAAAAGTTAATCTTATTTGTCATGTCCTAGTGAAATGACAACCCTCAAATACATAGACCTCACATTTCCTACTTAAATATCTATGTCCTATTACAGCTAAAGGAGGAGAACCACCTAAGGAAGATAGATACATTTTGAAGATCTTATGTTCGTAGGCTATAGTTTACTAATTCCACATAGAATATTTGGAGGAGGCTGGAGCTGAGAAAGTAAGAGCAGTATCAACAGTGAGATACTATGAGAAGAGGGAGAGAAGAGGGCACAGAAACATTACAAGCAATTTTCAAATTAGGCAAAAAAAGGAGAGATGATAGGAAATCCTGAACCAGGCTTAGAACAAAGCTAAGTGGTACGTCAAGCAACCGACACCTTGTCTGTGAAACCTTTTGTCTAAGCGTATTATGGATGCTAGTTCAGGGTAGTTTGAAATTTCTTGGAATTAAAATCCATTGAGGTTTACTGAAAAATTAGTATTTAGACTGAGAACAGCTGGAGTCTGCCCCTTCTACTCCTCCCCACTTATCAGTCTTTGACAACTCTCAGAGACAATATATTGGCTCAGATGGACCTTTAGTTTGATTCAGAACTCATTCTTACAGCAAGAGTCAGGGGATGCAGCCCTGAAGGCAAGTAGTAAACATATGTCAAGAAATAGGGGGATAGGAAAATGTCAGTATTTGCTTTCCTTCTCTTTAAAGAGGACAGAGGTATATGAGTGAGCGCATATATGTGGCAGCCTGATCTAGTGGGAGGTGTCCCCGCCTATCACAGGGGGGTTGGAACTAGATGATCTTTAAGGTCCCTTCCAATCCATACCATTCTATGATACCGTGACGCAGTAGATGTGTGTAAGCAATGGATGTCAGCAATCCACACATGTATCTTTTTCATCACAAAATACAGTGGAAACTGAGGCAGCTGCTCCTGAAAGAGTAATATTTTGGGAGGTGCGAAGTGTTTCCACTAACAAATGAATCACGTTTGCGGCTTGCTATTGGTGAAATTCCACTGTGCTTCCATTCAAAAGTTGTCTTTGCTCACAACAGTAACAGCTTCTTCTTGTAGAATAGATTCGTGGATTCTTTGCAAATATCTCTAGCTTTGCAGGTAAGTAGTAAAAACAGCAAAAGTGGGTCATTTTGCTTAGTTCAAATCCAGTAAGAGAGGGAGTGATGTTTGAAACAAACAAGGAAGAAACTGAGAATTGAAAAAACAAAAGCAGAATTTTTGCAAGCAGCATAAGAAACTCAGTCTGAAAATATCCATAGAACACAGAGCATAACAAACTACATATGAACTATAAATACCTAATAATGTAAGTACATAAATTCAAGCATATTTGATTTTGAGATTTTCAGACACAAACCTTGAACTTCCTCTCCTCAGTCTATTGCAGTTTGTTTGTTTTGCATAATAAAATTATTTTGGTTTGTCTCTTAAAACATACTGCAATTTCTTTCCTCAAAAAGCCCATATTTCAGTGCACTGACACTAGCTCTGTGAAGACACATGGCTTATTTCAGCTGAAAAGTGTTCTGATCTACCCGAACTAATTAGAGCATTTTATCGAGTTTGTTCCTTTCTTCTCATTACTGGTGACCAAAGACAACTGCTAAGACATGATTATTGCTGAACTGTCTGTTAGTATATGCATTAAATTGGTAAATACTACCAGAGTATGGAGTAGGGAATACTTAGGAAAACAGCCACTGGCAGAAAACAGCACCCACAAGAGTCACCCTAAAGCCACACAAACCAATCTCTGTCAGAAATAGAAAAGAAATATTGTTAGAAAAAGGAAACTTGGAAGAAATTAAGCCTGTGCAGGGTGATTTCAGTGTTTAATCATGAAGACATTTATAAAACGATCAGAGGGCCAGAACAGCTCTCCTACGAGGAAAGGCTGAGAGACTTGGGGTTCTTCAGCACGGAGAAAACTCTTATTGCCACATGTCTTAAAGGAGGTCTGTAACAAAAATGGGGGACAAAGTTTTTAGCAGGGCCTGTAAACAATAGAACAAGGAGAAATGATTTTAAACTAAAAAAGGGGAGATTCAGACTATATATGTGGAAAACACCATGCTGAGAGTGGTGAAACACTGGCACAAGTTGGCCAGAGAGGCTGTAGATCCCCCCATCCCTGGAAGCATTCAAGGCCAGGTTGGATAGTGCTCTGAGCAACCTGATCAAGTTGAAGATTCTCCAGCTTATGGCAGAGGGTTGCACTAGAAGACCTGTAACGGTTCTTTCTAACCAAATTTCTAAGCCTCTGGGTGTTTAAGCCACTGATTTGAAGCATGTCAGATCTTCTGGATGGATGAACAGCTTCATACAGGGAGTTCTTGAGTTAAATAAATTAGTGTTATTTCACAGAATCACAGGATCACTAGCTTGGAAAGGACCTCCAGGATCATCGAGTCCAACCATTCCTATCAACCACTAAACCATGTCCCTGAATTTTTAGGGTTGAAATAATATACAAATTGTTTTATTTCTTTAAAGCTATTCCCTAGCAACATGCTCTATGAGTGATAAATTTGACCTCAAAGCGACAGCTTGCTTCACCTGCAAGTCCCTAATTGCTGTGTAAGGAACCAGCAATAATTACATAAGAAGCGAGAGAAAGGAAGGCATAAGCTGTTCATCCAGTTTAAATGTGTCCATCCATCCTGATGGTATACTTATATATATTTCCACATTTGTGGTGCATTTCCACATTTCCACCTGATATGCCTTTCTTATTGTCTGGCTCCACGAACTTCTGAAAACCTGAATTAAGTTGTCACGTCATCATACTCTTACTGGGCCGAATGTCCCATGGAGTCCGCTGATATGTCAGCACATTATAAAGACAGAATAAGATTAATGTGAAGGAAGTGCAGAGAGCTATTCACAATATTGGCACCATAATACCCCTAAGAAGTGTAAAGGTTGCTCTGGCTGCTCAAACAGTCTTGCCTGACTATATGCTTCCGACAAAGAGTGGCTTGCTTTGCTAAAGAGTGTTAATAAGACATGTCAGATCTTAACAGAGTCAGTCAATATGACAATTTTGTAGTCTGAAAAAAAAGGTTAGAGTACAATTTAACATCAAAGAGCAACCCCACCACCAAGAAAAGGCTTGAGTAATTATAAAATCCACTGTGCTGCACAAGCATACTCAACAAAGAATGTTTTAACTTCCCCGGTCCTTAAAAATCCCATTAGTTTCTACCTCCAGAGTACAGTGGGGCTTAAAGAGCATAAGTGTTCAAAAGTGACAGATTTAAATCCAAACCAAAATGACAACAGGAAAAAAAGGAAAACATCACACTGGGTTTATGAGGAAGAAAATCAGATGGAAATTTTACATGCAAATGTTGAATATCAGTGGGAAAAAATTCAACATGATAAATGTGCTCTGTTTCCTCTCTGCTATTAAGTAAGCTCCTGTGATGCATCTCCCTATCCTAGCCTTACATTTCTGTAGGAAAATGCACAACCTTCCCCATGCAAATTTGCAGCAGCTGTACAGCGGACACAGAGCACAAAGCCATGACTGGTTGACCCATCAGTCAAAAAGTAACTGATGGAACTGATGGTGGGGGTGTTGGTTTGGTTTGTTTCTTTCACTTTAAACATATAGTTACTGCTACCAGTTAGTGTTTTAAGGAAGAATGAGAGTCTATCATAGTCACAGACTGAGTTCACAAACAGCTCAGCAGTAGTTTCCCATGGTACCACCAGCCAAAACTAAACTGAGAAGTTTAGCTTGGTTTCACTGTGTCTTTCAGGCCTGAAAAGAAATTTCTTCAAAAATCCCTCCCAAAAGAGTTTAGTTTATATCCTCAGTAGTAATGCCAGCAAGGAAAATTCCTTTCAGCAATATACACTGTCCCTTTCCACAACAGTACTATAGACAGTGACCTTTGTAGTTGCACCTTGTGACCTGTCCTTGTTTAAATTATCTTACTTATAAGAGATTCAATAAAGAGGGAAATCCAAATAATTTTCTCACTTTCATAGGCAACTGATGACTTCGTTATTTTTAACACTTGGAAGTTAAGATCCAAAGGCATCATCTTGCAGAATCTGTGCATCAAGCACACAGAATTTTCACTATAGCAAATGAAAACTTTGCCAGGAAAGACTGTAACAGTAAACCAAATGCACCAGATTTGCCTTTCAGAAAGAGAGACAAAATGAAAATGAAAGGTGTGAATGATAGTTATTCTTCTTGAAAGGACACTAAAGTTTTAAGACAGTACTAGAAACAAAGGGTTAGATTTCTGATGGAGCAATGTTACAATTGTGGTGTATCTGTGTGCCTTAATTTGAAGACAAGGAAAACTTTTCCCATCACTGTAGTAGACTCCTTGATTAGGCAAAAAAAAAGGAAGAAACAAATAATGACAGCCAATTTCCCATGCTTTTAGGCTATTTCATATCAAACAGTGTGATGAATGTAGCAATATCACTTTTGGCTATAGCACAAAAAATATTATTCTCTATAGATGCTGCAGCATAAAACAAAAAAGCTTTTATTACCAGTAGCAATGATATGACATGCCTGATAAATGTGACTTTAAGACTCCTTTGGGTCCCAGCATCCCTTCACACTTATTATCAAGTTACTAATAGATTCTGTAGGTTTGACTGGCCATCATTTAGGAGTGTCATTTACTCTAAAATGACAGAAAAGTAAAATGCTCTAAAACGTTCAATTTTTCTCTTTTCCCTGACTGAGTGACTAATGACTAAGAATAATAACTTTTATTCATGTTGTCTAGGTTATGAAATGGCCATTGCAGGATGATGAATATCAAATAAAGATGTTTGCATTTAACACAGGCAGGGAGAATAAAAGCCATGAAACTTTAAGTCTTAAAAATATGAAAAAGAGCAAGCAGCTATTTAAGTATTCACGTATCTTGTATGACAACTGAGTCTCTACCCCCTTGTTATTAGTTTTTCTTTGGATACATAGAAACATTGACGACAACAGAGTCAGACAAGTAACAGATTAAATTCTTATTTGCTAGTTGATACTGTCAAAAGGCCCTCACCGAGATTAACCCCCCCTTTATTCTAGATACAGTATAGACGTAACATAAAGGTTAGTTCCTGCAGAAGAGTGTAAAAATGACACAATCCAAGCAGGCAGAAGATCAAAGCAGAGAAAAATGCCCAGAAAGTGAAAACAGTTGCACAGCAGATTCAAGGTAGACCTCACAATGGATTAAGTTTAGTTTAGAGATGACATTTTGTTGCAGACAACTCAGAAGGGTCCCTGTACATCATAACCATAATATCTATCAGGAGACAATCTTCACTCACATGTTTTCTGCAGTATGCTAAGGTACCAACAGAAATAAGAATATAAACCGCATCTTTCTGCAAATGTAATTAATTGGAGTGCATAATTCTCCTAAGTCACTTTAAAAAACAGCACAAATTCTTCTCTGGATTAGAGGAGTTGATCTCACCATGGGAAAGATACAATAATAAGTAATTCTATGTTAACTAACTCAATGTAAGTGCTCACCCAACTCACTGCTCAGCATGCTGAGTTCTTGTAGTTCAGTCTCGTCAGCAATGGGGCCACTGGAGCTGATCTCTACTGGAAAGAATAAAACATTAAATAGTAATGTATCCTTTCAAGGGAATAGATTTTGTCTTTCACCTTATCTGGGAAAAAAAACCCCAAAACTTTATTTCAACCCAATTGTGTGTTTGATCAAGTACTGGTTTTGTAAGACTTTTCTTAAAATTTCATCTTTACCTAAATGAGCTTGGGCTGTTTGCTCCAGTCAGTGCACTTGTGGAGCAAAGGCACAAAACATCATGTGATTAATATTGTGTCTGTATAAACCTGGTATCAAATAAGCATATTCTAATGCTACTTTTAAAAGAAAGTATACTGCGTGGATTTAACAAGATTACTTTAGATTTGACATGGCAGCACTTCTAATAACTTCTGTGGAGATACTACTGATCTGCACAAATTACGTCCTGATCCAGTTAACTGACTTCAGTTTTGATTTTCACCTGGATGAGCCCAGCTATCCCAAATCTTCAGCTTTCGAGTTCTGAAGGGATATTGAAATTGCACTGGATAGCTGAGTTCTACCAAACAGGGAGCAAGCTCAACCTGAGTGTCTTTAGTTGTTCTCCTTGAAATGGAGAAATTCCATCACAAAAAAGAGCTTAGAGGACAAAGGGCTTTACAGTGTAGGTGATGACTGGCCACCATCCCAACCAACTCGCTAGGCAGAGTAAACTAGAGACTGTGGGAAATAAAAGCATCCACTGTCACAGTGTCAGTAAAGGAGTCAACTCTGCAGCTTCTTCAATAATAGTGTCCCAGCCTCTGATCCACTATGAGAGGACTCCCTTCACTACTGTGTTTCTTATTCATTAGACAGACTTTGATACACCAGTTTCTGGTCACTTGCAGTCAATTTTGAACTTAACAATTACCTTGTCAAAGAGAAGAAAGCAAACAACATGATGAGAAAGATCACAAAATTCTGCTCTGGCTGCATCGGAGGCTGTGTAATGTAAACTCTATCAAATAAACACTCCCAGATATTTTCCTACTCTCTGACTACTGCACTAGATATGCTCAATAATGTTCAACAAATGTACGAAAACAGCATATGTCAATCCAGCATTTCCTTCAAACTGTTCTATTTTAGGTTCCTGTTTTGTTCAATTAGCACTGCTCTAACTGACTCACTACCATTACATCTGATCTGCTTGGGAAGAACAGAAGGATTTTTTGTTAGCACTGAAAACCAATAGTTAAGGAACTTTATAGCAGTGACATGTACAGGTGAAAGTCAGAAAGATCTGAGGTCTGATCCTCTCTTCCTTCTTAAAACAGTGGCAGAAGGTAAGTCACTAGGGCTGATATTAAGACTGAACAAAGCTGGTGACTTTTTTCCTCCAGACAGAAAAGAGGCAAGAAGCACCTTTGTCAGATGACATTAGTGCTCATGATTGTATGTTAACACAGTGTGATGAAGCAATCTTTTTTTCCTTTTTTTCCTATGTTCCTTGCGTGCACCTCTTCCATGTGCACACTTTTTCCTTTACATTATAACAGGAATTTAACTATTTAAGAGAAGAGAACAGCACACATGCTTATCCAAAAGTCAGACTAAAGGCCAGCATGGAAAGCTTAGGGATGAAAACACGAGTGGCGAGCCAGCCAGTAAGAACAGGCAGCTAAAGCTGCAAGGGCGGATGGGATTTTACGGTCATACACCAGCATAACTGTTTTCCTACTGGAAACTAAAGAAAAATTAAAGGTCCAGGATCCAAATGTTTTCACTGAGATCAGGACTCAGTGTTAAACCTGTTTAAAAACATATTTAAGTATCTAATTACTGTTTCTATTTTAAAATAAAATAGACATGAGCTTGGCTGAATCAGAATCCAACAAAGTGGGAGAAATGCAGCCAGACTTCAAACATGGTTCAGATAAACTCTGAGAATCAACACACAGCATATTCCTCCCAGACTCCCTGGTGAACCGAGCATTAGAAATCATTTGTAAAATTATTTTTTTAGTCCTAAAGACAAGTTCATTTTACACAGCCTAGAAGACTCTGTTGCTATTAAATCAGCATCAAAAACATCAACGAAAGGTCATTTTGTCAGTGTTCTCATTTTATATTGCTAGATCCAAATTTCCCCCTGCCTGCCTGGATCTCTGTGCCTGAGGCACTCTCTTCCCTTGTTGCTCAGGTGAAGGCAGCTGCTATGTGGATACATTTGAAAATGTGTTTTGAAATTATTCTCTAAATAAAAATTGGGTTCTGTAGGCTGTATAGACTAGTATAAATAAGGAATGCGTCTCTGGTTTAAATACAGCAAGTAAAACACGCATCCCTAATACATAGTAAGAAACATTTCTGGACAGAGGCAGCAAGGTAAGACAATATGTTTTAAATAAAAGCTAAAACTAATGAGCATTTCTAAGACTGATTTGTACTACAATTGCCCTGAAAAGATTTTAGAAACAGGTGTATTAAAATGTTCCTTTGAAACTGTTATGAATTTTTGTCTGAGGAGCAAGTTGTCTTAAAGGTTCTATTTTCTAACAGAACTGTTTTCACTTTATGAAATATTTTGCATTATATTTTAATTAAAGTTATAATTACAGAACTAAATATAATTAGCTTCTTTCTTCAAAAGGAGTTGGAAGTGAACTTACTTTATTAAATTTTCAATTTGTTTCCTGCAGTGTTACATAGTTTATTCTAATTAATTGAATGAGATCTCATAAATATTTTATCAACATAGGGATGTGATTAATAGCTTGAGTTTTGTGTGGTTTTCTTTTTTCTTTCCAGCTTTCTTCTTCTCTGCATTACTATTCCCCCGGTTTTCATGTGCACCCCTGCCTTCAGAGACAACTTAAATACAGAAGCCCTGCCAGAGCTCCCCTCTTCCACAACAAAATGTTGTATTTAGGAGTCTTGGCCATAGGAAGCCATTTTTAACTTCTCTTTGGGAACGTTTCTTATCTAACGGAGCCCTCATATAACACAGACCATGGAAGTGACACTCATTTCTTGTGTGATTTATGACTTCCACACAGAATAGCTTCCTGCAGAACCTTCTCTGCTTTCAGTGTGTGTGTGTGTGCAGGATATTTGTTTATTCTCAGAGTATATAAAGCAGAAAAGAGTAAATAGGACTGCAACCCTCCACTCTAGAAATTACAAAATGGATCAGGAGGTCCATGTCGCACAGCTCCCGTTGGGTGCAAGGGTCTCAATTTATAACTGGCATCAGTGAGATTTAAACTTGTGGGTGTTTAATGGAGCCGTTGCAGTCTGAGCCTCTGGCTTGACCTGTTCAGCCTCCTGTTTGCTTAGTGGACATTCAGCAAAAACATCAACACAGTGCCCTCAGGCTCCTCGTACAAGATCAAGAGCTAACATCAGGGGGGAAACACACCAGGGGCTTCACAGACTCGGGAGGAAAGGAGCAATCCCTGCTTCAAAGCACCTCAAAGCAAATAAAAGGGGAAAGAGGACATGGAGGTGAGGTGACCTGCCTGTAGCTACACACTCTATCAGGGCAAACATGAGCATTTGCTCTCCTAATCCCCAGCCCGATCTTCCCTCCCTCCCCTCCACTACTGAAAGGGGATCATTACAATTTATGTTGAAAATACTGCTCTGCTGCTACAGTACCAAGCAGATACACGGATCTGTATGGATAGCTAAGAAAATAAACAGCATGTTGATTGCATCACACATTTAAAAAACTAAGTACAACTGTATGTAAACTGAATAGTCAGAAAGTAAGAAGATAATCATTATGGCTCTGTACCAGACTGAATCTCTGTCAGTCACTAGTTTAGGGGGAAGGGACCAGTATCACAAAGTAACACTGTGTTCTTTTCATATATTCCAGAATAAATTAATTAAGCACTGCTTTAATAATATCAAAGGAAAGGTTCTGCCTTCACCATGACCTTTGCCGTCCAGCAATATCAAAGGTATGGGATAAATCAAACAAGAAGGAAATCCATATATATTTTATCTACCCATTTAGTTCAGGCTGGCATAGTATCACTTGCCCACCTTGTACTGTTGACAGCTACAGGCTGATTATCTTTTAATATTTAAAGAACAAATTGTTTTCTTACAAGCTTACTTCATCCAAGTGATGCTAGCTGGAAGTGTACACATTTCTCCCTGGGAAATAAAAACCCCTAATTATTTTTCCTGTTCAAACATTCCTTTACTCCTTTTTCTTTATTTTAGGGCAAATTTTGGAAGCAGAAAAGCAAATCAGATTTGTTTCTTATTCTATATATTGTACAAAACTGGATAGTCTCCATCTGCATGCACAGTAATGCCTCTTTTGAATTGTGAAATAAATCAGTCAAAATCATATTGACAAGAACATTGTACTGATGGATCAGTGATTCTGTTGCACTGTTAATGTTATTTTCCAAAGTCTAAAACTATTTTCCAATCAATCCAAATTTTGATTGATAGATGAAGTTAACCCTGATGTTTATAGGCTATTCATGTAGAGGTTGGAGTTGTGACTGTTGAAGTCAGACATGGATTTGACCTGATAGTTGCTCTATATTTATGTCTTTTAATGACTCCAAAGCAGTTTTATTACACTTGAGTCTTCATCCTCTCTTAATTTAATTTACTTGCCTGAAATCAAGTACAGTGTTACTTACACAGCTGCAAGGGCAAAAATAACAGTAAATGCAATTTTTATCTGGAAAATGTCCACATTTATCAGCTCCTAATAAACGAAGAAAGACGAAAAGGCCAGAAAACTTGTTCTGCTGTTAAAATGACAAGATTATGGATATTTTCTAAAATTATTACAAGAGAGGCCTTGGATTCACATGTAATATTTAAAGCACATCCAACATCCTTTAGGCACTGCATTATTAATGTCCAATGAAGTATATTCTCCAAGTGTTTATTTACAGCTCTCCAGTGTTAAAGATCCAAGTGGGGATTCTTTCCCTGGGCTGTACATCCCATGATGGCAAACATCATGCAGCCTCCTGTTTCATAATTCAGATTTTCTGACCTTTCATTTTCTGGTTTTGCTCCTGGTCAGAGCTACATTCTATATGGTTAGTTGAGAGGGAATTTTGTGTATTATCAGCATCAGCAAAGTCAGTTGGGCCAACTCCCAGGCTCTTAAAATTCCCTCACCACCACCCTTCAACAAACAATGGCATCAAGATACTATCACTTTGCTTAGTAAAGGGTATTTTATCTTCTCTCTTGTTTTAGTTTGTTTTCATAGCCACAGTCTCATCTTTTACCTTGTTACATAACTTCAGATACTTTTCCTGTTACCAGATTCTTTACTGCCTGCTACAGATTTTTTTCTTAGCATACAGGGAGAACAGTCTTCACACTTTGCTTTCCATTCCACTTCCTCGACATAATGAGTGGTTTAAACAGTTTGCATATGTATACACAATGGAAAGGGGAGTCTGTGCTGACAGAAAGATGGATGCTTTAAGCCTTTTGTTGAAACAATCCTGAGGGAAGACTAAATTTTTATTGAAAGTTTGGAGCTGGTTTGAAACCCAGATAGTATTAACTTATTTGTAAAGTTAACTCACAGCCACTGTCAATATCACAATCATTCTGTTCTTGTATTTCATCCACTGATGTGGGAAAAAAATACAGAGATCACTGTGGGTGATCCCCACACACACGGCGGGTAGGTGCTCAGATTCCTCCATGGCAGAAGCTCCCAGCTTTGTGGGTTAAGATGATCCTTTTGCACACATCAGTACACATATAAGCTCTATGGATATACAAAGCCGTACTGAATGGAGAAATACTGGGGTGTGTGTTCAATGAGCTGACACAGAGCACACTAGATCAACTCTACTGTATCCAGAAAAGACACTGAATTATGAGACGGAGAATAACACGTTATACTTCCCACCACCCATTTGTCCAGAATAGTTTCTGTTTCATAACCCCTATTTCTTCACAGTAAACATACTGATGATAGAAATACTGTGTGCTGGGTTATGCCAAGTTGGCATATTCCAATAATCAAGAGTCCTTGGAACAAATGCAAGGGCTTTGAAGAAAGATACACTAAACTCTGCTCTGAATATTTTCAGGTTGTGACCACTTCTCTAAGAGAGGACAAACAGATATTTTGCTCCTGGAGCTTAGATCAGTATAACTTTTTTGTCTAGCTGTAACAAAACACGAACTGAATCATTCAGGCTCTGTGGTTTTGTCACTGCATTCACGTGGCATATGTAACACAGTATCTTGACCAGCAGGTAGCATCTGTTTTGAGTTTTGTTCTATTTAATTTGATAAAAGTGGAGCTCATGCAAAGACAACTAATTGGGGAGATGAATACACAACCAACCACCCACCATGTGTCATTACAGGAAATAAATCCACAAAGAAATCACATTTGGAGCTGAAAAATTCAGACAGCTTTAACTCCTGATAGCATTCTCTGTTTCATTATCTCTCAGTGACTTGGAATGCTTTTTATGACAGGCACCCCACACACCTCCCATGAAGAATAAATTAGACCTAAAGATATCCTGAGTGAGAGAGGTTTGAAATCCCATACCTGCCATAGTGCAGGCTTTAAATGGACATCAAGAGCAGAGGCTGGAGAACAGGCCTTATGAGGAACAGCTGAGAGAGCTGGGGTTGTTTAGCCTGGAGAAGAGGAGGCTGAGGGGAGACCTCATAACTACCTCTATAACTACCTCTATACTACTCTACTGCTCTCTATAACTACATGAAAGGAGGTTGCGGGGAGGAGGGTGCTGGCCTCTTCTCCCAAGTGACAGGGGACAGGACAAGAGGGAATGGCCTCAAGCTCCACCAGGGGAGATTTAGGCTGGACATTAGGAAGAAATTTTTCACAGAAAGGGTCATTGGGCACTGGAACAGGCTGCCCAGGGAGGTGGTTGAGTCACCTTCCCTGGAGGTGTTTAAGGCACGGGTGGACGAGGTGCTAAGGGACATGGTTTAGTGTTTGATAGGAATGGTTGGACTCGATGATCCGGTGGGTCTCTTCCAACCTGGTTATTCTATGATTCTATGATTTTTCATTCTTCACATTACTTAGATGCTTGTTCCTGTTATTTTACCTCTCAGTAGTTTCCAATAACTGTTAACATATCTTGTTCATTCAATGCAATTAGAATTCAACATAAGCCTCATAAATCAAGACAATAAAATCACATCTCACTGTAACTTTTAAGCTGTTGCAGAAGCTTAAATTCTTTCCCCAAAATCTTTAGTTTTTTTCCAATTAACTATGATATATTTAGTGCTTATTTTCAAACATCAAGTGCTTCAGTTCAAAAGTGCAAGAAGCAAGTAAGTAATGTGCAGAGCTCTTTAGAATCACTCAAAGAAAATCCTAAGAACCTGTGACACACTATTTTTCAGCAGGAAGAAAAACAGACAATTGTGGATAATTTAGATCAAACTACTTTGTAGATTTTGAACATCACAATTCTAATTCTGTAGCCATAATTTTCACTTTATGATGTACTTTCCAGAAGCCAAAATGAAAATTTTAAGAGTTTTGAACACATGTGGGTGTTAAAATGTTATCAAGGGAAACATGACTTTTTTACTGATTTCTAGATGATACACTTGTATTTCAAAGAGTTGAATTTTTCCATCACCTTGCTTTCACCAAGTAGCTGAAAGCATGAAATAAAAAGAAATGAGACTGTGTAGATCCGTGATCAAGTAAATGATGTGGAAATATGCAAGTCAGTAAATGAACATGATTATTTTGCAATTAGGTGGAGTTTGACACAGAAGAAAGCAGACTTTCATCACACTGACCATTGTGAAAGTCCAGTGTGACCAATGGCCTTTAATGCTGTGTGGGAAAGCATTTGCAGTAGTTTCTAATGCCTTTTATTTTGGCTATGTTCAGAAACTTTCTGATGTAACATATTTTTATTGGCAAATGTCAGTTATGCAATCTGAAACAGTTCACAAGAAGGGGTTAGTTTCAATATATGTCCCTCCACACATTTCTGACTCACACAAAAAGCCAAAATTAGCAAACATCTTGTTCGCCAAGAAGTTTCATTTCCTGGTCTAATAGACTGTCAGTATTTTCAAAATGATCAAAATGAGGATCTTAAATGATACAGCAGGAGATGCTTGGTCACTTTGGATCTTTCCATTTCCAATTTCATCCTGCTTCAAAATTATTATTTCTAAAATTTTACAAACCACTACAGACTAGGAAAACCATTTCCCACCCAGGTGCAGAATCAGGTACTCCTGCTTCCAGCCAGGTGTTCCTGCTGAGAGAGATTTGTCTGCTTCTGCAGTGCACTCTCATTTAGAACTGATTATGAATTGCTTGACCCCTTTTTCTCCCACTGAATATGCAGATTCTTCTAGGCACTTCTTACTCATGTAGGTACAGTTCAGTGCCCAGGCATCAGGGAAGACAGTTAGATAAGAAACATTATATTCTGCCCAGGGCTTAATGGACTTGGAAATAACTTTGATATGGAAAATGGAAAGGATGAACAGCAAGTGATTGCACAAAATTTAGGTAAAGTTTATAACCATGTTAACATCCCTAATAAATCCATGCCTGGGCGATACCTGCAAACTTGCACTTCTTTTGGCAGTGTTAGCTCTGATCTCCTAGAAACATACTTCTATGTCTTGTGTACTTGTGAGCCAAAGACATTTTGCAACAGCACAAAGTGAATAGCCCATGATAGCAGTATTTCTGCAGGAAGGATGAGACAGAACAACAGATACCAAGTATCTGTGAATATCCTGGAGGGACCTCTTCCATTGGCATCATTTTATAATCCCATAAATTGCTCTCTGTGAAAGGGGATAACTTCTAGTAAACCATAGGAGACTTTAATAGCCATTAGCAACTCTATAAAAGGGGAAAAAGTTGAGCTGGCAGCTTTTTACCAAAGCTAAAATAAACAACAGGTATTGTAAGTGATCTGGAATTCCAATTTGGCTTTATGAGGACAAAGCCACAGAACCACACCTGTTCTTTCTTCTGCCTGCCTACAACCTTTTCTGTGGCTTTGCAATTGAAAGAAGCAGAAATGGAGTCTCCCCTACTAGGAGCAAAATGGGAAAATATACACTTCACAGGTATATTTTCTGTTCTCCTTTGGCGAGGACTGAGAGTGGCATCTCACTCGATATGCTGACCAGAACAGACATTGGTTTGGGGCTGGGGAGGTAACAGATGTTTGAAAAAAGCCAAGACTGCTCTAACCCATGCCCAGGAAATGGTACCCATGCTCTCAGCTCCATATCAGCTTTAGGGGAGGCTGAACATGGCAGTAAAGAAGCACATGGCTTAGGAGTTTGCACAGTGAAAATCGGAGAAAACAGCTTGGCTGAATCCAAACAGAGCATGCTAGTAGTGTTATTCAAATATTAATAACAGCTGCTGGAAAATTAGAAGAGCCAGCCAAGTTGAAAAATGCCCAATGCATCTGCCCTTTTGTAACCATATGCCCAACACATATTCTGTCTATGCCAGAGCAGTATTCCCTCTCTGCAAGGCATTACAGTTGGCATGAATGCCTACCTGGACCACTGCTGGTACCTGGCAAGCATGCTGCAGACAGCAATTGTTCTCCAGTCCCTAACCTCATCACATTCACTGAAACTCATTCACTCTCCAACACTGCCAGCACATGGCTTAGGGGAAGAGGGGAAGTGGTTTATTATTCCCTCTTCTCTGGACTGAATAATACAAGGAAGTGAGGAGTTCTTACCATTTTGATAGCACTCATGGCTGTAGATGGAAACAAACAAGTGTTAGAAAGACATTTCTGAGAATTTAGCTCCTTGTTGGCTACTGCATTTGTTTCTTGCAGCGGATTGCAATGGTAAAGTTAGCTAAGTGGGGGCCATCAGCTCTGTGGATGGATTAGTTCATGGCGGCCACACCAAATGGATGTGTACAGATGTTCCTTTCTGTTTATTCAATGTGTACACACAACAGTTAAACTAGCTGTCTCAGGGAGCAAAACTGCAATGCTCTGTATTCATGGCAATGTAGGCATATCCTGAGATTACATACTGACTACAGCCAGAAGGAGAGAGAGGCACGCCATAGCAATAGAAACACACAGTCTACTGTGTTATGCCTACCTACCATCCATTATTATTGTATTAACCTACTTTATTGCAATCATGTCCACAGTTCTGAAGGAAATTCTCAATTTCAGCTCCACCCTAAGTGCCATCCTGCCGTCATAAAAGAGGAGACCTCCATTGCCCCAGGAACTTTGTAGGTGAAGCATATCAGACAGACAAAAAGAGAACTGTTAGACATTCACAGCTGGCCACAGAGGACAGAAAATGCCAAAGAATGAATGTAGATCTCCTGAATCTTAGCCATAAAATCATTCTTCCTATCAGCTCCTCATCTGTGAACACTGCATGTTGGGTTAATGACCCTATATATTAGACAGCAGTAGTCTCAGAACTGAAAGCTCCTGGATGATCTCCTTTCATTTTTATTTCTTTTCTTGATATATAATTATAAGTGTATCCCTATGCATTCATCACATGCACCACAACTTCTGTTGAATCACTAGGTTTTTTCAAAGAGAAAGCAGTACAGCAAGGAACTTTTCCACTTAAAAGTATTCTGCTCCAATGAATCATGGCTGTCATTTCAAAGCTATTTATCATGTTAACAATATTTTTCCAGAAGACTGTTTCATTTAGTGATTTGGAATGTAAGGACAATTGCAGGGAATAAATAACCATGCAAGCCATAAGACTGAAAATCCACAAAGATTTCAGAACATATGAAAAGAAATGTATTTTAAAAAATCCCAGACATGCAAAATAAAAGAATCAGATTAAATTCTCGTAGCTGTAGGGCTTTTGCTTGCTATTCATGAATGCTATGGGATTCACTGCTACTTGATATCAGAAATGCAAATTCAGTGAATTCATATAAGACAAAATTGAAATCTTATCTTTTTAGGCTGGCTTTTCCAGCCTTAAATGCAGTTCAGTTTTAAAGCTCCTAGATATTATTTTATGTAAAGCTATTTGAGATCCTCTGTATTTTCTGCCTTATATACATCTATTTTATTGTATTTAGTTCTTGTGCATTATAAAGTACAAAGGAAAGATGACAAACTGGATAATAGGAAAAGCAAAGTAGTCATTTGCTAATGCAAAAGGATGTATACAACAGAAATGGAAGGAAACGTCTAAACCATGTTCTTAAATATGAAGAAATATTTAGTGAATGAACGAATGAATACGCCATAGGGATTTCTGCATCCCATTTCTTTAGCTGCCATGCATAGCTGTGTGAGTATGGGGACCAATTACTATTGTACTGTTCCACCAAATCCCCTTTTCTACCTGCCTACACCACAGTGTTTCCCAGTGTTCCTTCTTCTTCTTCCTTAAATGTGAAAACTCCACCCATTCCATCTTCATACTCAGTTCATATCACCTGCTTATGGACTACTGCTCAAGTAGCCAGCCAACCAGGCAGAACAAACGGGCTCGCTCCAGAGCCCTAGTAAGGCAGCAAATACTCCTGCATCCCCTTAGCCAGCAAGCCAGAAAAGCAAATGGCTTTGCTCAGTTGCCAAAGGGCTAAAGAATTGCTGAACCCTGGTGGAGAGCTTCATCATACTGAACCAAAATCACCTTATTGTCAACACAGGCAAATTTCATCCTAGCATCCTTTTCTGAAGTCTCAGTAACTCCTTCATAAACCTACAGGCAACCAGTCCCCTTCTGCTTTTTTTAAAGGTGAATTTTGTTGAATCACAAACTGCCACTTTAAATATAATGATCGAGTCTTCATTCCACTAATGTTTAGCACTGCACAAACACATGACCCTGGCAATAGTCGTTATGTCAACTCTTGGGAAGAGTACGGGAGTGAATAAGGATAGGAAAGGGATGAATCTGTTTCTAATTTGACTCAGGTGACCACGAACATTAAATATCAAAGGTACTTACAGTGAAATCTTTTATAAGAACTCAGATGTTCTTGCTAAGTCCAAGTGTCAGGGGCTCGTGTCATTCCTTCTTACAACTACCCTCTCACTCACTCAGGAGCCACAGCTCAGTACTGCATTCCTAAGTGACAAAAGGTTTAGTTCAATTCCTGCCTTTAGTACACTAACTACTGCTGCCAAAAGCCTGTGGTCAGTCATTTGCTGCCTATCCCTCACTCCAGCCTCAAGTACACTCTCATGTTGTAGTGCACATCCAGCATCCTAGACCCTGTCAGTGTCCCTTCAGTGTGTTTTTTAGGAGCAAGGAGTAAATAGCAAACCAAATGACTGACACACCTACCTGCCTGTGCAACAAGGATTTGTGCTGTCAAACTCATCATATGTTCTAACTGGTTGAATGAGCAGAACTCATTTTCTAAGGAAAAACGGGATTGCAACTCAATATTTTTCAGATTTTGGGGAGAAATTTTTCTTACTAAAAATAGTTTCACCGCAATCTGACAGATGCAGGTTGAAACGAGTGTCATTTGTCCTGCCATCACCATCCTCCTCCATGGGCAAAACACTGAGGAGGGCACGTTTCCCAAGAGACATGTATGCATCACTGACTGCTGTCGTCCACAAAGGAGGACCGGAATCAGCCTCCTGCTATCCTTTATGTTTCCAGGATCAGTTGTCTATACCAGCCCTTTACCACCAATGAGTAAGCAAACACGCACCACAGAGTATAGCCAGAATGACCTGCTGGAGGCCTCCTTGCCCACATTGCTCATTTCCCCTCCTAATTTCAGAGAAAACTAGTACAGGAGAAAAAAATAAATATCAGATGAGCTATTTTCATCACACCATGCCCTTCAACTAAAGATTCCTGAATTATGAATAGCTTCTACGCTTCTGTGCAACATACAGAGTGGTCTAGGTGCATGTTCTCAAATCAGCTACATACATAGGGAGCATATCATGTGGCATTGGCTACATCATTGTCCTTTCACTAAAATATAGAGTGTTCATATCTTCTGACCAGTCATTTATATTACACTCCTTGTTTTCTCTTTTGTAAAAACATTTACTCTGTGTCTGCATTTGCAACAGTCCATCAGTTCCTATCAGTTCCCTTTAAGGGTGCAGCACTACTCAACGGGCTGCTGTGCCACTAAGAAATAACAGCACTGGGAGTTTTTAACTGTCAAAAAGGAAAGTTTTCTACATGAAAGCTTTCATTGCAGAAATGAAGTCTAAAAATGATAGTGGCACTAGTAATAATCAAAAAGGGAAAGTCTTTGCTAGGATAAATAGACATTTTTCTTGTTTATTTTAATCAGTCTTCTCTAGTAAGGAATTTGGCTTATAATTTGTATTTTAAAAACTCAACATCATCTGAAATTTATAATTGATTTTGGTACAGAATCATCAAAGGAATGCAGAACAAAAAATGAACAACTTCCTTAAAAACAGTAGCAGAGCTAAATTATGTCATGAATATGAAAAAAAGCATAGCACACAGGCGGCAGAAAATGAAAGGCAGATGGGTACAGTAAGAAGAGATATCAATGGTGCAAAAATATAAATTCAAATATTCTAAGTATGACTTAAATATTCATCACCTTGTTCTGTATTTTACAGTTCAGTCAACTGTGACTTACAGGTCACATGATAGCAGGCATGGATTGAATTAGGAAATCCATCTTTTCCAGCTTTAGACTCAGGTTTGCATGAGAATGGGTAAATAGCATTTCCTCATTCCCTGGGTTTCCCAAGCCATACAATAGGAGTAATGATAATTATCTTCCTTTTTAAGGTGTGTTTGAGATCTGTGATGAAAACGTACTCTGCCAGAGCTTAGATAAGGTGATGTTGCAGGCAACTTTCTCCTTATTTTATTCCGTTCTTCTTTTTACAGGCTCAGTGTAATCTCTGTTAGGCTCTCTTTTGAATAATGTCACAATTTCTACTACAAACTCATGTTTCTTTTAAATTACCCCAGATCTCCTTAAGGTCTATGCTGTTTCATTCCACCTTTCTGTGATCACCCCTTGCACCGGGCACATCCCTCTGCAGTCGCACTGGCTGCCATTGAATTGATCAGACTCTTTACCATGGCGCCTTCCCACACTTGCTTGGAGCAAACCTCACATTTTGATCTGTGATAATGACCCGAGTTGTCCCATCAGATGGGGAAATTGGTTTGTGATTCAGATTTAGTTTCAGATTAACTGAAAGACAGACTCTGCCAGGGCTGGAACCAGGCTGTTTTTAGAGCAACTCAATTCAGACAAAATGCTCTTTTCAAGCCAGGTAAACATCTTTCAGATTTGCTGGAGTCTGTGTACAGCCTTCCCATATTTACAGGGGTCTGAAACATAGTAAAACTTGTTCCCATTGGCACGCTCCAGTCTAGACCACCGTTCTTGGCATACATAATATGTATTTTCACTGCATCCTTGTCAGCTTGTTCTTTCAGGAAATGCATTCTATTTTCCATTAAGTCCTTCTTGCATAAAGTAATTCTTACATCACATAGTCTGCCAAGCTTTCTTTATCCTTGACTGACCTTTGCTAGGTTGGGCTGGCTAATGCCTTGCCTATCAGTTTCATTATTCACAGTCTTGTGCTACCCTTACTGAGGGTGGCACTTTCCAGGAACCACAGATACAGCATTACAAGCAGCCACTTCACTCAACTAATGTAATGATGAGGCCTATGTAGCATCAAAATCTTCTGGTCTGATGTTAACAAGAAGCCCCTTGCATATTTCTGACCAAGTGCAACACTTCAAGCTCTGCCAGGAGAGGTTTAGGCTGGACATTAGGAAAAAATTTTTCACAGAAAGGGTCATTGGGCACTGGAACAGGCTGCCCAGGGAGGTGGTTGAGTCACCTTCCCTGGAGGTGTTTAAGGCACGGGTGGACGAGGCGCTGAGGGGCCTGGTTAGTGTTTGATAGGAATGGTTGGACTTGATGATCCAGTGGGTCTCTTCCAACCTGGTGATTCTATGATTCTATGATTCTATGATTCAGTTCAGAAGTCAGATCTCAGCCCTCGCTGCAGATGGGCATGGCAGAATCTGGTGTCTGGGCACAAGTCAGCAGCAGAGTGAGGACCTGCACACCTCGTTATGCCAAAATGCCTTCATTCACATAGGGCTGTGAAGTCTCTATGGCACTACTCAGCACAAGAAAAGTCATCCTAATCCAGACAATAGAAAGTGTGTGCCAAATTAAAAAGCTCTGTGGTTTGATGAATTAACGGGAATCCTGATAGTTCCAAATGAAGACCACATGTAATTTTCCTGCCTGACAAGAAGCAGCAGTAAATTCATAGCACTGTAGGATCTAAAGATCTTTTTGTCTAGCACCTTGTCACACATCCTTGTGAATTTTATCCAGCTATTCATGTATGCAACCCATTACTATAACTCTGACAAAGGGTTAAAGACTCAGTCTAGCAATAGGCACTTCCAGAGGGTGTGTTTTGAAATAAAAACAATACAAAGACATCTAAAAGAATGTAAATTCTATCACTTCTGAGAATCCAAAAAGCAAAGTGATGATTCCTTGCCTTTGATCTGCCTTGTTGTGAGTTATTATATTTCTGAACTGACAAAAAAGATGTTCATTTCAGGGCGCCAAAATGTCTCAAGTCTTTAGGAATTGTCGCCTTCAATCAATTCTGGTTTCATATACGGCATCTTCACAGGCATTATTTCTTCCAAATCAATTCCATCTCAAAACTAATTGTTTAAAAGCCATGACTTCATTCCCATGTTAAGGGAATATCTGTGGCACTCCCAATTATAACAAAAATACTTACAGTAGGTTACACAATTTACACAATGGTATTGACAACAATAAAAGTTTCAAAATGTAATCTTTTGCCTTTGCACATACACAAAGCAGCATTTTAAAGGCCAAAGTGCCTACATTAGAAAAACATACAATAGCTACTTCAACAAGAGAATGAGACATCATTTATAATTCATGTAAGTATATTGAAGTTTTCCACTGTCATCCAAGAAAGATGGTTTCAAATCTATGGAGTGCAATAAGCCAATATTCTGTGTAGCAATTTCTATATATCTCACATAGATTTTACTCAGGAGATCATTTCTATACTGAGGTCTTCACATCTACAGAGCAATACATTCAGAATCATCACTTTCTCTGTGTATTGATCAATGTTAATTTGTCATTTGTACCCCCTGTTATTTCCATAGATGCATTAGGGACCAGATTTGTTGAACAGATAGAAGATAGAGTTACTTGTAACCTGAGAGTAACCAGAAGCAAGAGGGATAGTTACCTCAATATTAAAACTATTTTTTTGTTCATATCCAATATAAAACCCAAAATAGTTAATTTCATCTGCATTGATAGGCTGATGCAAAACTGTTGCATGTAATTCATCTATTTCTCGCAACGACATGGTTTAAAAGCCTGACAAGTGAGCTGCTGAGCTAAGGGAAGTTCATTATAGCTCAACCACAAACTGTCCAGTTCTACTTAAACATGGACTTAGACTGTATCTGCCAGTATGAGAAATTTGCACTATGATTGCCTGCAAGGCTTCTAATCTATCCAAGGCATTCCATTTTCAGCTCTTTCTCTTAATTCTCCAAAGCATGTAGTTTCTTAAATAATCCTCTGAAATGTTAGGACTTATATTAAATGATCATGTCTAATGTATAAAATCCAGTTTTACACTTTTTTGAAAACTCCCAGAGAACTTGGTTTCTAATAAATTTTTCTCCCATCTCTGCAGCTGGTGATAGTATTTAGTACAGAGCAGAAAAGGCTGCAGACTGTATAATGCATCACAAATGACTTTATTGGGTGTCATATACTTAAAACGGCTTTGTTCTGCACTTAATTAATTTGTGAAGCAGTTTATTTCGGATATTGAAGCTGCTTGTTCTGCATGATTATT
Source organism: Phaenicophaeus curvirostris (assembly GCF_032191515.1). Taxonomy (NCBI): domain Eukaryota; kingdom Metazoa; phylum Chordata; class Aves; order Cuculiformes; family Cuculidae; genus Phaenicophaeus; species Phaenicophaeus curvirostris. The sequence continues at coordinate 8,255,141 of NC_091402.1, read as the reverse complement.
AAAGCTAAAGAAAAGCAAGTATCCATTATTATCTAAAAATAATTAATGCAGAAGAGGCAGACACTTGGGACCTAAGGAGGTGACATTAATGTTCAACATCCCAAAACTAGTTACTTATCAAATTATTGATGCAAAGCATCTGACAACTGTCTTTAAGAGGCAGGGACATAGACTGTCTAGACATAATCAGATATCAAAGTCTACGAGTTTTGCAATCTGATCATTTTGTTTCCCTTTTACTAAGGTAAAGAGGTGCCTGTCAGTACTTGACAGGCTGCAGACACAATGATTATAACAACAACAAGAATAACTGCTCTCTGTAGTACTATAATTCTCTAAATAACTTTGTTGGAGGAACTCAGTTGCAGTTTGTTTATTTGTTTGTTTGGTGGTTTGGTTGTTTTTTATCTCTGATGCAATGTAACATATGAATATACCATGACCTTTTGTTACAGCTCCCATTAGACAGGGATTTAGATAGAGATCCCAAATTCATCTCAATCACACTGGAGAGCTAAGTGGCAACATCTGTAGAAGCTGTATTGGAGCATACTGCAGGTCATTCAAGTTGTTCTTTTTTGAATTGGACTTAGTGGGTAAAATCTGACTTGATCCTTCACATGCACTAGAAAATTTCTTCAAGCTTCTTGTGATTGCTTAACAGGCTGCAGACACAATTACAATAACAATAACTGCTCTTTTTAGCAGCAGCTTATGATAATAGGTTTCCAAGTAGTACACTAGATATACAACATATGCCAACAGCACTTTTAGGAATTGCTGTGAACTTGTTCTATATAATTACAATTCAAAATATCTGACAAGTTTACTTTTCCCCCAGACATCATGGTTGCCAATTGTCAACAGAAAATGGCAACATTTTCCTCTAAGGGAAAATCCAAGGTCAAATGAAAGTTGAGATAGATAAAAAACACATGGTAGCAGAAACTATTGTTAGGGCATTTGGTTTAGTCTTTTATTTGTAACAGATTGTTAGCAGCCCCTGCTAAAGTATACATAAGAACGAAATCCCAACTCAGTATTAGTGTTTTATTTGGACAATGATGCTGATGTCATTTGGGTGAATACCTATGAGAAACACAGGATAAGACAGCTACATAATGGGAGATTAGATGATTGAATGTGAAACGTCACAATTGTAGTTTAAAGAATTAGAACATGTTTTGATTCCTCAAACTGAAACTGTCATAAATGCAGTCTATAATTTTATTTCATATTGTCATCTCCAAGCTTTCAAACATCTCTTAAGTAATAGTATCATATGATGCTGCATTATGACATCTAAGCCTCCAGGTTAGAATACCAAGTCTGCATCAAGTCATGCTATCTCATATCCTGATGTTAAGTCACACGCAGAGATTTTCAAAGGCTTTTAAACCAGACTGTGCCTAAACTGCTATTTATCATCGCTAGAGACCAGATTTCTAACTCCCACCTCTATGAAGGCTGATAATTCACAGTAGTGAATTGACTTCCATATTGCATAAATAATACTGTTGCCTGTTAACAAGAGGACTTTAGAAAACTGGGCAGTAGCTGTTCATAGTGGCCAGTGCAAACTTCTACCAGAAAATCTGAAAACTAATAGGAATAGACTTGTCATAGTTGACCTATGAAAAGTGTTTCCCATTTCTTGACTTCTTGAATTTGGGGGTTAACAAGAGAGTTTGTGCTTTACTTAGCAAAATCAGTACCCTGTTGTGTTGAGTATTAGGTGTACATACAGTAGGAAAATGTTCTTGTCCTTACAAAGTTAGCTGCATAGACAGATCAGAAAACATGTTATTGTCCTGTTTCAGATCAAGGAAATCAAGGCCGTTGTCTGAAAACTGCAGCAGAAGCAGGAAGTAAATCCACTTCTAGATGTGCATAAATCATATTTCTTTTGTATGAAGTCAGTAAAGACAGGGAAAAGCTGTGAAAACTGCAATTATTTAGGTGATTGGGGTTGCATTGAGAATAAGGAGCGAGTGCCCTATAATTACTCCTAGTATTCAGCCCAAAGATTGGCTGGCCCAAGGGCTACATCCCCTAACACCATGGATGGCTCCTTGGATCAGAGCTGAAGCCTGTTGCTTACAGTCTGAAATACAATGGTGTCAGCATTTCTATGCTGCCAGTGAATTGAAGTCTTAAACCTCCATGATTCTCATTTCTTTTATACTGAGAATCCATACAGACATTTAGGTGCTTAAAGGTATACAAAATTATTTAGGTCAGAAAAGACCTTTAAGATCATCCAGCCATAAGCCTAACACTGTCAAGCCAACCACTAAACCATGTCCTTAAGTGCTACATCTCCACCTCTTTAAAATACCCCCAGGGATGGTAACTTCGTCACTGTCTTGTTCCGAATGTTTGACAACCCTTTCAGTGAAGTAATTTTTCCTAATAGCCAATCTAAACCTCCCCTGGCACAACTTGAGGCCAGTTCCTCTCATTGTATCCCTTGTTTCTTGGGAGAAGAGACCAACATCCACCTCAGCACAACTTCATTTCAGGAAGCTGCAGAGAACAATGTGGTCCCCCCTCAGCCTCCTCTTCTCGGGACTAACCAATCCCAGTTCCCCCAGCTGCTTCTAATAACCTCTGTGTTCCAGTCCCTTCACCAGCTTAGACTCTTCACCAGCTTACAGAACCCACACAGCCAATAAAAACCTGCAAAATAGTGAGGGACATGATGAATCTTGGTGTGTTTCTACAGCTTATTAAACTGCACATCTATATTCCCAAATGCTTTCAAATTCCTCCCCTCAAAGTCCAGTGCTGTTTGACCAGCCCTTGGGCAGCTAGGACAGCCACTTAATCAAAGGTCAGCTATGCCAGTGCCTGATCTACTTCTCCCCTTCTTACTCCACAGCCTCAATTCACTAAGGATTTCTGCTATCTCCTGAACTCTTGATCTGTACTAAGAATAATGACAGATAAGCAGATATCATTACCAGTCTGCCCCACATCCATCTCGAGAATCTGGTGAACCTGTGTGTGTTAGTAGAACACTTAATGAAAAAAAAAGCTTTTTGTGTCTGCAGAAGTCTTCACGTTTTTACTAAAAAATGCATCTCTAACCTCAAATGGGAGGGTTTATCATATAAAGTTTACAAGACAAAGGGGTCATTATTTTAAAAGTTAGTTAATAGCATGGAACACAAGTGACCAGAAAGGTCAATTACTAGGAAGAAGGGGCACAGGATACTTTATGAAATTGCAACCGTTGCTTGGGGGCATTTATGTTTGAGTCTTTCTGACAATATCTGCAACACTCTAATTGAACTGCCTGGGCATAGAGGAATTGCTTCTTGCTACTGTAAAATAGCTAGCAGAATTACAAAAATGGTGTATCAGAAGAATGTAGCGTATTTTCAAGCTTTTGAAATGTCACACTTCTGGGCACCAATTTATCTGAGTTACATTGCAACATTACAAATAGCCAGCAAGTCTTACAGGGCCATTTTTCTCAATAAAAATACTTTCCTAACTGCTATTTTAGTTCAGTAATGATTGTATAGATCTGTTTATTATGCATTTATATTTTTCCCTAAATAATACCTTACTGTTGGCAATGTACTGAAACAGAGGAAAGTGCGTAATATTAACAGGGCCAACCATTTGCTTCAGTGTAAAAATATTTTTGACTTCAGGAAAAAAAAAAAAAAGAGAGAAAGAAAAAAGAAAAACTCATAAGAAATCCATAAAGAAAACAGAGAAATCCTTTGGCTATTTTTCTAATTTAATATCACTTCCAATTTTATCTGTTGTCTTCAGGATAATGGCTATTACGATCATAGTGAAAAGATTACATTGATTGCAGAGTGCCGGGGAAGCTATATTAAAGGTCAATAAGAAAAAGTGGTATATTTCTCTGCTGGAGCTATGATTTGGCCTCTTGAGACTACTTCTTCAGATATTTCCATTGTTTTCTGTTGTATGAAGAAGTACAGTTAAGCTGCCCCTTTTAGAAAAGCACAGCCAAAACCACAAGGAATCCAGCTTCTAAACGCTTTAATGCACCTGCGTTTTACAGCATCAAAGAAACTGTCAGGCATGGAACTGCCAGTTCTTGGAGACTTCTTTCATTAGTCCTGAGACAGCTGTTTTCACTGATAGATGTCCTGCACCTGGCTAGGTAAGCTCGCTTGAAGGACTGAACATAGGATTCCTAGTTCAAACACATAAATGCACATGCTGTAGTGCTAGGGCAAAAATATGCTGCTATGTATCTGGCTAATCTTCAGTTCTCTGTGGCTTATGCATGTCTTGAAGAACGCAGCAGCATGTCTCATGAAATGTACACATCTGAATTTGACCACTGAATATATGTTCCCTGTGATACCAGAGACTGAAGTAGCTAGTTAACTCCAGCACAGAAAGATACTGAAGCATTTACACCTATTCATCCACTCTTGAATTTGTCCTGGAGTTATTGAATAACAATTATTAACAGCATATTAACATGCAATTGGCAACAGCTAACTAATTAATTGTCTCTCTGCATGCCCCTCGTACCACTGAGAAAACTGCAACTCTGGAAGTTCAGGACTTGATTTCAGTGGAACCTCTACTGTTGCAGCCTCATACCTTAATATATGTGCACACCTCACACAATTACTTTCCTGATGCCGGGAGTTATCACAGAATCACAGAATCATTTAGGTTGGAAAAGACCTTTAAGACCACCAAGTCTGACCATAAACCGAACACTGCCAACTCCACCACTAAACCATGTCCCTCAACATCACATCTATACGTCTTTTAAATACCGCCAGGGATGGTGACTCTATCACTTCCCTGGGCAGCTTTTCCAATGCTTGACAGCCCTTTTGGTGAAATAATATCTCCAATCTAAACCTCCCTTGGCACAACCTGAGGCCGTTTCCTCTTGTTTCATCATTTGTTCCTGGGGAGAAGAGACCAACACCTGCCTTGCTACAACCTCCTTTCAGGTAGTCATAGAAAGTGATGAAGTCTCCCATCAGCCTCCTTTTTTTCCAGACTATACAACCCCAGTTCATGGAGATGACTAATTCTAATATATTGGAAACAGCATCTCTATCTACAAATGTGCTTAAATTTATACTTCCCTTGTTACTCACTGAAACAAGAAGCCAGTTCCTAATTCTTGCTTAGAATTAGAAAGGAATGGGATAAATTTAGCCTATTATTTTGAGGAAGACGCATAGCGGAGCCTGCTTTCACCCCAGCTCAGCTTAGCATAAGCATTTACCTGATGTGCCTGTGGTATAAGTACGGTAATCCTATGAAGCTTCTACAGTCCCTAAAATAAAATCTGTATCTCCAGATGGTGGCTTAATCTATTTCTGATCTGAATTACAGCTGAAGAATTTAGCATCTCTCCATCCTCTACAGAAGAATCCTAGAGGGAAGCAGCAAGTTAAACTCCACTTAAAACTAGAAGATATGAATTCCCACCCACCTTGTCTACAAGCCGCATTTCTCTTACAAAGGGAGGTTTGGGAAACCTCTCCATTATGGTTTTAAGTGCTAGTAACTTTTTAACATAAAGAGTTGTTAAAGGAATAGCTCTGCCACTTGAAAAAAATGCTTGTTTTTCAAAGAATTAATTGCTACCAGCTTGCTTGTCAGTGAGAGCAATGGGAAATAGTTGGTGTGTTTCATATTACAGCAAATGGAAATGTTTTAGGACTCCCCCTCTGATGTCACGCAGAGGCGAGCAGAGACTAAAGATAAGTAATTTTATACTGCAATAAAAAAATTTAAGTACTAATAACTATTGTTCATTCTGTTGGCAGGATTTTAGTACAGCAACCTTTGCCTTCGATATTTAGAAGCATGATACTACAATCTGGAGAAAGCAATGTTTATATTTTATATGGACATAAAGCAATTCCATGCATATATTCTAAACATAAGCCTTAGCACAGACTGCCCCATTGGGCGTGTGTGTCTGTAAACTGGACTCCTTAAAATAAACTCTGGGAAGTTTCTGGATTAATTAGACAGAAATTAATCCCACAGTTTCATACGTGAATAACAGCTTAATTTTGTTTGTGCTTTTAAACTATATTTTGTGAAGGACTTGAGGAATTGCAGTTGTTGCTACAGGGAAACACTGGGCTCAAGAGGAATCTTGGGATGAGCAAAAGCAGGCTAGAAAACACAAAACCAGAATACTGGCTGTTTTGAAGAGAAGTATGCACTTGACATCTACCGTATACAATGGGGCTACCAGAAGTTATTTGTTTTCTAACGTACCTTCCTAAACTAACTTTTCTGTATTTGTGACATCTCCCTCCTGTTTCGCAAAGGAGGAATATCTCTGTAGCACAAAGGAAGCAGCTAAATCAGGACTAGGTGAGGAACATGCAGAGGTGTCCTGACCTGCAGGATCTTCTCATGGCTTTGAGCTTCAGAACAGAAAGCATACATTATAAAAAGGGATGTTGATGATGGTACTCACACACCAGCTTGTTCATGCTTGGGACCCTAACACCCGGGACAGTCAACAGCTCTTGTTTTCTGTGCCTGCTAATCTCTAGGGACAATGGCTCTTCCCGGAGTGGCAATACAATGACTTTGCTTAAAAAGGAAAACCAGGAAAAGCTGTTTAAAGGGCTGCATGCTACTGAAAAAGCCCAAAAAGAATTTCTTACAGTTTCTTATCCTTTAATGTACTAGCATTGTGGCTTAATGTATGTCTATGAACACCAGCATGGTAACCCTGCCAGGAGAACTGATACTTGACACCCAGTGATTTTTATCTCTTCGATTATAGAGAACAGGATAATACTTCCTATCCTATACCAAAACCTCAGCCTACAACTGTAGATTTCTAAAGAAGGATATGCAGCATAATGGCACCTTGAAAAAAGTCTTTCTTGGTGATAAACAAACCAAGTTTAAACAGTCCAGTTGCTTGTGCCAGTTAAATCGGTGCCAACCAAACACCTTAAACCTCTTCTATAAAGCATTCTTCCAAGTAAGAATGTTTCAAAACATTAGAGCCTTCATTTAGTTCTCTTTTTTTTTAACACAAAGTTGAACTTCTGCATTTCCACGTAACTCACAAAACCTAGAGGATGAGCTAAGAAAATAAGTCATGATAGAGGCTGTATACTTTAACTATCATTCAATGGGAAATACATTGTTATTTGTTTTATTAAACAGTGCATAATTAAAAGTCAATATGCAAGAACGTAATAGAATCTATGTAACTAGTCAATTTTTTGTCAATGACAATGTCTGATCTATAGGAAATCAGTAATAAAATACTTGTTTTCAACATTATCTGCAAAATTATTTGTATATTATGAAAATAAATCCATAAGGCTTTGGGTCAGCAGATAAAGATCCACTGGCACAGTTCATGGGAAGGTGATCCAGATGAGGCGCTGAACTGAGAAGTGCTATTCAGGGAAGACAAATTATAGTTTACTTCTGCAGGTCTCTACCACATTGTGCAGAAATGAGTTTAGCTCCTTTGAGAATATCTGTCATACGCAAGTAGGAAAGAATACCTTAACAGGCTATGCCCATTTTATAATGCATACAATATAGATGTCTCCAGAGGAGGGAGGAGAGGAGCCTTATGTTTAAAAGTTTCTGAGCACAAGCTTGTTAACAAAGTTGGCAACCAATTATAGAAACTAATCCACTCAATGAATTACTAGTGTTTGTTAGTGAAGCACCACTGGCGTGAAATAATTTCATTAAGTATAACAATATACCTGCTACACCAGCCTTAGTCTTCATTTGCTCTAGCAAGTAAAGTATCCAGTTTTTTAAAGTGTGACATGAGTCAATGAGTGGAAACTACCCAAATCAAAGGAAATGAAGCCACATATCCCAAGGATTTTACTTCCAAATGAATTTAAAAGGAAATGGTACCTATTCATTTTAGTGCTTGACAGGAGCATGTACAAGAATAACAAAGAGATTCTACAGATTGAAATTGGATACTTCTAAACAGTTCTTTGAAATGCCTAAAAACATTTCCAAATGGCTTTGTTTATGCCAAGAAAAGCAACATTTTTTTTTCCATTGTTGCTCAAGGTGCCAGGCATGTTACCAGCTCACAGAGAGAGGGAATGAAGCCAGACTCAACCAGTTCCCATGTGGATTGGAAACAAGCTAAAAAGCCAAACCTGGTTTAGAGAGTTCAGGCTGAGAACTTGATCTGACCCTTCCCACTCCTTGGATCAGTCTGAAGTCAGAATTCTTGGTCTGAAGCTCTCCTGAGCTTGTCTCCACTGAATGAAATTGGGTTTTTTTTGTTCTACTGAGAAGAAATGAGGGGGTGATTTGGCATGCAAACAGCACAGCTATGCAGCAGCAAGAAAGATAAGAGACACAGTGCTGTAAAGTAAGCACCAGAATTTGTTTGCATTTTGAGCAAGGACATAGCTACAGAGCGTGTAGTGGACTAATGGACCAGATCTCCTGGGAAGGGGCTGCAGAGATGGGAGAAACCACAAGAACTGAGCAGGCAAATGGACTCCTTTTGATTTCACGATTCTGTGATTCCCTCCATGTTCCTATTTGCCGTGGGACTGATGTGCTGATTCTACAGCGGCATTCACCTGCCGTACACAATATTTGGAGATGAACGGCTTTCCAGACCTGCCACAGTTGTCCCTAAGTGGCACAACAAAATGCACATGTGCCAATGCACTCAGGACATGCAGTGTTTAAATTCTGTATCGCAAACATCCTAAATCTACTCTAGAAAGACAGTTTCCCTCTGTGACCATAGGTGAGCAGAATCCATTTCAGACACATGTCAAATCCACACACACTTGAGCTTTGAAAACCTGCCGAGGCACAAAAGGAGAGAGAGAGTTAAAAGAGAAGCCTCATTGCTTATGTGTAGGGCAGTGGCAAAACACCAGCCTTAACATCTGTCCCCATCTTTTTTGTCTTCTGTATACCCTATAGAGGTTTACACAGAGTTGCTGTAAATTGCTCAGATCTTCCCTTTCCACCTCCCCTCCCCCATTGGCTACCATTACACTATCCCTTGCAAAGACTTTGAAAATCTTCCAGTCATAATAGGAGAGGAAGCGAACTATTATGGCCCTAGCACATGAGCAGAGGAAGCACGCTGGGCTGCTCTGTGGGCAGTGCATAGCTGCGCTCTCATTAAAGTTACAGTAGAAATTTCACCCTGTTGAAGTCATCAGGAGTTTGGCACAGGATTTCATCCACTGCAAATGACTGTGCTACACCTTTTGGAAGCACTGGCTAATAGCTCAGCATGCCCAAACTAGTAGAACCAGAAATTTCTAGTCTGGAGGAGACTGTCTCACAGATGGACTAAGAGGTTTTAGTAACTCCCTCCCTCCCCCCAGTTAATTCAGCTAGGACACCTTAGCAAAGCATGCTTCACATTGTATGAATTAGAGCCCCCATCCACATACACAGTAACTCCTTGTAGCCTACTGCCCATAACGTATTTTTGCAAGACTTGCAACAGCTCAGAGACAAAATCCCACCACCTCTGCCTCAGCACGGAGCCCACTGCTAGGTTTGGCTTGGCTCCTGCTCACGCAGCACGGCTGCCCAGTTGCATGCTGCCCTTGGACAAACATCCCAGTACAGGCTACACAACAGCACACCAACCTCTGTTCGCTCAGGCCCTCAGCTGCACTGCAGGCTGCACAGCCCCACACTGTCTGTGATAGCCTCGAGAGAAGATGTATCGTAACATGAATAGAGATTGTTATCGTTTTCCCATTGTATACAGCTATCCCTATTGCAATGGCTGGAGACGAATTATTTGAACTAATTTTTTACTCTCTGAGCTTATTTCAAAGTTGAATTTCTGTGTTAAAGGTCCCCAGCCCTGTAAACTGACCATTTTTTTATTCCATATATTTTGGAGACAGCAGACCTTTTAAAACACTGGAAGACATGGTGATTTTTTATGGACCATTATTCTCTGCAAGCACTCAACTATTTAAAATAAAATATATTTTTCAAATGTGTGCAGCAGTGATTTGGCATCTTTATGTTAAAATTAACTAATTTTATGGCATTACCTTCTGGCTGCTGCTCATGACAATTTAGTTTGCAGTTACAGCCCATTATAAAAGAGAAGGGCTGCAAGAGGGTGTTAACAGCCTATTTAGGATATAAAGCACTGTGCAGTACACAGATTTAAATTCAGGTGCAGTATAAGGTCAGCCTTGAATTGTATGTATAATATGTTTGTCAGGCACCCCATGTGTAAAACTGACAGCTCTAACCTAGTTGCCACAGGCTGTTTTATACAGTTGGGAATTTTATGTCTCTTTGACTTCGGTGATGTACACTTTAAAAGAAAATTGTTTTCATTTTGAGAAAACTTGGAAAGCCAGAGCCAGTTCCTGTAATGAAATACAACATAAACTTTCTAGTTTAAAAGGCTATTTGGAATTAATTAACATCAGCTTATACTATAATTACATGCAATACATATCCGTTAATAATAATAATAAAAGAATAATGAAGCTTACATAATCCAGTTTTCTTTTTTTTTTAAATAAATTTGACACATGTGAAGTCTGGCTTTGCTCTGCTACACTGGAAACGTGAGCTGAATGCTTTCAGCACTCCAGATTCCAGTGAGTGCTTGGTGCACAGCTCTGAGAGCAGTGTTACAGAGCCAGCAGTGCTCACAGCTCTGTGCCTCCTGCAGTACTTGAACACTGTATTTTCTGTATGATCCTGAAGTGCACACTACACCAGGATAAGGGGATTAAGTTCCCACTTCTAACTTTTAGACACAAGTTGTGTGTTCCGCCATATCCTGTAGAGTTGAGAAGCTGTGGACCTACCTATTCCCAGCTGTTTGGTAATCAGTAAGTTTCGTTGTCCCTATTTTGCATTTAGTCTGCTCCAACATAGGTAGACTAATTGAGTCATTGAATAAAAACTGAACATTCCACAGCACATGCAATGCTCTAGTGCAAATCATTCCACTTATACACCAGAACACTTCTCACCTACAGCAATCCTGCCTTTCAGAAAGAATAGGATATTGGAAAGAAAAAATTAGAAGGAGCTTAGAAGGAGCACGCTGATGAAGAAATTGAGGCACACAGTAACATGGTAGCTTGACAAAGTCATATAATGGATCTGGGACAGAACTGTTTCCCAGTCTACCACCTCAGCAGAAGTCCCACTCTCCTACACCGTGGGCAACCACCACACCAAAATGGAGGAGAGGACATTTCACAACAGTTGCAGAAATGACAAAGGCGTAGGCTCTGAAAAGATGAGGACTGACCAGTATTAGGATACCGTCTCTTCATTATGCCCTACAGTTTTCTTCCAGAGAACAACGGTAATGTTTCCAATCATTTCCCCCTCACTTTCTCAGTAGATGTGGGCAACAATTTATCAGGCCATTGCACACTGATATAAAAAGTCCAGCTCTTTGCAGACCAGTTTGAAGATACCAAAATTTTTTGTGAGTGCTCTGGTGAGTTAGGTTCTCAATTGGTATAAAACTACATTCAGCAATGTCAAATAGAAACATGCCAGTTTACATCACCTGTAGATTTTGCAGCTTAACTTCTTATATAAGTGTTCTCAGTATCTTTCAGTCACCTCCCTAAAAGGTACAACTCAGACTGAGTATTTATCATCTTTCTATATTCTTATCTTCCCTTTAAATTGGAAAAGAAAATAACAAGCTGTCTGCAGAGTAATCAATTGCTATAGTAAACATTACTTTAGCATACAATGCAGTACTTATCTCTGTTCTCTTTAATTAAATCTGTGGTGTACACTATCATTTGTCTATGCAGAATAAGTGTTCTTCTCACCAATCAGAAACTTAACTCTGCTAATCAACTCTTAGGTTTTAGAAAAATTAAGAAATAGGTGAAATTAGCCTGATTTTCCTCAGGCAGTTTTCTCATTCTTCATGTTACTGCAGAACAGTCATTTTTGGCCTCTATGATGTGCACAGTTTGCATAAGTGCTCTGAACCATGCAGTAAGGATGGAAATAACACTCACACTTCCTAAGAAAAGCCACTTTTACAGGTCTTATTTATCTCCTAATTGTAATGAATATCCCAAATCTAATGCTTAACTGAATATATGAATTTTTAAGTTGGAGGTTGGCATGCAGGCACTCTGTACCACTAGTCAAGGGCAAAAGTATGAAGAAGATTCTCATGGAATAGACTTGCGGCTGATGATTTCAAACATTCAGATGAACAAATATTTGGATTTGAATTTCCAGTGTGCACAGATTTATATAGCAAGTATTGGTGGTCAAGTTATAAGTCATTTCTTCAGGTGGTCCAAATTACTGAAAGGTTCTTCTGTATCGAAGATTATTGTCAGGCCTATGTCAGCCAAATACCTTGTCCTACAGAGTGAAGAGAAAGATAATATGCTGTTTTGGAAATGTTTCCAGGAAAAATGTAGCCAAAGGCAAGTTTTCCTACAATTGAGAAAGTCCCTGTAGAAGCATTTTAATTGAAGGCTCCAGCCATTAAACCCAGGCATTGCTTAGAAGTGAGATACCCAGACAGCACCACAGAATAACTCTTCCCAGTGAAGTTTTTCTTTTGCAGTTCAGAGAAGCAGCCCAAATGTGGCAACACAGCACAGAAGCTGCACTGAAATCAATGTAAATGAACAATGCCTCCAGCAGTTATCCATATAGGTTTAGGACCCCACTCTGCCTCCACATATGCCTAGGTCTTGTCTCAGTTTTACACTTGAAGCACAGTCTGGTTTTGAGCTCATAAATTCCAAATGCTGTGCTAGACTCTGAATAATCCAAAATTGGAGTATTAAAAGTGGCAACAACACAGCACTAGTGGTAAAATAGTGCCTGAATTTTGGTCAATGCACTTTGCAGATATGAAGTTTTCCTCTTGGGTAACACATTTCAGTCACTGTGCAAAGTTAGTGTATATTGTTGGTAAAGAGACATGGAAAACATTGTGTTGTTTCACAGTTCTGTGGTAGGGCCCAGGGGCACTGATCTAATTTCACTGCATCACAAGGCATCTGTAATATCACATCATAATCTACAACTGAGCTGGAGTTAGAGCAGCCACCACATTACTGGTACAACCCTGTCATTTCAATTCTTTACGCTTTTTTCACCAGCAAAGTCACATCTCCCCAGTCTAATAGTGCCAGCTAATAACCAACAACAGTCTCAACAACAGAAAATCTAATGAAAGTGAAAAGAGCAAACTGAAACAATGAAACAGAACTTCATATTCCTGATCCAACCCCAAGCTGAGGGAATGTGACAAGAAGAGTACTAAACAGTCTTTTGATTTGTAATCATAAAGGAAAATCAGAAAGCCATAATGTTCAATCCTTATAGCCATGTTGCTTAAAAATTGAGCCACTGTGACCCAAACTTTTAGGGAGATAAAACCAAAAAGAACCAACAACTGAAAAATCTCTTTGGTTCAAATGGTCACAATTCAACCGAGTTGACATTTGGATGTGCACGTTTTAGTTTCCATGAAAACAGTATTTTCCATAGAAAGCAGCAATTTTCATTAAATAAGTGAATAACAAAATAACAGTGAATCATCAGAAATGCAGGTTTTGACAGAAAATTTTCAATTTACTTCAACATTAAATGGGTTATGGTGTGGTTGAGAATTAGCCCAAGTGGGTTTGCTGAGATATCACAAAAACAAACAGCAAAGCCACACAGCATACCAGGAATCTCTATGCATCTATTTCTGTCTCAAATTCTACCAGTACTTTTTTTTGTGCAAATTCATCACCTGTTCCTGAAGTAGTGCCCATGAGAAAAAAGATACCATAATTGGTCATCACAGCGGATGATATGAAGCCTCCTGGAAAGGTTTCATGTATTGAAGATGTCTCGCATTAAGCATCTCTTTGACCAGTCTTCTGTTTTTCTCCTTGCACTAAGAAATTTTAAAGGAGAAAGAAAAAGATCAACCCTGTGGAAACTGCACAGAGCTTGCAGAAGGCAGTGCCACCTGCACCTATCAAATTGTATTTCCAAGCAATCTGCTTGGTCAGTAGTGAAATTAAGTGGGGAATACAATCCTATACTATCTTTCCTTCAGGGACCTCAATGTGCTATAGAAGCATAAATTAATTAAACCTCATAACACCTGGAAGAGGCAGGTAGAAGACCTGGGACTACCTTATGTGTCCTAGTGCTGAAGCCACTGCTGCTGTTTAACAGTAGATTGCAACCATACACGTCTGTGAAGGAAAGAGAAGGGAATGAATTAATATACACAACAAAATATTGAAGGGAATTCAGACTCATCTTTTATTCTTACAAAATTGGCCCCCAAATCTCTCCTGTTCATAGGTACTTAGGGCTTACTGAGGCCTGGCTTCTGCACCAGCTCAGACAGGAGCTGCTGATTCTAAAATCAATTAGACCTTCTCTCACAAGTGTGTGTACTGCACCTGATTCTTTTTTCAATTATCTTTCCCTCTAAGTTGCAAAACAGATTCTCACTTCAGCTACAGCACCTCTCCCAGTGCAAGAACACTAGCTTTGCACAATGGTAACAGTGATACTATCTGCCTGCTTAGACCACCTCTTGATTACTGTCCAAATGACCCTTACATAGATTTACTTCAGTAGTTAAGAATACCAGAAGAAATATAAAGAAAATTCAGCTTCTTTACGTAGATTTAGACTATCCTTACCCTATTCATTCTTTGCTACGTAAGGTGAAAAACTATATGGTCTTTTCATAAAAAGCATATTTAATTGTGAACTGTATGACATACATAAAAATGTGTTCTCCAGCTGCCAAAATTATTCTCCAATGATGCTAAATAATATTCCATGTCATTTTTACTTAGACAGTATATTACACTAATAAATTCGTCAATGAAATATTGCATAATGGAAAAGGAAATAAGTTTATTTTTGTAATAACTTCCAAGTTTTTTAATCAGTTCAATGTGAATTCAATACAACCAATCTTCTCCTGGTACTGCTTCCTTTATTGAAATCAATTCTTCAAAAAGGAAGGCAATAATAAAAAAAAAGGGAATGTAAATGTCTGAGTTAGAATCAACTGAAATAAAACCATACTCCACTCACATTTCTGGGAAATAAACTGACTGGAACTCTGCCTTCACACCTCTGCAAAAGTCAAAGTTCTCTCCCAAACAAAGCACTCGGAAGTAATGTATCTTTGGCACACACATGTGCAATTCAGAGGCTGGCCAGTTATCACATCTGTGTCTTTTGCTATTAGCATAATGAACTACATAACTTTCCTTTGTGTTTGAAAACTGGTTCGCAGTGGCTGCTTAAAGCACTTCTGATGATTTCTTTGTCCCCCATGGATGTTTCTTGAGTAAATGCAAAATTCTTACCCAAGTCCATAATCGAACCACTATGAATTCCAACGCTTCTCTTTATGATTTAATAAGAAACTATATAAACCAGTGTTGTACAATATACAGAAGATATAAACAGCTTTCATGGTTCACTATGTTGGAAAAAACAGTCAGATGTTGGTAAATTGGTATGATGATGATCCAGTACAATTTTCATTGATCAAGTATCAACAGATCCACTCAGCTAACTACAGGACTAAGCATAATGAGTGTTGAATCACAAGCGATGAGAGAAAGTGTGCTGCCCAGATTCATGCCTGTCCAGGAACATTCCCTTTATTTTTATAGAATGATTTACACATAACCACAACTATTTTTATAAAGATAATCCAACACCACAGCAAAGAAATTAAAATGGAAATTTTTGGGGGGGAAGGGGTATGTATCAAACACTGTGATTGATGCTTTAAACATGTCCTGGTTTTGGCTGGGATGGAGGCAATTTTCTTTTCAAGTAGCTGCAGCATTTTGAATTTAGTGTGGGAAGAACGTTGATAATACATATTAGGTTTAGTAGTAGCACTGTAATGTTTTATCCTCAGCTGGGATAGAATTACATTTCTTCTCAGCAGCAGCTGTTTCTTCTGGAAATGCAGTGCTCATAGTGTTTCATGACTACTACTTGGGGATGGGCTGATATAGTTTTGTGTATTCTGTTATTATAACTACCATTAGTATTATCCTCATTATTATCTTTTTTATTTTTTTATTAAAGAAGCTTTTCTTTCAACCCACAAGTCTTCCTTTCCTTTTCCGATTCTTGCTCCTGATTGGGAGGAGGTGGTAGAGCAGCTGCCTATTGTTTAGCTGCTGGCTAAAGGCTAAACTATGATAACACACAATGGTAATATATTTTCTGGGAAAACATGACTGTTTAGATTGCCATAGGACTACTTTTCGAGGGTCTTGATATTGTCCATGCCGATAGCCAGTTTCATACTGCACAACTTAATTCAAGACCTGAGAATGGTAGAGAAAAAATTTATTCCATCTATGGGCCGAACATTATTTTACACAATTTCAGATTCAGGAACTTGTCCTTTTGTTTCAGGATTTTGTTGTTTTGGAGATATCGTCTTTGAAGGTTTATTTTTAAACCTTCTCAAAAGGAAAACAATTGCATGCATAGGAATTTAAAAAGCAAGGGTTATCTAAAGAAAGTGGTTTTCCCTGTGATAAACTATTTTGTCAACAGTTTAGCTGAACTTCAGAATCCTTCATTCCTGTGAAGAATATAATATTCTGGATCTCTCTCAGACAGGATTTTTTTTTTTTTATTTTTTGACCAGAGCAGAGTTAGCATTTGCTTTTGTACAGAAGAAATCTGCCTTCACATCCTCTTCTCACTGCCTGGATCTCAAACAGTATTTCGTAGTTTACATCATCAACGTCCCCTATACCATTTCCACCAGGGAAAGGACATTACGTCTTCTTCACACTGAAGAAAAGGTGTCTGTTCTTAACAATTATTAAGACAAATGAAAGTATCACAACATTCATGGTTTGGATGTGGTCATTAGATGAGTAATATACGATACTGGAGCTGTAAGATACTAAGTGCTCTTGTCTGCTTATTTTGCTAATTGAGGACAGGGCATAGCAGAATAGCATTGATTTTTCTTTGACTCATCCTGCCTACCCTATTGTCTCAGCCTGTTCCAAATCATCCAGGAAATGTGGGTCCAGCAGCAGACACTTCACAGATGTCTGATACAAACCAGGAGATAAGAGAATCAGCTGCATCAACTTTATACTGCTGAAGATTCCCTCCAGCACAAGGTGTATTCTCCAGGTGTCAATCTGGCCAGTTAAGTTCATTTTGTACTGACTGAATTTAATGAGCTGTAAAATCTATTTCACTATAAGCAATTCTTATTCAAACCTAGAAGGAAAAATAGTTTCTTCTTCTTTTTTTGAAGCCCACACCAAAACTCCTATAAGGTTCCTTCCAAACTGGCCACACTTTTGAATGCTTCTTTCCTAATTTGACATCTGTTTCTCCGCTTGAGAGGATGATATATAAACAATTTCTGGAAAACACATTAGCAAATCGAGAGTCAGCCATGCCAGTATGTTCATCTTTGATTTGCTTCTTGAAAGCACTTGAAGCCCAGAACAAAAGCCCTGGATCAAAGATGCTTGGCTGAAGCAATTTGGCTGGAGAGCAAGCTATATTCCTTGGGAAAGATTTCCCATCATAACAGGAAAGACAAAGTGAACGAAAACTTGAGCCCTAGCAGTAGTCACTATTAGAAAAGAGTGAAAAACATCATAAAGGTAGGAAGAAACATCTGTGCACTGAATGCACTGGTCTGGAAATATTCAGCTTCTGCAATGCTGAGCTGCTGTTTTCAACACCCCTTGGCCAGCAGGCTGCAGTGAGCATTGCAAAACTGTTGCTGGTGGCTGGGATACAAACACCCCTCACAGTAACACAAGTGCCTGTTCTGTAGTGGGTTCACCTGATTAGCACTGATACCTCCTTGAAATGATGAAATATCACCTTTAATAAACCTACCCATGAAAGAGTTTGTCTTCAGAGTCCCTGCTTACTGATTAAGATTCAAGTTTTTATGCATTGGAGGCATTTTTGACATTAGTACCATCAGAAAGCTACAGCTGCACTCACACTGTTCACTTGAAGGCATCTTCACCACTGAGAGTTTTTCTGACAAATGGCAACCTCTCCCCTCATCCATGAGTGTGATTTTTGAATGGAGTGCAGCTAGGTGATTTCAGCTGAGCAGATGTCTTTTACAGGTAGATTCTGACACCTTTTACACTGAGTTCTCAATTTCTTTTTGTGATAGCAAGAGCCTGAGTCTATTTATTCAATTACCATGTGTTTGAGCCTACAGGCTTTGCACGCTTCTGCCTAGCTAAAATAACTCACTCCACTGCTGAAATCTAATTGAAAGAGTTCTGTGCAGTCCCATTATGAATTATTCTGTGTTATGATAGGAAGGCTAGAGGTTGTGAAACTAGTTATATCAGCAAAGCTGGCATCTAATTTCATTAGCTTACATTGTAATTGCCTTACATATGACGGACCTGATACTACCACTCCCGCTCAGAGAAAATTCCCACTGTCTTTGTTTTAGAGCTGTCAGTTCCACTTTGGGAGATAATGGCTCTCTGATCCTGCACTTCATACTACCATGAGCATCTGGCCACCAAAAATATTCCAAGCAGTCAGGCTGGGAGAAGAAATGTGGAGATGATATGTGTAGAAAGCCATCCCCATGTTCCGGAAAAAAAGCCGGCAGGGGAGAAAACCAGATTGGTTGAACAGAGAGATCTTGAGTGACATCAAGAAGAAGAGAAATGTTTATGGGCTCTGGAAGAGGGGACAGGCCTCTTGGGTGGACTACAGGAGGGAAGTGAGATTGTGTAGAGAAAAAATCAGAAGGGCGAAGGATCAATTAGAAATCAGATTGGCAAAGTCTGTGAAAGATAACAAAAAATCCTTCTATAAATATATAAATAATAAAAGGAGGACTAGGGAGACCATACAGACCCTATTGGACGCAGAAGGAACAACAGTGACAGGGGATGAGGAAAAGGCTGAGGTACTTAAGGCCTTCTTTGCCTCAGTCTTTAATTGTAAAGAAAGTCGTTCCATTTGTGTACAAACCCAGGAGCTAGAGGAGCAAAATGAGGCTCCCGTGATCCAAGAGGAGGTGGTCAGAGCCTTGCTAGCCCGACTAGACACCCACAAGTCTATGGGGCCGGATGGGATTCATCCAAGGGTATTGAAGGAGCTGGCAGATGTGCTGGCCAAACCCCTTTCCATCATCTTCCAACAGTCCTGGAAGACTGGGGAAGTCCCACTGGACTGGAGGCTGGCTGATGTTGTGCCCATCTACAAGAAGGGTCGCAGGGAGGATCCAGGAAACTACAGGCCTGTCAGTCTGACCTCTGTGCCAGGGAAAGTCATGGAGCAGGTGATCTTGAGTGCTATCATGAAGCACATGCAAGAGAACCAGGTGATCAGGCCCAGTCAACACGGGTTCACAAAAGGCAGGTCTTGCCAAACTAACCTGATTGCCTTCTATGACAAAGTGACTCGGCTGCTGGATGAGGGAAAGGCTGTGGATGTATCTTCCTGGACTTCAGTAAAGCCTTTGACACAGTTTCTCACAGCATTCTGCTTCGGAAACTGTCACCTCTGGCCTGGACAGGCGCACACTCTCCCGGGTGGAAAACTGGTTGGATGGCCGGGCCCAGAGAGTGGTGGGAAATGGTGTGAAATCCAGCTGGAGGCCAGTGACAAGTGGGGTTCCCCAGGGCTCAGTGCTGGGTCCAGCCCTGTTCAATGTCTTTATCAATGACCTGGATGAAGGCATCGAGTGCACCCTTAGCAAGTTTGCGGACGGCACTAAGCTGGGTGGAAGTGTCGATCTGCTGGAGGGTCAGGAGGCTCTGCAAAGGGATCTGAACAGGCTGGACAGCTGGGCTGAGTCCAATGGCATGAGGTTTAACAAGGCCAAGTGCCGGGTCCTGCACTTGGGGCACAACAACCCTGTGCAGTGCTACAGACTAGGAGAAGTCTGTCTAGAAAGCTGCCTGGAGGAGAGGGACCTGGGGGTGTTGGTTGGCAGTGACTGAACATGAGCCAGCAGTGGCCCAGGTGGCCAAGAAGGCCAATGGCATCTTGGCTTGGATCAGAAACGGCGTGACCAGCAGGTCCAGGGAGGTTATTCTCCCTCTGTACTTGGCACTGGTGAGACCGCTCCTCGAATCCTGTGTTCAGTTCTGGGCCCCTCACCACAAGAAGGATGTTGAGGCTCTGGAGCGAGTCCAGAGAAGAGCAAGAAAGCTGGTGAGGGGGGTGGAGAACAGGCCTTACGAGGAGTGGCTGAGAGAGCTGGGGTTGTTTAGCCTGGAGAAGAGGAGGCTGAGGGGAGACCTCATTGCTCTCTACAACTACCTGAAAGGAGGTTGTAGAAAGGAGGGTGCTGGCCTCTTCTCCCAAGTGATGGGGGACAGGACAAGATAGAATGGACTCAACCTCCACCCAGGGAGATTTAGGCTGGACATTAGGAAAAAATTCTTCACAGAAAGGGTGATTGGTCCCTGGCAGAGGCTGCCCAGGGAGGTGGTTGAGTCACCTTCCCTGGAGGTGTTTAAGGCACAGGTGGATGAGGTGCTAAGGGACATGGTTTAGTGTTTGATAGGAATGGTTGGACTCAATGATCCGGTGGGTCTCTTCCAATCTGGTTATTCTATGATTCTATGATTCTATATATCTATGCACTTCTAGCAAACTACCTCAGTCCATTTTGGACTGCTTGTAATCATCACAGCCCCTTTATTTCTTTAGAAGGGCTTCCATGAAGGGAAGTTAGGTATGACATGCAAGCATAGTTAGGATGAGGACAGGCTGGTTTTCCCAGCAGAAACAATGTCATTACAAGACCTGTCTGTGTTGTGCAATGCTGCTCCAGGTAAAGCAGGGCTAGCAGGTCTCCATAACACTACCTAGTGTCAGATAACAATGACTGTTCTGGAAGCAGAACACTTGAGTCAGTGCTGATAGATGAGCACTTGGTGACATGGTACAAGTGTTTCCAAGGCATCCTCTTCTAGAAACTCTGACCAATCCGGAGTTTTCCAGTAGGATTTTGGGAAGTGATAAGGCCAGTATTGGTGTCTCTCTACCCCAGGGGTTTTTTTTGAGTATTGATATCAGTCACTGTGGTACCCAAACAGCTGACTGCAAATTTTCTCTCTCTTCCAGTGGGAAAGCAGATCCTGTCTCTCCCATTCACAAAAAGAAGGATGCCAGTTATTAACGTCACCTAGATTTATGGCATGTGTTTACTATACAAAATGAAGACATTAGCCACAAAGATTCTATGATTTGTTACCTGGAGAGCTGACGCATCACTGAAGAAAACGAAACTGTGAAGGAATAATAAGACAGAGAGAGAAGCACAGGCAGCATCAAGGTGGCAAAGGTTTTCTTCCTTTGCCTACAGGAATCATGCTTCCTAATTCATACACCTCTTTTAGCTCAAGGACAGGAATTGAAATTTAGAGGGATTTCTGCAGGCAATATCAAATTGCAGCTGAAAGGTACATTCTTCTATAAATTTCATATCATTGCTCTCCAGTTCAGTGTAATGTTTGCAATTGTCTTTTCCTCCTTTTAAATTCCATGAACCTCTGCAGCAACTATATAGTAAAAAATACAATATCCACCATTTCTGGGAAAGTTGTGAGCTTTAGTCTGCCATTTCCTTCCACAGTTAAGGAGATCATTGTGTTCCTTCTTCTGGAGCTTTGGAAGATGTGTAGTTGGGCTCTTCATGTGCCATTGACTGAGCCAAAGCAGATAGAGTTCCTGGGGACCTAGACTGCTAGACTGTAACACCACTACTCTGAACCACAGTGAGACTATCAAACACATCCCAACAAATACAATCCAATCCTCTCAAACTCCTAGGATATGAACTGTACAATTCTCCAAAATACATCACATTCTATGTGAGTTCTCTATCTCCTTTTAAGTCTGTTCTTTGAAAGTATACATGAAAGCATAAAGTTACTGGCACCTTTAATAGAATGTCACTCAGTTTCATCTGTCTGCTATTGAATGCTTATGAATTATTTTGATGTGGTAAAAATACAATGGTTTCAGTAAAGAAAAAAAAGAAAAAAAAGAAAAAATTGGAAATCATGAATGTTTTTTAAGAAAAGCTATAAAACAGTTTGTCATAAACCAGCTACCTTGCTGCAAAACACAGGGTGGTTAAAATACATACTCTACAAAAAGGTTAAATGGCTGAAATATTAGAACAGTTTTATATAATATTAGCCAATGTTTCTGTTTTAGGCATAGAAGATACCAATATAGCTAGGATAAATTCTACTCGATGCTACGTACTGTTGGTATTTATATAACAACAGTTTTTATATAAATACTTTGATTTATATAAAGTTTCCAGCTATTTTTGGATTATTCAGCTTTTTTTTTTTTAATGCTTTGCCATGCAATTTTATGATAGTAAATTCTTCTGGAACACATAGTATAATTGAGCCGGCCAAGCAACCATGATTTCCTATAGAAACACATTCTATTGAGGTATAACTTATTGAGTGATCTTGAGGAAGAAGCTGCAATTACATATACAATGCAATATTTCCAATGAAGTCTCAGACTAGGCTTGAGAAAATTAATTTTTGAAGCATTTGACCATAAAGTCTAGAATATGGAAGAATGAACCTGGAAAAAAAACATCAAAACAGAGCTCCACAGCAAAAAAAGAATCCAGCATTCACATCTGTACAGATGGAATGTCATTAAATAAATAAATAAACAAACAAATAAATAAATAAATAAGTGAATGTGCTCAGGTCAGCTGGAAAGCAGCCAAAAATAAACAGGCTGGTATACATCTGGGAAAAACAGCCACCCAACTCAGTCACAACAGGAAGGCTGACAGAAGTACTTCTTGATGACAACGAGATACATCTTTGGTACAGAGTGCCTTGCAAGGAAAATGGATCAGAAACATTCCCCCCACACTGTGTGGACAAGGGAGTGAGAAATGATGCTGAGCAATCTATTAAACAGTTCTGTGATGGAGCTGTAAGTCACATTACGAGTTGAAAGGAAACTGAAGCAGAGTCTGTGGCAAACCTAAATTACTGGCAGCATTTGTTAGATAAACGGAAGCAAGTGACAATAGACAACATGCCAGGCTAGCTGGGCAAAGACTTTGTAGCTCTGAACTTTGAGGTGACAGAAAAAAACAATGATATTTTTTTAAAGGCTTTTTTTTCCCAGAACCATTGACGTGTCACTTTATTCACTATAATAAAGAAAATAAATAATACATTTTTTATTGTAAAAAGATACATTATACAAAAAGGGTTTCTATGAATATTCAGTCATTGTTTTAACTAACTTTTCTGAGGCATTTGCAATTGACCATCTCTATATTGTTTTAATACACAGTTAATTTTGGGCACAGATCCATGGGAAGTGGATTTTACAAAGAATGTTATTATGAGTGCCAGAAAGACTGTTGTTCTGAGATAACTTCATATGACTTTGCTTGAGTAGTGATGCTGGGGTAACACATCTAAGATGTAGAGCATTCCTCGGAAACTTATTGAATCTAAAAGTGCCAAAAAGCTATCCTTGAATAACAGCTATGAAGAAGGAAATGATGGCAATTCACAGGCTTATCCTGAGCAGAAAATAATAATTAAATATGGTGTTAGTTTAGTGCTCACCAAAAGCTACCTACTTAGCTCAAATCAAATCTGATATATGCTCTATATTAGTTGTAAGTTGTATTTAACTAAAAGGATGCAACAAAGTTGGAAAGGGTGTACTTTTCTTCATACTTTTTGGATATCACAAAAATAATTTCTGGCTATTTACTCTAGCCAGGGCAGATCTAGCCTGTTGCTTCTGACAAGAAACACTATTCTCTTCCCTCCTCTAGGGAAAAAAATCCTCTGTGAAATTCAAGTCTAGATCCTAGATCACAAAATCAGACCCAGTGAGATGAGTACTAGCAATACCCTATCAACTGATATCAAGAGCCAGAAAAGAAGTTCTATATTCTCTGAGAAAGGACCACTTCCTTCATTCCAGAAAAACTCCTTGCTGCAAAGAAAGTCATTTCTGAAATTCCATCAACTACACTAAAATCAGAATCTAGTAGAATATTGATCTGCAGGATCTGAAAGCACTCTTAAGAAAGTTGGCTGTCTAAATACCAAGCAGTAATAAACAACAAAACACGTTCATTGCTTCTTAGTACACCTTGCTATGGAACGGATCCCAGAAAATTTTTACTGAGGTTATATAATTCATTGTGGGAGAAGTAGAATGACTGAATAAGATAAAGGTATTCTATCTTCTGTGTCCTGCAAACGCAATCAGATTTGCTCTAAGAAAGAGTATTGTACCAGCCTCCATCCCAGTGTTAACATTCAGAACTTCCTCCCAGGTTTGCTTATCTGATAAAAAGCCTCTCCATCTGGAGTCTGTTATTAATGCATAAATCCCAGAAATGTGTCTAGAAAAGTTCACACATTAAACAGACATGAAGGGAGGATAAAACCCTTTTGGGATAAAATATGGTTTCTATGTTTCCTTTGGAAAGAATAACAACAGACTACGATCTCAAGGGATATTGTAATTTCTCCAAGGAGCAAAAAAAAACCTAAAAACTTTAGAGATTAATGACATTTGAAAAAGAATTTTTTAACAAATTAAATATCCATGACAACTCTGCTGTTTATTTAGGGCTCAACATTGCAACAATGTTACACTACAGCATGGAGGTAAACAAGCAATGAACTGGAGACCTCTGTACCTAAATATATCAGCTATTTATGCTTGAGTTTAATGACCAACCCTGGAGCTAAAAGCGGTAACAGCATAATGTGTGTGGACTGGGACCTGAAAGGATAAGGAAATTATACTGACTGCTGGCCAGTAAGCACTTAATCATGTCTATCCATCTCTCTTAGGGTTTTATACTGCCATCCATAACTGTACCATCTGAGTGCCATTGTGTAAAATCAATAGCAATAACGAAATCCCTGGAGGATATCACAGAAACTCTAGCACATCTCCTCTTCTGGGTCAAACTCAGTGTTTGCATAGCCATATAGTCATGCTTTTTGATTTTAATGAGACTATTCGTGAGTATTATGTTGAGGAAACTTCTCATAATGATATAAACATTAGATTATTCCTCCAAATATTGTTTCTAATAAGAAAGATCAGGTTCAGAAACTATGATTTCTTTTCTTAAAACTTGCAAAAACTAGCTCAAAATATTACTCATAAGTTCATAAAACCTAAAACATTTTCTCTGAGTTGACCAAGAAGTAATAATTCTTTCTGAAGAGCTTCGTCTGACTCTGAAAACAGCAAATGAAGACTAAATGGATTTTGGCACTTATTTGCACCAACTGCTTAGCAATGTTTCTACAAAATTCTGGTGTTCTAAGTGCTTTTGTTGTGCCTATGAAGAAAGACACACACAGCATCTTTGCATACACTCTGTAACTCAGTTTGAACATTTGATGAATAAAAGATTTTGTATTTTACCTATCAGCTGCACTCTTTTCAGCATCTACTGTCAAAGAAGGATGTAGACAAATCCACCAATACTCTCAAGAAGGGCTGCCTCATTTCAAAGAAGCAATTTACTGTCTACCCATTTACATACTTTGTCAGTGCTAATCCTCCATCATTGCACCTAAAAGATGCTACCATCATCTTCTGTCATGCTGATGTCTCCACTCCAATTTTCAGCACACTTAACACATCAGATCAGGTATGAAAAGAAGTACTTACATATTCATACGGACGCAGCTTCATTCACTACCCCATGGAAGATTGAGGTTCAGTTAGGATAACTCCTAAACAGATTATATTTAAACACAGTCCTGATTTTCTTTATCATACAAAAAGTATAACATTACTTCATTTCTTTCATTGATTTCTTATAAAATCAGTAAAAATGCCCCTCATGAAGAGAGCAGGCAAATACGTATGCTAAAAATTTTGTACGCACCTCTACCTCTCTTTGCAGTTCACTGAGAGATGGCAGCAAAGAGCTCCTTTCCTAAGTTTCAGAGCTGCCACAGTTTCATACAAGTATTTTGTGAATAATAGATATCTTTTCATATGGATGAAAGAAAGCTTCATTAACAACTGTGTGTATTCATCAAGAGATATAGGGTTTGTCTCTTGCTATTGCCACATTCAAGGAGCAGATAAATCTTACCATTGATATACAACACCACACACACACACACCGTAAGCGGCCTAAGCCAAATAGCCTGTTGGACTGAGAGGGCAGGCCAATGCCAGTGGGAATGGTACCCAAAGGAGAATTGTGGTAGCATCTTATGGAGCTGCCTATGACATCCTGACCTGGAAAACAAGGTACAATGTAAGGTCGGGTTGGCCAGTGAACCACCCCAGACCTTAGAAGAACAGCCACAAACACAACATTCCTCTGAATATTCTCTGTACATAATACCATATGTACTAAGTACTGGATATTTATATAGAGGAACTGCAATTTCAGACATAACAAACCAAAAGGCTTGAGACAAGAAATGGGCTAGAGTATAAGGAATCCAAGATGCCTATGCCCACTTTGAAAACATATGCCAGCCCAGAAGGCTGAACAAGAAGTATTTTCTTAATATGTTCCTCCATCCCGCTATTTTTAATATAGACTATTTGACTGTTATTTTTTTTGCCATTGAATATCCAGAATAAAAATAAACCAGACTTAATTGCCAATTACATCATGAAGAAAAAAAGTATTGGAATGGTAGTGTATAGACATGAATCTTAGATTTCCATTAACAATAAAATGTAATATGTCTGTCATTAAGGAGCAGACAGTTCATAGCTGGAAGATACAGGAGTGTATACTGTGAATAGCTACAGTTATATATGGTATTTCAAGAACAATCTAATAAAGCCTAATTGGTTGAATAATAGTAGAAGACTGAACAGAAACTTCTCTAAACAAACTGTCCCAGAGAAAACGTCGGTATTCTTTGTGAAGCTATGAACAATAGCTCCCAGATACGGCTTTGGAGTGATCTGACTGTTGCATCCAACCTGCCCGAGATCCAAGATCTCTTTTTGTCATAGATCCTTCTCAGCTATTACCAGAGAGCTAGTCCTTCTGTTATCCTCTCTTTTGTCCCGAAGAGGTATCAGGATACCCAGCGAAAAAAGAAACCTCGAGGTTTCTCCCACTGCAGCATCTGCCAAGGCAGATGGGATTTACATGCAGCCTGAGTTTAGACAGCCTACCAAGACTGTTAGCATGGATGTAAAGTATCTTATCTGAGCATCTGCCATTCCTGGGGCTGGTCAGTTAAGTTACTCAGCAGATACGAACAATATTCTATGATTGCTGTGCTGAAGCAGAGAGCAGCTTTTCCTTAGCATTCATTTCACTCATTAAAATAAATCTTGCTAGTAGGTTATTGGATAGGAATTGACTTCTTAACCCAGACAGACTTAGTTTTGCTAGTTTTATGGTATGTACAATTGAATTGCTATTGTTTCTCTAATGAAATATGTTATAGGTTTGTATTACAGATATTTTCTGGATGCTTACAAGGGAAACTAGTATGTTACATTTTCATTTCCTAGGCATACAGAAATGCTGGATATGGATCAAGGAATCTTTACCATGTTTGCCTCTTAAAATTGCCTCTAACACATAGCAGTATTTTTTCGCCCTCCCTACACCTCTCTTTGGGGAAAATGGTTCTTCAAAGTCTCTTCCTTCTATGCAATGATCTCTAAGCCTCCCCTCCTCAATTCCACACTCCCAAAGCAGAGAGCTACATCCTCCCCGGTTTTGTCTGCCAACCACTAAACTTCTTAAAACGTTTTTAGCAATTTTCTTATACTATGTTTCAAATTGCAGAAGGAGTGACAGAAACCAGTCAAACATTACAGCATACCCCTTCTTGTCCCACCACCCTACAGTCTCTGTAATTAGAAAGCAATTGTATTGCTTTTTGTTTTTCTCAGGCTTTCCAGAATAATTCAACTTTCAGCAAAGAACGTACCTGGGAACACATTATGTTCTAAACATAGAAATAAAACTGTTCTAATGAAATGTAAGTTGCACTCTTACCTGCAGCATTCCCTACTGTGAAGGTTACCGTTTAAAAAGTCTGTTTATAAACCACCATCTGTTTGGCTTCTTTATGTTCACTTTATTTTTTATTGTGTGTGGTAATTAATGAGGCTTTCTGTATTTTTACCATAAAAGCTGATGTTTTTCTTTATAAATGAGAAGCAATACCTCCCTGATGAAAATATCAGCTTACTTCAACAAATGAGGGGAATTGCTTTAAGACTGGACCATTGTTTAGGTGGCATTGTGGTATCTGAGCAGAAGTGTTAACAATACTGCAGACCATCTGCCTTGTGACCCCATGAGCATTAAGTTATAGATGAACTGGATGAAGTTAGGATGGCAACTTTGTCTGTGAAGGACAGTTGTAAAACGTGACTATTGTACCCTTTAGCAGATAACAAAAGGAACTAGACAAAATAAGTTGACACCAAATCTCTCTGCTAGATTTTGCTTCATCTTTGTTCCATGGCTTTGAAGTAGATTATCACAAAGATAAGGACATGCTGCTAATGCCTTTTTGACTAGGAGACAGTTTCTGTATGCTCTTGCTGCCTCTTGTTTTGGTTTGGTTTATTTTTAAAGTTGCAGATCATCCTGTCTTCCTGGGCAACGACTGAGTATTTTAGATAGGCAAAACCAGTATTCTTGCAAAAAGGGCAGAAATTGCATACCAAACACGCACTCTAGATTAGTTTCACATAGAGGACAAAAGTGTCATAAAACATAAAAAAATCTCAAGCTTTCAGTTCATTGATAAGCATGCTTTCCTAAAAAAGTAAGGATTCTCCTTTTTGAGAACTTTGACTTTGTCCTTTTTCTTCAGCTTTCATCAACGATGAACATCCTTCATTCTGCAGATCACAGCTATATATACAAGACTTTTTTAGTCTTACCTAAAGCTTAAGAGATAATCAACTGAGACTAAAAAGACCTCTGATAGCTGCCTTTCAAAAACTTAACAGCCTACCTTCAAAAACACATTTCTCCATGTGCCCATCAAGAAAAATGATTTCTGATGGTCTGTACTCACTGTTCATAGAGGACTGATTTTCTTATTTGGGTGCAGTTTTATGGAGCTGATTATCACTTTCTCAGCCTTTCAGGTTATGAAGACAGACATGTTTGGTCTGACAGCATGGATGCATCAAGGCATGACTGGGTTACATTAACAATTCTATGCAATTTGACCTGTGTTATATGCAATTAATCAGTACATTCGAGCAATCTCTCGAATATTAAGTGTACTGAAATTTTCCCATAATTTTGAATAAACAGGAAGAAACTGGAGGAATTAAGAATGAAAATATCACAGAATACCTAATTTAACAAAAACCAGTAGAAGAAAGATCTTATATATTTTATCATAATTTTAATATAAATCATCTATCAATAAAGGTCCCCATTATATAAGTATATACTTAGATACACATACAAACACACACATACACACACACCTGCATATCCTCTGTGCTTTACTTGGTGCCAGAAATCTTTGAGTTATTATTCCCACTGTCCTGAAATGAATGAGAGACTTCTGCAGGATATACTGGTGACAAGATTGTGTAAGGCACAGTGCCACTGCTAAAGTCTGTGCTCCTGATATAAAACCACATGAACCTAACTGCTCCTTATATATTGAAAGGTGAGGGTTAAAAAACAAAGACTCATTGCTATTCTCTGGGAACTCTGGACAAGAGACAAATCCCTTCTCAAGCCTGTTCATTGTCTGTTTATTGACTGGAACTCATGTTTATATGCTGTACCACAAGATTATACTTAGCACTAAAGCCAAGTGCTAATTTATAGCAATTATTGCCACTACAAATTCTTCTGTTCTTCACAAAAAAAGATGTATTTTGCAAATTCCTCAGTCATTTGTTATTCTGAATTAATGAACTAGCTGTAATAATTTTCAGGTTTACAGTGTGGTAATAGGCATACTTTCAGTTGAAACATGGCAGAAAGTTGCATGTATATACAAGTCCTACAGTATTGTTTTGCTCTCATGGATGACAACAGTATACACAACTATTGAATGAAACACTCATAACCTCTTGCATACAAATAAATTCAATTAGAATTTGAGGGAGTATGCATTGACAATATTAATTTTTTTAAATGCTTTCAATTATAAATAAGACTTTGTGACTGGTGTATCCCTACATTATGCATTTGCATTAATATCTGCAGGTTGATAAGTATTATTAAGTTCAGTATTTTGTATAGAACTGAACCATGGGTCTTAGACACTGTAATAACTATGTTCCCAAAAAACCAGCAGAGATAAGAAAGTTTACTCTATGCATTCATCCCTTCAAATTCTGTTATTTGTCAGGAATCCTACTCTGAATTCCATCAAGCAAGCCACATGTAGCCTTGAGTAACAAATTGATTCATTTCAGTATATAGCTCAACACTCATTAAAGATACGTGAAAAGTCTGAAGAAGGTAAATCTAAAGTGAGTAAGAGTGATTTTCTCAGAATACTACACTTTATATGCATATTACCTTAATTTTAAACATAAAATCATCACAGCTTTTAAACGAGTTGTCCATGTAGATTTTCTATTATTTCTCTGAATTTTTATTACAGTAAGCATTTTAAGCCTAAATGACTCTCAAAACAAATCACGTACCTCCTATGGCAGTTGCTTTTAATGACTTGGTCTTCACTTTTCTGCTTAAGATGGAATTCAGCATTTTCTGAAGCACAGACTGATAGCACGAAAACATCCGTTGGGGTAGAATTTTGATTGTAGACTTGCTCATATGTACTAAAACATTCCCAGCTTTCCTAGAGAAACAAAATCATCAAAACACTTACTAAGGACAACCAATATACGTAGCAGAAGTTATATCTGATATTGTTAAATTTAACAGCTAATCTTGCAAATGCTACTTCACTAAATCAGATGGATACTAGAACTATCAGGTGCTTGGATAAATTTTATTCTAACTTCCTTTTTGATGCAGAATGCAAAAGAGCAGTATTTTAGGCTCCGCTACAGCCAAGCTGATGGTTAAAGAGTTCCCATTTTGATCTACATAACCAATGCGTATTAACTAATAATATGGCAATTCCTACACACTTTTGTACAAGCTATTAAAAAGACAGGCCATTGGGAAGTTCCTTCTGATTCCTCCTAGCTCTACCAGCAGAAAAAAAGTTTTCTAGTATCATTTCCTGAAGTGTGAAAAAACTGTACTGTATTGTGTACACACACATAAGATTTGAAGGCACGATTATTTGCGTGTGTCCATACCCACATGAAAGCATATATTTTATTAGAGATTCTAACAACCTTCATAAGCGAAACATTTTGGAGTTGTTCTGCTTACAGGCTAAAGTTTTACCAAAAGTTATTCCTTAGTCTGGAAATGAAATGGCTTCTTTTATGAATAAAACACATCTATGCAGAGAGCAACCACGAGTCTGTACCCTCCCTATTAATCTGCTCATATAGATACTGTCCCATGAGGATACAGGCTTTGCATTTTGCCAGGCTTCCCATTTTCTTCCCACAGAAGGTGCAAACACCATTCAAACAGCATATGCTAATGCAGCTTATTTACAACCCTCCTCTTCTCTGTGTAGGGGAGGTGACACTTGCAAATGCAGTAGGAATTCTGACTGTGATGCATTTTACCTACAGTTGTGACTGTAGATAGCGAGTTCCATCAGGCGTAAATACTCTTGTCACCAGCTAAGGCAACAAATCTTCCTTTACGTTACATACTTGTAAATGTCCAAATATGCAGTCTAGACAACAAACCTGCAAGCATATACAGCAAATAGCATAGTCACTGCTGTTACTTCACTTTAGGCATTTCAATTTTGCCTAGTGGTTCATTCAGGTTTTGCTATAAGACTTTTTACACAGTGCTGCACTTTGTCAGGCTGTTCAGAAATGTTTCTGTTTTCATGAACTTCCGTGATCCCTCAACCACTTGCTGGTGTTCAACCAATTGTAATGAAAGTGAAACCTGCATCCATGCCAAAGATTTTCTTGAAACAGGAAAACACAATGAGCAGTCTACAAAACCCACTGAAATAGTACCCCGTGACCCCAAACTGGGTAGCATAGAAAGCTACGTTTAAATCAATACTTAATTCGGCAGAAAAATCAATTTCCCTTCCTCTGCAATCCATAAAATTCATCAGGAAAAAAATTACCCCTCACATATTAGCAGCCCTTTCACCCTATAGGTTTAGAAATTAATTACAATAGACAGTTGCAAGCCCCGTAACAGGTTGGGACTACATGCTATGAGATATTTTGCAACCTGTGAATCAAAACATGGATTAGATGTGATGTGAACACCTACAGCTTTCCTAACTTCCCTAGTTTCCCTTTGGTAAAGGCAAACACTACTTTTATAGCTAAAACTGTCTACAGTTTAAAGTATTATATAGGTTTAATTCCTGGAAAATACTCACCTTTTTGCAGATACTGTGCAGGACACAAACAATGCTATATTAATAAAGATTGTTCTGTCAGCATCCAAATCACTTTTCTTACAGCAGTAAGATCTTGCCTTTATTATTCCACATGGGTATTCCAGTTCTGTTGTGAAATAGTTAAAAGAGCTTTACTGCACAGGCACACACATAGTTCAGAGTCCTATCAGTGTGTGCCCTTGGCTAGGGATGTTCCACACATCTAACTGTCTGTGCAATCTCTTCATCTGTGAACTTTCCTTTACACCCTAGGCAGCTTGCTGCTAAATATGCTTTTAAATACAATGGCTTGCTGTTAAATATTTTTTAAACAAAATGTACAGAGTAGCCTTGATCTATATTCCATAAATCTAAGTGTTTTTTAGACTGTTTGCCTATATAATAGATCATAATAGATTGAATTGCTTAGCTCACACAAGAGCTTGTCTTTTCATTACATCACTGTTTTGCTGCTATTCTAATCCTCTTTCCTTTCCCTTAAGTAACACTTTACTTTTTTTTTTGTTTCTTTTTCATAACGTTAGACATTTCTTTCCTGAATTTAGATTGTCTATACCTTTAAAGGACTTCAAAGTCTTTGCAGGGATATAGTCACATCTTATCAAAGAGGTCCAGACTCCGAGAGGATGTTTTCTTCCATGGTATCCCACAGCTCAGTTCTTTACACTTTTTGTATTCACAATCCCATATTGTCTCTGACAGAAGTTCAATAAATTGTCTTTCCAGCCATAATATCAGAGTTCTCAACATTGTTGGAACTGAGTGTTACAGACTACAGCCTATCTGCTGAGAAACCTGAACTCCCCTGTCTGCCTTATTATACAGTAGGCCGCTGGCAAAAGGTAGCAGTACATCTCTTGTAAACTGATGAATCACTTCTACTGTTTTCATCCAGTTAATTTATGTCATAATTCCTGAATGTTTCCTTTTTACACAGAGTCAAATGGTTAGATACCAAAAAGGTGGAGCATTACGCTTACTATTGCCCCCTTAGGTATTGCCTCTTTTGTTATAAATCTTTTTAAAATGGGTTGCTTCACTACTTTTTCATTTTATTTCTACATGTTATTATTTAAAATCTTCCCTGGTTCAGGCACTTCTTTTCAGTTTTTAGCTTTAATTACATGTAAAAGTTATCACACAGTGTTTAAACGTGGCACCCTGGCTTCCCATAGTGTCAAACATAAGATGCAAAGATGGTTTTAAGCCCTCACTATTCTTTTGTTCGTAGCCACATGCAAGTTCCATCACCATATACAGCAGAGGTGGACAGCACTTGAAAATGAAAAAGACAGACATATTTACATACACAGATTGATGGTGCAACAATAGATAAAGCTAATATATTTGGTGAAGATGGTGCAACCAGAAAATTTGATCCTACCTAGCCAAAAAACACACTACCCTATCTGCTTCCAGGATCCCTCTCATTACATCGTAATAATTTTTTTAGTAAATGGAGATCTTGTGGCTGTATGCAACAACTGAACTCAGTGCCTAGGAGGTTATTTTCAATTCTGGTATGCTATTTTTCATTCTTTATTTTCATCCTTCTTTTGTTTTCTAGAATTGAACATTGTCAATTTAATTTTAATCTTTCGTTACTAATTCAATTTTAATCTTTCATTACCCTTCCTCTACTCACTGCTATATTTACCATTTACTGTATTTTTTTCTTTTTGGTTTTACAGTTAGAGACAAGCAGACACAACCAGGGAAGAGGAATGAGTAACAGTGAAGGACTGAGAGAGAGCATCACAGACTGAGAGGGACTTTCACATAAGACTCTCTACAACATTCAGTCTATGATGTTTCCAGTTCTTCAGTCACCTACAGTGGGATTATTTTAGTGAGTTTGTTGCAGTTTTACTACCCTCCTGCATTATTCTTAGGGATGGTGTATGTGGTGTATCTTTGACAAGCAAGTTATTCTCTAGGAAACCTATGTGGATATGAAATTCAAGTTCTATAGCTGCCACAAGAATAATTTCAAGGGAATATCCACATGATGAAATGCCTTTCAGTCCATCATTTATAGTTTTCTGAAAAAGAGTCAACAACCTATCAAATACAGACTAGACCAACCATATTACCACTGAGCAAAAGCGAAAGTGTGAGGGCTCACCTGAATGGCAGGTATTCACTCTACTGAAGTTGGCTAATCCTGTGAATAAGAAAAGATGTATTTGGCCCAATTCTATTGCCGCCTAAAATAGAAGAGTATCCTGTCCATGAAAACATAAATGCTCTCTGCTTCACTGCTGTAATACTGATTTTATTCCTGTCATGTATCAGCATGCACTCAGATACGTTACTCAGGAAAAATTAAGAAAATAACTTCCATTCAGCTCTGCTAGCTATAATGAGTTTGTCAAATGGTTCTATGGTTAAATGAAAAGTTAATGATAAACAGCCTTTCTGAACGGCTGGATACACCATCCATGTGCTGGGTGTGACATCCATCTTTAGCAAATAATGGTTTGGGAGGTAATCTGCGTGGATGAGAAAATGAATATACTATTTCACTGTTAACAAGTACTGCTGCAATGAAGAGAAAATGCAAAACCACTTAAAATTATGCTTTACCTGTCATAAGGTAACTTTTTTGGTTTTAAAATGTTTTCACTTGAATGCTATCGACTACTTAGGCTTCAGGATAAGTTCTTAAGAGCTGAGACCTATGGGATGTTTTTTTAAACTTAATTGCAAAAACATTACTGGTTGTTTTGCATTAAGTAGACCACTACTAAAAAGCTTAGCTACAATTTAGCTTTCTATTAATCCTGGGGAAGATACGAGAAAGGCAGTGCTGGCAAATGCTGCATACCCATGATAGATACTGGGAGGAATATTTGGAAGGAACATACTTTGAAATCAGCCTCTCTCACTCTGTCCTTTTTTATTTTACAGGTCACTTCCCTTACCTCCTTATTTGTGAGGACAGCGTGTTGGGATGAGTCCTTAGCTGCTTCCAAATCCAAGTGAGTTTCCTAACAATAATTCATAATGTGTACCTCTTCTTTCACACACCCACACACATTCCCCTGTACCCTATACTCCAAGGAAGCTTGCTTTTCTTGCTCTGCTAACTGCTTCAGAGAGCTATGTGATCTAAATTTTCCTTGGTTTACATACATGCAGAAAGAAACTGAAAGTGATGACAATGACAATGACTCTCTATACCTTTTCTCCTACTTTAAAGATCAGTTATCTTCTACCCTTGAGATACAAAAAAATCGTCTCTTGGTGACTAACCCATATTGCATCTTTGCACAGCATTTTCCATTTACTAAATCCAAACAATAAAAAATATAGTAAAGAAGGTTCCCCACTATTTATATTATGCAGTGAAAGTGCTCCTTATACCATTAAATGATACCGTTGCCTGCATTCCACTCACATTACCTGAAAGTTTATATACGTGTTATATATATAAACCTAACGCAGACAGCCCTAATAGTTTGTATGAATAGGAAACTGTGTGCTTTCTGAACCACAGTCATGAAACTAAAACTGAAATTATATTTCCTCCACCATAATACCAGAGTCAGTATATAATGTTCTGAAAGAATAAGTGCACAGTAATACCTAGGTTAATACTGGGTACCATACATTATTGTTTAATGCTATCAAAAAGCTGCATCTTCAGATTCTTTATTGAAACATATTACATTACTTAAATTGTCATGACAAAGACAAAACTGTTCAATTCCAGATTCTTCTAGCATCTCAGTTTTTATGAAATTGCAGATTTTTTTTCTTATAGTAGTATAATTTATTTCCTGATTAAATTCCAATAAAGGAGTTGTTCAGTCCTGATTTTTTTTTAAAAACAGTGTAAGTCCTAAGCACTGACAGGAGCATTCTCCTTTGTTCCCCCTCACATCCTAGACTAGAATATGGGGATTTGACTGTTTTGTTTATCCAACTGTTTCATCATAAGATACTGAATAAATAATCATAGAATCATAGAATCACCAGGTTGGAAAAAACCCACCGGATCATCCAGTCCAACCATTCCTATCAAGTTCCAAATTCCTATAATGTTCAGCATAACTACTGCCTGCCTATAATGCTAAACTCTGCATGCTTCAATAAGGTGAATTTAATATGAACTGCTGTAAAATTGCAAGAGTATCTCAGCTGCTGCTCAGTTTTCACCCCCAATTTTTTTTTTTTTTTCAAACTGTCCTCGTTAATTGCTGATTCATATGAAGCATTTCAAGTCACCTCTCCATCACTAATGGGTGGATTATGCAGAGTGCGCTCCCCAGGAGCAGACAGAGGATGCTGAAGGCTCAGATACAGATGGTGCCTGCAAAGTCACAGCGATTGGACTCGAGCTTGCTTTAAACTATAGACAAGGTGCACCCTCGCCCTATCGCTGCCTCTGTGAACAGTCCCTTCCAACTCAAAGCATTTTATCATTCTGTGACGCTTAATGCTTACAAGTCCTGCCTGGCGCACAGGGGCAGCAGAGCAAGGGTGGGGATTCTCCCCCACCTGGAGGCTCCGAGGGGACGTTAGAGCAGCTTCCAGTACTGACAGAGCTACGGGAAAGCTGAGGACCAGCTTTTTACAAGGGCCTGGAGCGACAAGAGGAAGGGAAGGGTGTTAAATTGGAAGAGGGGAAAGGTTTAGATCAGACATAGAATCATAGAATAACCAGATTGGAAGAGATCCACCGGATCATCGAGTCCAACCATTCCTATCAAACACTAAACCATGCCCCTTAGCACCTCACCCACCTGTGCGTTAAACACCTCCAGGGAAGGTGACTCAACCACCTCCCTGGGCAGCCTGTGCCAGTGCCCAATGACCCTTTCTGTGAAGAATTTTTTTCCTAATGTCCAGCCTAAATCTCCCCTGGCGGAGCTTGAGGCCATTCCCTCTCGTCCTGTCCCCTGTCACTTGGGAGAAGAGGCCAGCTCCCTCCTCTCCACAACCTCCTTTCAGGTAGTTGTAGAGAGCAATGAGGTCTCCCCTCAGCCTCCTCTTCTCCAGGCTAAACAACCCCAGCTCTCTCAGCCGCTCCTCGTAAGACCTAAATAACAAGACCAAATAACATAAATCCATCATGACATGAGGAAGAAGTTCTTCATGATGAGGGGGGCGCTGGCCCAGGCCGCCCAGCGGTGGCTGCCCCCATCCTTGGGGGTGTTCCGGGCCAGGTTGAACGCGCTGGGAGCGGCGCGGTGCGGTGGGAGGTGTCCGTGCCCGGGCTAGGGGGTGGAACCGGCCGGGCTCGGAGGTCCCCGCGGCCCCGGCGCTGCGGCCGCTCGCTCGGGCCGCCCCGGGGGCGGGGCGCGGCGAAGATGGCGGCTGCGCTGCTCGGGCCGGCGCGAGGCGCGCTGAGGGACCTGGCGCTGCGACCCGGCCGCCTGCGCGGCGGCTGCCCGGTGAGTGAGCCTCGAGCCGCCGGCCCCGCCGGCCCCAGCCAGGGCTCCGCTCCCCCCTCGGCGGGGCTCGGGAAGGGGACGGAGGCGGCTGCGGTTTCGTGGGGCAAAGGTCTGGCTGCGGCCCCGCTGGGCGCCCCTTGAGCTGAAAGTGCGTTTTGGGGAGGCGGTTCTGCCCCTCTGTTCTTCTCCTGTGAGACCTCATCTGGAGCGTTGTGTACAGTTCTGGAATCCTCAACGTAAGAAGGAGATGGAGCTGTTGGAACGGACCCAGAGGAGGCTACAGAGCTGACCCGAGGGCTGGAGCAACTTCCATGCTAGCACAGGCTGAGAGAGTTGGGGTTGTTCAGCCTGGAGAAGAGAAGGCTCTGGGGAGACCTCAGAGCAGCTTCCAGTACCTGAAGGGGCTACAGGAAAGCTGGGGAGGGACTTTTTACAGGGTGTGTAGTGATGGGATTAAGGCAGAATGGCTTTAACCTGGAGGGGGACAGATTTAGATTAGACATTAGGAACAAATTTTCACAGTGAGGGTGGTGAGGAACTGGCACAGGTTCAAGGCTGGGCTGGATGGGGCTTTGAGCAGGCTGGTCTGGTGGGAGGTGTCCCTGCCCATGGCAGGGGAGTTGGAACTAGGTGATCTTTAAAGTCCCTTCCAACACAAACCGTTCTATGATTCTTCTGATGGCAGAAGCAGCCATCCATGAAGTCACACCAACAACTGAAATGTGCTCTGACATCGCACAGACAGCTGCAAGGAGGATGACAGGTCGTGTTCAGCTGGAAAGTGTGGTGGGAGCTCTGGCTGCCCAGCAGTGTGATGGGAGAGTGAATGGGCCTCCTGGAGGGGCTCGAGTTGAGGAGCTGACTGGAGGTATAATAGTTCTTCATTCTTAATTACAGGATAATGAGGTGACCAGACCCAGTCAGTATGGGTTTAAGAAAGGCAGGTCTTGTCTGGCTAACCTGATCTCCTTTTATGTACTACTTAGTGGATGAGGGAAGGCCTGTGGATGTTGCCTACCTAGAGTTTAATAAAGCCTTTGACACTGTTTCCCACTGTGTTCTCCTGGAAAAACTGTCTGCTCGTGGCTTTGATGGATAAAAGGACCACAGTCTTTGCTGGGTGAAGAGCAATATGAGCTAGCAGTGTGCCCAGGTGGCCAAGAAGTCCAACAACATCCTGGCTTATATCAGAGATGGTGTGGCCAGTAGGAGTAGGGAAGGTTTGTTGCTCTGTACTTGGCACTGGTGAGGTCTTGCTTTGAACCTTGTGTTCACCTCTGGGCCCTTCACTACAAGAAAGACATTGAGCGGCTGGGCTGTGACCAGAGAAGGGCAACTGAACTGGTGAATGGGCTGGAGCACAGGGGCTGTTCAGTCTGGAGAAAAGGAGGCTGAGGGAAGACCTCTTTGCTCTCTACAGCTCCCTGAAAGGAAGTTTTGTTAAGACAGGTGTTGGTGTCTTTTCCCAAGTAAGAAGTGTTAGGATGAGAGGAGATGGCCTCAAGTTGTACCAGGGGAGATTTAGACTGGATATTAGGAAATACAACACCGAAGGGGTTGTAAAGTATTAGAACAAACTGCCCAGGGCAGTGGTGGAGTCACTATCCCTGGATGGATTTAAAAGGTGTGTAGATGTTGTGCTTAGGGGCATGTTTTAGTGGTGGGCTTGGTAGTGTTAGGCGTATGGTTGGACTTGATCTTAAAGGTCTTTTCCAACCTAAATGATTCTGTGATT
Organism: Phaenicophaeus curvirostris; assembly: GCF_032191515.1. Taxonomy (NCBI): domain Eukaryota; kingdom Metazoa; phylum Chordata; class Aves; order Cuculiformes; family Cuculidae; genus Phaenicophaeus; species Phaenicophaeus curvirostris. Next base: position 8,215,518 of record NC_091402.1, on the reverse strand, counting down.
CACCTCAACAGCAGAAATACTAAAGGTAAAATGAGATATGTATGTTTTAGACAGCTCTGGCGTCTTCAGCAACCAGCCTCATTATCTTGTCTTTTTCTCAGATCAACAGCTGCATGGAGACTTACTTTGGTCCATGCTCCTGAGCATAAATATTTTCTCAGAAGCAAAAGCCCCTGGAGCAAACAAAGCTTACTTCTGGCTGATTCTGCTCTGCAGGTGCTGCTGCTGGGTGGGCTTGTGGCTGCCAGTGTCCTGCTGCGTGGGATGGTGGTGCTGCTGAATGGAACTTGCGTTGTACATGTAGTCTTGTGGGATTTTGTCTTTTAACTTGCGAGAAGTTAATTAGCTCAGTTCTAAATCTCACATCTTTGGTGCTCAACTCTCCTTTTTTCAGGTTGGTGTAGTATTTGGCAGTTCGGTGCAACTGATCACTTAATGTAGCGTGTGTCAGTTTCACATACGCACCCACAGACAAGGAGTGTGTATGGGTGTGGGTATGGATACAAACACCTAGATGTGTACATACATGGATTTATCTGTGTACACACATATATATTTAAATATCTTTGTTTTGATAAGCAATCTTGTTAGTCCGTACAGTGTTTGGTGCATATATATTATAGGGTTCAAGTTGTGTTTTTGCCATCACATCTTATGTGACGCTGATCTACAGTAAGGAACTTGGAGGTGTAACCTCTCTTGTGTGCATCCCTGCTGCTTCCATAGGGCTCTGATGTGGAGGGCTTTTGTAGGGCTTGAGCGTGGTGCCTTGTCTGTACAGAGTCATGTCGGAGTGAGGTGGGGAAGATGCTTTGGCTGAACACTGTTTCAAGCCCTTTCAGTCTGGTGCCACAGTGAGCTTCTGAGGTAGCAGTGGAAACTGGGAGTTCATGGTCTGTTCTGTGATCTCTCAAAGTGTGGAGCGATGCTGTAAGGTACTGCACTGAAATTGCTGAATATCAGCTTAGATTCTCAAGAACGTTCTTGGGATGTTGAGGTGGCCAACTTTTTAAAAACTTTTTTTACTATTTTTTACATGTTACTTATGAAATTGAGATATTGAACTTGTATTATAAGTCACACTATTATTCTGTTTCTGAACTCTGATAGATACTGAGAACATCTCCCAAGATCTGTGCTTTCTAAGTAATCTGTTTTAAAGAACTACATCAATACTGTGTAACAACAAAGTTCTTAATTTTGAAGTAAAATGGTTTCCTGTGGGAAACTCATCATTTTTGCAATACTACGCTATAGACTTTTCATCCAAATAGTCTCCTGATCTTCCACTGGCTCAGACTTTGAACTACAAGTAGGTTCATCAGCCAAAGTCTGGATTTCTGTGTTATGAAGCAAGAGAAAGCATCTGAGAGTAAGAGCCCTTCCATTCAAAGATTTTTCTCGTTTGTATAATTTCCTAAGTAGCTCAGAAGTTACACTGTTACTGTATTTATTCACTATAAACCAGCAAAACCTGTTCTGGAAGCCTCTCCCAATGTTGTGTTCACTGGTAATGGTCTTTCATATGGTAAGGTTATAGTTGAGAAATGTCAGTCTTAAACTTTGTTGTTTTGGTAACCCTGTGTGAGTAGATACTTGATGAGGAGAATATTTCCTCATAACCTTCATGACTTACTGGTGGAGTAGTATTTGTGTCCTTTGTCTGTTGCAAAACTTCTTAGTGTTTCAAAACTGTTGATAATGTTCATGGCTGTATTGAAGCAAGCTGTTTCAGAAGTTTGGTTGTTTACTATCATTATAATCTACACACAAACGTTTTTCTGTGTAATTTCATGTTAAGGGTGGAATAAATGGTACTTAATCCTATCACATTAATACATTTTTATTGTCCTTCTGCTTTCCCTTTGGCACGTCACCTTTTTATAACTGTTAAGCATGTTTTACTCTCTTGACTTTGATATTCTTCGTGCTTTTAGAGTTTAAATCTGACCAGGTGTTTCAAGAAGATAAAAGATAGGTTTCAGTTGTCTGCAGTGCATGTGGACAAGTGTATTTAGACCTGCTCTTACTGGAGCAATATTTGTAAAGAGCTGTGACAAACGCTTCAGGGACTGCTCTGCAGCAGAATTCAATCTTGTTGGCTAGCAACAAATAGGCTCCATTGAAGGCTGTTTATTTGAATGGGAGTTGGATTGGGCCCTTTGGGAGAATGCGGTGTTATCGAAATAGCTTCAGAAGCAGTGGATTTCAGTGATAAATATAAATAAGGAACAATTAAGTAATTTTTTTAAATTTATTCTAAAATGCCTAAGGTAACTTTCCAGTTTTCTAATACAGTGAGCAGATTGACTGGTGCATCATGCAACCCTATCCTAGCCATCAAAATGCCCCTTAGCCCTGCCGTAACATTTCCAGATTTTATACATGTTAAATGTTATGCATATTCAAAAAAGAGGGGAAAGAGTGAGGTTAAACAACATTCCTCTTACAAAACTTACTTAAAGAGGTGAGTACGTGTTAGAATAGAGAACTCGTTTCATCTAGTCAGAGTAACTCTGTTTCTCCTGATGGTGAAACACATTTTTTAGTTTTCAAGGTGAGAAAGAAGCGAGGGGCCCGGATATAATGCTACATTAAATTCAAACTCTGATTTGGTTTTCCTAGTCACCTTTCTCTTTTCTTTTATCAAGTGAATGAGACGTTTCTGATAAGTTAGAATACACTATATATAAGCCTGTGGTTTGTTGGCTGCTGGAGGCTAAGTGAAGTAAGAAAGTAATTTAAAAAAAAAATGGAACATTTATGACAGGGGCAGGACAAGAGGGAATGGCCTCAAGCTCCACCAGGGGAGGTTCAAACTGGACATTAGGAAAAAAATTTTCACAGAAAGGGCCATTGGGCACTGGCAGAGGCTGCCAAGGGAGGTGGTTGAGTCCCTTTCCCTGGAGGTGTTTAAAGGACGGGTGGATGAGGTGCTGAGGGCATGGTTTAGTGATTGATAGGAATGGTTGGACTTGATGATCCAGTGGGTCTTTTCCAACCTAGTTTTTCTATGATTCTATGATTCTATAATGCTGTGTAAATTTAAAATGGGCAACTGTCCAAGGTTGTTCACTGCAGATGCCTTCAGTTCCTAGACATAAATGCCGAGAAAGCCTCATTAATGCTAAACAGAGCAAGTTTTGTCTTTGTTAAGAAGGTGTCAGCGGTGAGTTTAATGATCTTCCAAGCAACAGAAGACATTACTGAAAATAACTTTCAATTCATGACTTCAGAAGCTACTTCAATGCCAAATTCTTATTTCTTACTTGGTTTTATGTAAAGTTCTTAAAAGTTCATTGCAGGTTCAGACTATTTCCCTATTTCTCTTTTCCCAATTGACAGTTTTGCTGTAATTCGAAAGGCTTTACATTTAGAGGCAGGAAATACATGAGCCTGCAGACTTCCACAAACAGTTTTTCTTCTAAGTATCTAAACCAAGTAACTGGAAAGCTGTCTTCAAGCTCTGGACAAAACCAAAATGCCAGCACAAAGCAGGTGTTGAGCCCACTCCTCCCAGTTGGGAATACAGAAAAGTGAAATGAGTTGAGTGTTTAGAAACACTTGGGGTTTGGTATCTACTTAGAAGTAGATAATTTCTCCTCTATATTTTCTCTTCGCTTTGGGAGATTCATTTTCAGAAAAAATTTGAAATGTATTCATTTAATGCTTGGAGATGTAATTCTCCCGCTCACAGATATGGTTCCAGGATTGCTTAGCCCCAACTAATGTTTTTTGCTGCTGTTGACCACACCTGTAGCAAGTGGCTCAGCTCATTGTTGCTTCAGGCATTCTAGTCTTTCTCTGTGTGATCACAAACCCTAGGGTTTTTCTCCAGAAAACTCCCTTCTTCAATACTCTTTGCTGAGAAAGCCAGTTTCTAGCTGTATATATACTTATTTCTTCCTCTCTCTGTAGCATTTTAATAAAACATGGGACATAGAAATCACATTATCTGTGCAACTGATAATGACAGTAACTTTGGAATTGGTAATTAACCATTGATCCATAATTAATAGCTGGCTATTGATCTTATTTTAACTAGATAACACAGCAGGAGTAGGCATGAAGCTGAGAAGTTGAGGTTGACTATTGGGAAAAATTCCTTAATAGTGGCGGTATGCAGTGCAGTTGAGTAGATGCTGTTGAAGTGTCTGTTTGAACAGTAGTTAAATCAGATTCTAAACCGTAGGCTGCAGCCCTGCTTTAATATGGTAATAAGGAAATAAGAACTCAAGATGGGTGATTTTTCTTGTTTTGTGGCATTATGCTGATAGCGATGTGCTTATATAATTAGTGGCTAAATGTTGACTGTGAATGAATTGGAAAAATAGCAAGCATTTGTACTTATTTGTTTAAAGACTTTTTAAAATCCTTAGTAAAACTTTTTTGCTGATAGCACAAAATATATTCAGTCAACAGAAGTTTGAGTTTCTCTTTTTGTTTTTTTTAAAAGCTGCTGGTTTGTTGAGCAGTTTTACTCGTGAGCTTTTTTCCTTCTTAGTCTCTGTCTGGTCTCCTTCTGCTTGCTTATGGGTTTCCTGAACTGCAATAGTTTGTATCTGGAACTTGAATTACATTTTATTTCTGTGATGATCCTATAGTGTATAAGCTTAGAATCTAAAATCATAAAGCTCTAGGCACTGTCCTTGCTGGGCATGAGTGTGTGTTGGGCTATTTCAGTCAGACTGTTTTGTTTAAGAAAAGCACTTTAAAAATATTTTGTGAGTGATACATTATTATTGTTATTGTTATTATTATTGTTGTTGTTATTATTATTTTGGTTGTTGTTGTTATTATTATGGGTTTATTTCCTTGCACATTGCTAGTGCTTGGTGGCAGATCAATTTCAGTTCAACCCCTTTGCCTTTAATTTGTGCAGTAGTGCTTTATTGATTGGCCCTAGAGAGCGAAGGAGTTTAGATTTGCCTCTGTCATTTGCATCTTGTTATAGTTAATGATTTGGATTTTAGTTTTCTGCTCTTCATAATGAAAAGGTATAGATTTGTGTTGTTTACAAGAGAAAGACCAAAGGTTATGTGCATGTCCTTATCAGCTAAATTGGCTTGTACATGAGGCATTATAGATGTTGCAACTTTACAATGTACTTTCTGCATTTGTAGAGTGAAGATATGACTCTCTATCAAGTGCTTAGGCATTTTAAGTTAATAAATTTGGCAGTTTGTCTGTTCCACCTTCTTTAAGATAAAATACTTGCCTTCAGGTTTCAGTGGGCTGTAATTCGGTTTGAAACAGAAGGGTTATTTCATATTTTAGCAATTAAACTGTAAATGGAAGAGTTTTATTTGTCTGAAAATGGAATGATGTTGTCAGGCTACTAGTAGCAGCAACTTTAAACAACCATTCATACAGTGTGCGTTTAGAATACTTCTGGAGCAATAAGCAAGCTCATGGGAACAATAACTAGGAAAGATGAAAAATGGCAAGGTTATTACAGTGCTAGATGGTCACCAAGGAGTATAAGCAATGAGCAATAGTCTCAATTTGTGTCAGGAGGAGAGAGAATCACTGTAGTTACTTCACCTGTGGTGTCCAACTCTTGTCCTCCTCAGTTCTTTGTGAAATGCACAAGTTTAGTAGGAGTTTGCAGAAGTGGAGCATTAAGGGAGATTTTTGTTTGTGTTTGATAGGTTTATCTGATTATCGAAGACATTTGACTGAAAAATATGAAACTGCAAATTAAAAGCCAGACACAAATTACTAATGGAACACTCAGCATTCTTTTGAGATCTTTCTCTGAGGGATGCATGGACAAAAGAATGGCTTCATTTGATATCTGCTAGTTTAGTGGCAACCAAGAAAGCAGTCACTGCCTTGGGGGTTGGGATTCCTCATACAATGTTGGTATGAAAGTGTCTGTGAAATTCCAGTTACGAGAAATATTACATGTGCAAATTACAGATAATAATGATAGTTTAAGGTAAAAGATACAGATAGGTATTTGTGAAAATTGAACATGAAAGGGCTATTAAAAACAACAGAAACCTATTGTCAACAGATTACTTGCTTAGATTTTTAAGGTCTGAAGATGGCACAAGGAATTTATTTTTCCTGAAACTTTCTAGCTTCTTCAACTCTGCCACTCCAAACACACCGGAGACAGTGAATCTATTTAATTGAATTCTGTCATGCAGAATTTCAGTCTCTTTTTCAGTTTAATGGCTCAGATTAAAATAATCTCAAGTAATGCCATAAATTTTGGGGATACAGGAACTGATATTTACAGCTTGCTTTAAGCATGATGTGAAATGTTACATGAGAGCAATGGGAATGCAAGGAGCTCCATCTAAGGAGGGACAGTGATTCAGCTGAGAGCCTGTGGGTCAGGATTAGCAGGCAGACCAACATCGTTAATGCTGTTATTCTACATTTGCTACAGACAGCTTGATCAGTAAGAAATGAAGCTGCAGACAACTGGAGGAATCCTCACGTTAGCAGGCCCCGGCCCTCACAGGGGACTTCAGTGACTCTAGTATCTGCTGGAGTGGCCGTGCAGCAAGACAGAAGTAATCCAGGAGGTTTCAGGACAGCGTTAATAACAACTTAGCACATGGCTGAGGAACTGACAACAGAAGACACTACTGGATCTTGTGCGTACAAATAAGGAAGAACTAATTTTGGATGTGAAGATGGGGGCAGCTTGGGGAAATGCCTGACTAGCCTAATAGCTGCCTCTGGTGAGGTGACTGGCTATGTAGTTGAGGGAAGAGCATGGATGTTATTTATTTTGATGCATACAGCATGGCCTATAATAAGGTACTTGGAACAAGGCTGAGAATATTCCTAGTTCCCTTAATCAGTGAAGTAATGCCATCGTCTTTTGGGCTTGGAAGTTCTGTTCCATTGGATTAAACCTCCTTTGCTTCTTCTACCACCATATAGTCAGGCCCTATGTTTCAGTAAGTTTCGGTGCCATTCAGTACCATCCATGTTCTGACTTGAGTTGTTTCAGACTATATTTAATTTACGTGTGATCTGTTATGACTGTTTATATTGTTTATATGCAGATACATAGATCTTTTTATGTTAGGGGTCAACCAAGAGTAGAAAAATCCTGGTGCATAACCTGCCTGTTTGGGATTTTTCCTATGTCCTCAGTTATTATATCAGTGCAGTGCTAATGGAGAGGTTATGTTAGTCAGTCCATTTTCAAAATCCTCCTAATGCCTGATAGTCTGTACAAGGTGACTATTACAGGGCAGGCAGAGGTGTCTTTCAGGCGGAGGAGTGAAGAGTTTAAAGTTCTCTACAGTCTTGCAGCCTGTTACAGGTTAAGAATTGTTGTCTGGTCATGGGCTGTATTTTTTTCCACTGGTGCAGAGATGTCTTGTCCCACACCACATTGGTAGCATCTGTTCAGAGTGAAATAAAATGAAATTTTTATCATTAAAAGGCAAAATACATATTTTTAAGTCTCTGACTTCAGTAATACATCTTATTCCTTTGAAGGGCTAGTAACAGGGACATTCTGAAAGCCCATCCATCAGAGCCTGTTGTCTAGGATATTTTTTTAGACCAGTCCTATAGCAGTGGGAGATTTGAGGTGGGGGAGAGATGTCTCGCTTGGTGTTCATCACAGAGGAGCCTAGGGCCAGGAGGAACACTTGGGAATTTCTGGCCCTGCAGAGCTGGCACTTCCAACTTGTGTGGGAGGTTGGCTGAAGGGTTTCTGTCAAGTTACAGGTTGGATTTCTGCCAGCGACTGAGGGCTTTTTTCATTACTTGGCTGCCTTGTAAAGCAGCCATTTGGGGTCAGCCTTGGCTTTGCCGGTGACCTCTGTCACTTAGTGCCTGATTACTGTTATCAGCTGGCAGGTAGGCAGCAGTTTTAAAGAGCTGCTCGATGAACATGCTTCTGATGAAGGATTGTTCTCCCCTACTCGCTTTGCTCACTGATTAGCTTTTACTGTGCACCCAGCTTCCACATGTCTGCAAGTTTCAGTCATTCCAAATAGTAGAGCACAGGTGGTGAACACATCTGTGTTTCTGGGAAGGAATAAAGGATTGCTCTGTTTTTGGGATGACTTGAAATATTTTCATTTGACTGGGAAGTTTAATGAGTGATGTTAGGAATGCAGAAATCTGCTTTAAGGTTGGAGTCTTTGATAATGAAGAGAAGTTACAGCTCATGTTGACCTAGGCTTGCTTTGAGGTTTGTGAATGGCACGGGGATGAAGTTCCAGTGTGAATAATGGAGAAATATTAATAAAGAAATGACCTGCAAAGGAAGGAAAGATGTTCATAACTTTTGGCTTTCTATTAAAAGCATACTTTCATCAATTTATTCTATGGGAATATCTGCTTTCTCCCTAACTCTGCCAAAGCAGCCAGAAGACTGTCTTTCCCTTGTATGTTTGTTCCTTTGAGTTTGCTTCATGTCTGTCAAAGTCAAATAGTCTAATTGAAAACAAGATTGTTTAACATAAAATTTGTGAAGCATTCTGATTATATAAAAATTGTGTACCAGGTTTTTTTTTCCTTTTTTGTGCTTCTAGGGTAGAAAGTGTTACAGTCCCTTCTGTACTAGCTTGATAAACCAGCTATTACTTAAAGCACACCATAAAACTGCTTCTGCTGCTGCTTTTGTATAGTTCTTTATTCTACTGCTGTGGGCATTTGTATCCTTACTGATTGGAAGTGCTGTGCTGTGTAGTGCTCAGTCATAACTTTCTGTGATGATGTAATTAGGTAGCATGGAAATTATCATGATTTGACTTTGAGTATTAAAGAGCTGCAACAAAAAAACTGTGATTGTTTCATACTTGCCTCTCCATGATGAGACATGGAGCTCAAACTGCCTAAACTGGCATTTTAATGGCATTTTTCTTTAAATATCAGTGAGAAAAGTATTCTTCCAGTGTGTAGTAGGTGTGAAAGTTTTGATAGATATGATTACTTGAGTCAAGAATCCAGAAACATTTCTGATCAACCCATTGACCATGCTTCAAGTTTCATGACAATTCAGGGATCTTAATTAGGATGAAGTGTACAAAATTCAGTAGTGGGAATAGTTTGAAAAGCATGATCTCTATCTCGTGGTCGGTGGTAAAAGGGGTTTAGAATTACTTTTTTCCTCGTTATATTTAATGTTTAAGGCATTTCTTCATAGCTGCATAAATGTATAATTTTTATCTTGTAAAAAATTAGGAAGTTAAACACTTTGGGATCAGAACAAAAATATTAAATTTCCCCTCAAGAAATTTAAAAGAAAAGACTGTTTCTGATTTATGTGGAGAAGATAGCTCATTTCACTTCTTGAGTACGTGGTGCATATCACCAAGAATCTTCTTTCATTTGCAAAGGCAAGGTGTATGTATTATGGTGTTTTCTGCAACTGATTATGCTGTTGTGTACGGTAGTGAGTTTATTTTTATCAGATACTTCAAAGCTCTTACTTTTTAGGTCAGGGAAGTATGCTTTTCCTGAAGCTTTGAAGTTTTAAATAAGCAAAATGAACATAATTTGACTAAAATTAATTACTAATGCAAAGCAGTGCTGCTGATGGCTAGCACATTGACAAAAGCAGAAACTGAATCTGTAATTTCATGTTCTTGTTTCCTTTACCCAAGCAAAGGCTCTGAAAATTGATTCCGGAAGTGTAAAGCTTCTGTAGAATAAAACAGTATTAATAATGCTTCTTGGGCACATGTAGATATATAATATGAATTTTTAATACTGCTTTATTCTGTTGAAGTTTGGTTAAAGAATAAAGAAAAAAAAAATTGCAAATGCTTTCTAAGGTAAGTGAGGAGGGCACGTTCCCTACTGAATTCAAAATTGCTTGCCTCTTTGCGTAGACTGGCATAATCTTGTTTGGATCAGCTGCTTGTTTTGCTGGCATCTTGTTGGTTGTGTGACCTCAGGCATGTTGTATAAACCAGAAAGTGTTGGGTAATCTCATAGAACAAGGAGCCTGCCATGTTTCAGCAGCGTTTTCATGAGTTGCTCAGATGAACTTCAGTGAGCTTTGAGAATATGCAACAGTGCCATTTAGTCTTAAAATGCTGAGCAGAATGCAGTAGAGAAGTTGTCACTGAATTTGCAGCAGTTTCTCTTTCGGTGTTTGCATGTAAATGATCGTCTAGATGTTCCCCTGGGCAGAGGTGCAGGTTGTCAGGGATTTGGCTGTGTCCTGCTTAATTTGGAGGTCCATCTGTAACAGGCTGATGAAAATGACTGCTGAATGATAGGTTGGCAAGCTATGGGAAATGGAGTAGTGAGGTCAGGGTCTTGCTGTCTAAGATGTCCTTTCCGCTGTCTCCTCTTTCACTTTTGAGGACTGCAGTCCTCGCAAAAACCATAACCACAGACACCCAGAAGGATCATCCATGTGGTAGCTGCTAGGGTCTCAGTTGTAGCGCACAAGGATGTGGGCTCAGATTCTGGTTTTCTGAGATAAGGAGAATAAGGATGACAGAAGGAGCTGAAGTCTGACCCTGTGCATGTTCCTGGTAGTTTACAATGGAGCTTAGTGGGTGGGAGAGTGTATTTACAGAATAGCTGTCAAAATTCCTGTGTGTAAGCAAGCTGTAAGTAGGTCTATAAAGTATATTAATTATTGGAGACTTTAAATCTGCAATTAGTGAAGGACTTGCTTCAAGTTCGTTCTTGTCTTTGCTTCCTTGCATGAGAAGTAAACAGAAAGATAAATCAGAAAGCTGAGTTTATAAATGTGATTTAAAGTCTTATCAGAACAGAATTCTGTTGGGTTTTTTTATCCTGTCTTCTGCAGTGTGGGAACATCACACCATGTTCTGCATCGTTTCCAGGGCAGTGCAAAGGTTAAGCTTGGGATCAATCAGTTTGCAATCGGACTGATTATAAAGGAGCAAGGACTAGTAAAGATAAAATCAAAAGAACATTGTAGGACAGAGAGGTGTAGAGGGGGGCGTTCTGTTACCCTTGAAATAAAAAGGTTTGTTGCAGTAGACAGCTAGCAGGAATGTTCTGGAGAACTATTAATTATGATTTTGTTAAATAACAAAAATTTTTGTTAAAATATTTTGTTAAAATAACAGGATTTTCAGCCCCTCTTCCACTCTGAGTACATTTACTAAGAGACTGGCAAAGCTGTAATAATTCTTACCATTTTATCTGTAAAACTGTGAAATATCCAAGACATAACTGAGATCTTTTCAAAACTTTGTGGCTTTCATGTGCATATTGTTATGAGTTAGGTGAAAGGGAAAGGTTCCTAAATTGATCCTGTTCCATTTTTTTAATTCAGTTTATATGGCTTTGTAAATCTGCATTTGTGAATTCTGAATAACTGTGAATGAGTATGGTACTGTTATCTTAGAGTCCTCTTATGTTTCCATGGTACTTGTTAAAGCACAGAAAAATTATACTGTTTCACGTTGGAGCCACTGTGGAAAGATTTAGAAGGTGAGTTTTAATGAAAGAGATAAATAAAGCCAAGAAAGTCTTGACAGCATCCAGCCACTTCAGAACTGATGGGCACAGTCTTGATGTTCCTCTTTCCCAGCCAAGGGAAACCACAACTGAGAGAGGGAAGAAAATGCTGAGTCAAAAATAGAGGGGTTTTGAAATATCCTTATATATTTCCACACAGTATATTGATTAATATGTCATTACAGTTAAATATACTTTTAGTGGCAGGGAACGTTGGTTAGAAGTGGAAGAGGTAAATCCTCAAGAGCATTTTACATGTTTATTAATGAATTAATTTGAGCTAGCAGGTAGTGAATGAAATGTTCAGGCCTCTCCAGTCATGGTGACATTAGAGTTTTAACCTTAATCTCAACTGGAGCCACATTTTTTAGATTCAGATACCTTGCAAAGTTGGCAGTTCAACTAGTGAGTGAGTTTAGGGAAGGTTCACCCTCTTCACTCGGGGAGCTGGGGGAGAGCAAGAGAGTCTGATTCATTACTTTAGTCTGGGGTCAAACCTAGTAGGCTTATTTCTTTAGTTAAATCATTGACTCTTTCAGGTTAATTTTAACATTCAGGGTAGGCTGTTCAGGTTGAGGCTAGAACTATTCTTTTTCTAAATGGTTTCTGCAGGATCGTACAACTTTGAACTGTTCTGTATTACACATAAATGTCAGACCTTCTTACACTGACTTAAAGCACACTCTGCTGCAGTCTCTTGTGTCTGGCTCTGTATTTTCTCCTGAAAAAGCAGAAGCATGGCTTATATGGCCATGTTATGGTTGAAGAGACAGTTTTTATTTCCTTCTTAATTTAGGAACTTAAAATTCTTAGAAGATAAAAATGAAGCTAAATGTAGCCCAACACAAGCCAAGTGAAATTAGGAGTTGAAAGTTTAATAGCTGCTTTTTTAGGGCCGTGTTGTCCTGCACTAAATCTGCAGATGGACAATCTTTTACTGCACTGTTCCTGTAGATAGGTTAAAATTTATGAATGAAAACAACAACAGAAAGGTACAATAAGTGTCTATGTGGAAAATGCAGAGTACCACATTCTTCAGTGTCCCTGATCCAAGTTCTTCAACCTCTGCCCTGCTGAGCTCAGTGGAGTTGGTGTATAATCTCAGACAGTTTCTCAGTCTCTACCTGTTTGAGCAGACCTCTGTTAACATGTGACTAGTCCAGCATGTGCCTCTGCAAAGATTTATGAAGCACTGACACTTATATGCCAGATAGGCATGTTCTCTCAGCTGTGTTCTGGAGGTGCAGAATCCTGGGCTACAAGTTCCCATGTACATAAGGGTGATGTTTTCTGCTGTAGCAGTCAGTCTGTAGGTCTGTACAGTTCTGAAGACTTGTGCCTTTTTCAGAGAGCTCATCCTGAGGATTCACTCACTACCAGGCTTTTATTATTCCTTTAAATAGTGTACAATATGTTCTGGTTTAATTTGTTTTGAAACAATTCAGCCGTACTTTATAATGCCTTATGGAACTCATCGATACTGCCTGTATATCTGTGTAATAAGAGTTCAGTAAATTAGCATAATCATTAAACAAACAAACTCATTCAGTTAGTAATTGGTGATTGCTTGTTTCTCAACAAACAAGTGATGTCAACTGGCATTTATTTGTTTTTAGCATGCTTTGTTATCTACAGGTAGGTAATCTGTAGTTTATATTCTTGCTTTACTGTATTGCATTAGGACTATCACGGCTGCCTGGTAGCTTCTCTAAACTGAAAAAGATGAGATAACTAAATATACCTTCTTTAGCTTTTCAGTTAAAAAAGCTTCTTTTTCCAAAATTGACATGTTACTAGTTCAAGAAGGCTCTTCCCTTTTATATTTTTTTGATGTTTGTCGTAGTCTTGATGTTTCCTGCTGTGATGCACTGTGATTCCTGCCTTCCTATCTCTGTTTTGCAGTGACTCCTATTAAAGGAGCCTTGCAACAATACAAGAGAAATTGGCTTTTCCTTGAACTATGTGAAAGTCTTCAGGGGAAGATTTAACTAAACGCTTGTATGGATTGCATGAAATAGAATTAAAATGGTGACACAAACACATAATATAGAAATTTAAAAAAATCTTTTGACTCTTTTAAACTATAGACTTCTGAACTGTATCTTCTGGAGTGTTACTGCCCTCTACAATGAATCCCAGAGAATTTGAGTAATTGCTTCAGCAGGAAATCTGCAGTTGAGTTGTTAGCATGCAATTCCATGTTGTCTTCCCCGGGCTTGGTTTGCGAGAGGCAGTGTGGTCTGATGTCCCTGCTGCCCTTTTGTGAGAAGGGGGATCCTACCCTTACTGCTGCGTTACTGATGTCTCTTGCACTGGATCTTGTCTTCACCCAGTCCTTTGGTGGGCTGAGTGGTGGAGCTAAGTGGGCAACAAAAGAAATTTTCGGCTGGGTAAACTCTGCTTCTGACTTGAGAATGCAAGGGATGGCACAGGGGTGAGCAGCCAGGGAGCTGTGGTGGCAGCTTGCCTCTGGGTTGTTTGAGCAGAGTGGGAAACCACAGCCCTGCAGTAGTGACTTCTTCAGTATTTTGGCTTTGAGGTTTCAAGTGATAGAAAGCACTTAACTGTTGGAGAGGCTGTATAGCTGTGTGAGGGTATGTCAGCAATATGTGGGAGAGTGGTGATGAAGTCAAACTAGTGCCAGCTTTGCTTGGAGAACTGCATAAGGCAGACCACTGTAATGCAGCACTGGATTTCTTGGATTGCAGAAGCACTCAGGGAGCAGTTGGTTGATTGCTTGAGTGTGCTGCTATGTAGATGACACTAAACTGCCTATGGATTGAGCTGACACGCTTCTCCTTCAGTCTAAGCATGACTTAAGGGTGGATTACTGTTTTCAGAGGCTTCAGAATGCTTGTTTTGGAATAAGCTCATTTAGGTAATTGAAAAACAATATTAAGGCAACACTGGGCAAAGATTTTGCGAAATAGGATTTAACTTTGGGCTTATCTATCAAGATTTTTCTCACACAACGTGATGGCTAGATTTTCAGTAATGTGGACTTCTGAGCAGAAATGGTTGCCTGCTTCACTCTTCTGATATCTTTAAAGTTTGCATGCTTAAACAAAACTTACACTTTCCAAGCTCTTGGCAATCCTCTGAACTGTTTGTCTGAGTCTTAATTTTTGTAAATAATTTAACAACAGAAATCATAATCACAATATTATCCATGTTTGTGTTCCTTTTTTATAACGTGTTTTTTTTTTTTTGTGCATGTGAAGAGAATCATTTTGTTAATTAGCACAGACATCTTGTTTTGAAGATACATGTAGCTGTTAACAATTGTAATAATTATCCACCAGAACAGGCTTTCACCAGAACAGTCTAGCTTTGCTAAACAACAGTATAATGGCATATTTAATGTTTGTTTTTTTTATATGAAGTTGAGAGGTACATAAACCTTAAGAGCAATGACAGATTTCACTTATTCTGAAAAGCCAGTATATGGTTCAGTAGTATGAAACTGTAAATTGCCCCTGCAGTTTATTGATCAAAATGTTGTAGCTTTTGAAGAATTGGGTTCTCCTCTCTGAGACAAACTGCATTTTACTGCTCGAGATATTTTGTGTGATATATTTCAAGTAGTGAATTTGGAACAAAAAGGCTGTAGGGGTTAACTGGAGCTTGTGTTGCCTTTGTTTTAATCCAGTTCCAATTTGTAGGAATAAATAATGGAACTTAACTCTTAAAAGACTTCAGTCATCCCTGTGGAAGATTTTAAAATAAATGCTGTTGTTCAAGGTCAAGATTGCTTATACTGTTTTGGTACAAATTATAACAAGAAATAAACAATTCCTACCTGCTGTGGACAAAAGCATAGAAACTGTGGATTTGGCAGGAAAATATTCAAGATTTCTTCCTAACCTAGCTCACAGAATCCGTTTTATCATCTATAAATATATCACAGAAGTCTAGATTGATGAGAATGGTCGTTGTTGGATGAAGCTGATGGTCTCTGTTGATACCAAAGGACCCACTGCCATATTGCGTCCAGTCTAAAGTGAGCAGTTTGGCATGTTGCTGGAAGGTGGTTTCCGCTGTGGCTTTTAAACAGGATGGTCTAGATGCTAACTCCTGCTTTGGAAGATGAAAATTTCTCCTTTGTGTTAGCCAACTGGATGTTACGTGGGAAGGACATTGACCACATGTTTTTTCATAATATGCCGATAGTTATGGGGCTTTAAGCCTCTTTGGACAGAAGGGGGTGTGCAGTTTGATTTGCCATGGCAACCTTGTAACCAATCAATCTTACCAAGAGTCTTTCCATTTTCTTTTGTGCTTGGAATGCTTGCTTTCATACAGAGAAAAGTGTAATCATCTCTGTATGTTTGCTTTTTATGACTTATAGTTGTGATAAACTTTTCCTGTTAAGTGTGGTGCTTTTTAAAAAAAAAAAAAATTGTTTCTTGTCAGACTGACTCTACGCATACTTATTCTTTATGTCAGCACTGCCAGCAAACTGAAGTAAGTGCTTTAGTTTGTTTTCAGTGGCCTGTTTGGTATATTTCAAGTATATGACCTAATAAAATGTGCCAGCACCCGAGGTGGTTTATATGAAGGTACACATTTAGTTGTATTTCTGATGGTCCTTTTTTGATAGGAACTTCTCCTACAACTTTGTCGGTTGTGGTAGCCATCTGTCAATAAATATAATAAAGGTTTATTTCTTGTATTGATGAATGGTATGCTGTTTTATTACTGTCATCTTTGTGGATCTGATTTTTCATATGCGCTTGGAATTGTATTACAGGTTAGAGCACACAAATCGAATAAACTGGGATGCTGAGAATGTGTTGGGTAAGCAAATAGTTTTTTTAGGTTAGATACTTTTAGATAAGATATGCTAAACGCATTTCCTTTTTATTTGGGGTATGGGATGCATCTAAAGGACTTTCTCATAGACATCACAGTTTTTCTTCCCCAATAACTTAATATCAGTGTAACTATTGCAGTAAGACCGTATGTATAAGACTTGATACTATATACGTTCATTCAGAGATTAGTTGCATTGGTAGAGCCGTCTTATACTGGCATGGGATCCATTAGTGTGGTTACAGCAACATTGCCTCACTGAAGCAGCAGAAGAGGAGGAAAGTAGTAGGCTTTTATTTGACCAGCTATATTAGGTGGTCTGAAGAGATCCATCTTTGTTTCATGATGTTAATGCTGGCTTTCATGCATACTATGAATGGAAAAGGAATGTTTGATGTTACAAAAGAAGCATGTCTTCCTCTTAACAGTTGTGCAATAAAGTGCATTAAGCTAGGTTAATATGGACAGTAGTGCTGCTTAAATTACATGGCGCTGTCAAAGGATGTTCAGGTATCCCAGAAATTTGCTTAGTGGTAGTGGCGTTGGTTTCATTTATTTTAATCATACTGATTATCACTGGATTCTCTTCCCCTCAAATTATTTGGCATTATTGCAGAAGTACCGAGTTGAGGTGAAGAGACTTGCTAAGAGAAAAGAGGTGTTTAAGGTTAGGTTTGTTTTTTTAGCGGCATTATCTAGACAAGATCACTAAACTCAATGTGGTAGAAATACTTGGTCAATGTGGATGCTTAGCTAAGGTAGCTCCATGTGGACTTAGGCATGAAATTGCACAAAAGCTTTTGAAACTAATTTTCTAAGGTCAAAAGGTCTTGGCTGAAACAGAAATTATAATTTGAATCTTTGGTTGTTTGTCAAACTTGACCTTTGAGTTCTTTTTGGCAGTTTCTTCATATACTTGTTATGGAAGAGAGTTAAGCAATTCATTCATGTTTTAAGAAATATGTGGTGCTTAACAGTTAGAATTCTACAGATGGGTAACAAGGCCTGCCTGAAAAGGCTGCTTTCCAGCCCTTGTTGCTGTTTTAAAAAATAATTTCATTTTGCTTTTTGGAGGAATGCTATCTTCTATTAGGGAGCTTGTTACTGAGTTGAAGCACAAGTGCCAAGTTCCAGCAGCTGGGAATACTGCTGGCTGAAAATGTTCCCATCACAAGCCTCAGTTGTTCTACTGTGAGTTGATTCAGCTTCAGAAAACCACTGATTTTTTTTAACATAAGTGCATGTCATCGTGGTGTTTTCTGCATTGTTTTTCTTGCCTGTAATGATCTTTGGTACCTGGGGTGTACCTGTGCGACAACAGTATTTATGTGAAATCACTCCGTCTTTGACTTGGCCTTAGGAGTTTTATCAGAGAGGCCATAGAATGAAAAAACATTACACTGAGCTGATACTTCAGCATGCAGGTTCAGATAAGAAATAATCAGTAGTCCAGTTTGAACCTTGCATTACTGATGCTGTTCTTGTTCCTTATAACCACAAAACCATTTATGTGATTGTATTTCTTAGCAGAGTTTTGCTGGAGTAGTTAGCATGCAATTTGCGAACTTCTTGGTGAATATGCTAAGATGGTTTATCCTCGTTTTATGTGTGTTTTTTGCAAAAGGAAGCACTCAAAAGACATCCTGGGTTATCTGAAAGATGTTGCACATCAGAATAGTTCATGCTATAAGGACAAAGATTTGTCCTTAGGTTGTTGCATTGTTTCTAAATCTTTTTACTTACATCAAAGCAGGCTATAAGAGGTTTCTGCTATAAATGTACTTGAAGTTCCACTCCTGTTTAACCATGTTATTGTTTAGCCTGTATTATTCAAGTAGTGGAAATTATTTTTTTGTTGCCATGTGACAGCTCAATAATTGGCAAACTGAGTAGTGGTAGAGTAATGCAGCTACTCTCCAGATACGTTATTTGTGCAAAGCCCTTAGCATTTTATATAGAAACCAAACAAAAAGGTGGTAAATAAGAGAATTTGCTTGTTACATGAACAATCAGTTTTTTTCCCTCTGGCCCTCAATGAACTATTGATACATTTATGTAGCACCTGGCCCTCTTAAGATGGTCAAAAAGGGGTGTTTGTTTTCTTGATGCATATTCCACTCGTTTTTATGATACTGTACATGTGTTCTTGGACCAAGAATGGTATCTAGTTATATAAAGGAAGTGACTTTCAGCAGGAGGGTTGTTCAGAACCAAATACTACACAATTACTAGTGAAGATATTTTTCTGATATGGTGTTTAGTGTGGGTCTGACTAGTAACAAAAATTTAGGGGGTGGAGAAGGGAAGGGAGATTAGAGGTGAACCTCAGCTACAGGAATACTTTGAGCTTTTGGAAAATGCCAAATAGTTCTAGCAAGCCAGAGAGAGTCTAGCGTGAAGATTGTATTTGGTTTAGTAACTCTGACTTCATCTCATTTCGTGTTACTGCTCAATTGAAGCCTTTCATTCCGTTTACTTGAGTTTTGGGATTTTTGATGTATCAGTTGCAATAGATCCCTTTTTAAGTATATTAAACTCTCTGATAAGCACTTATGCTAGAAATGTAATTAGGAAGAAATTAATAATTTCTCTTTAAAACTTTATTTTAAATGGTAATTTACATAAATACACATATGTGCTAGTTTTTCTTAGTTTTATGAACTGATTTATTCTTAAAGCTTATTTGCCATTTAAAATAAAGAACAAACCGAAACCCTTTCAACCGATCTAGCATATCTGAATCTCAAATAAGAACCACTGTCAATCTACTAGGTGTGTATCAAAACACAACACACATGAAGAGCTCAAATGAAAGCTATCTTTTTCTGGTAACAATAAAAGGTCTTGGGTGGAAGTCTTCAACAGAGCCATGAATGATATTTGGTTTAGCCTTTTAGTAACAAGTCACTTTCAAAAGACCAAATCCTTCAGTTTGAGTTGTTCTTTATGTGAAAATGTATTGACTGGATTTTCATGTAGACTCACTGGCATGATTTTAGGTTTGTCTTTGTTATAGAGACTTTAGCTAATGGGTTAAGAAGTAGAATGCCACTGAAAAGTCTAAAAAGATGTATTTAAACCTACAGCCCTACTTTGGGCTGTTGAGAGCTTGACAGAAGTGAATATTCAAGGCTGAGGTGTAATCACAGTCATGAGAATGTGTGTAACTTTAGGAGGTTTAAACACTTCTTTGCTGTTAGAAAAAATGTCTTAAGGATAACAGAAAAATGCCACCAATGGAAAATTTTGTAGTTCCTGTCTATCATCTTATGAAGATGAAGTGTAAGGTCTCACACAGGGAGTCAGGTTTTACTGAAGTCTGCATAATATTTCCAGTTTGTTCTTTGGAGGCTGACATGACAGACTGTACTCCTTGTACTCCAATGCAACCTTGCAGTAAAGAAACAGATGAAACGAGTATCTCTTAAACTGTTGGAACAGACTGTATTTCAACCATAGACAAAGCTACCTGGAAAGATCTGAGAGATATACTGGGTTTTCCAGTATGGTTTTCTGACCTGTATGTGGGGAGAGGAGATAAAAGTACTCAAGCAGGGAATAAGCTGGGAGTAGAAGGTGGCAAGAATCAATAATGAACAGAAATTCTTAAAAAGTCGCTACTGCTTTCCTGGTCTTTAGTTTCCCTTTTTCTTGCTTCTCCCTTTCCTCTGTCAGTTTGAAATTATTTTCTGATTGTAATTTCCTACCTAATTCCACAGTATTTCATGGGAAATAGGACCATGTTGGTCAATTGGTCGATGCTGTTTGATGCTACCAAGAGCAATTAAACTGTTGACAAGAGTAGAGCTGCAGAATGGATAAATAAATAATAAAGGCACATGATGCCGGAGTTGTATTCTGTGTAGTGTTAAAAAAATACTCCTAATAAGTCTCATGGGAAAGGGATTGATTATTGCTGCCTGTGGGAGACCAGCTTTCTTTAGAGCTTTGTAGACTCTTGCCTAGGCTGTCTGAAGGCTGTACCTTTGCAGTAGCAGTGTTGCAGTCAGCCTCAAGTGCCTGGAAATTTGTGATACCCAAGAACTTACACTTTTTAAAGCCTATCTCAAATTCCTATGAGTGTGTGGTATAACTGTGCTTGGAAGGGCTGGGAACTTCCATCTGACAAGAATTTTTCAAGATTCTTGTACTAATTGATTCTTTTTATTGCTGTCTCTTTTAAATGGTTCAGATATATATATTTATTGCAACCAAAACATCTTTGAGCTGGAATTTAGTTCAGAGAATCATCTGTTTACTCACATTTGTAATGTCTCATGGTCACTTTTTTTTGTGCCTTAAGCCTAAAATGCATATGTTTGCAACTGTTCTGATTTTTCAAGATGGTCTTGAAAGAATAGCCGTCTTCACAGATTCAAAGCTTTTGCTTTATTTCATGTCTTGTAACTGCTTTATTTTGCCTGCTTTTCTTGAGAACATATGGTGTGTATACTGCAAGTGCTTTAAAGCAAGTTTTTCATGTTCCTTGCTCTTCAGAGCTTCTAATACAGACTTCATCACAGTTGGTTTCTTAAATATATTTTGCTCCTGTATACAGTGCTAGGCTGTACAGAATCATTTCTTTGAGTAGTTCATTCACAACCAGGAGTTTCATTTGTAGAGAGCCTTGATTGAAAGGCTTCAGCTGGCACTCAGTAAGATGGTCTCTTTTAGAATCATTGAATGTAGGAGATGGGGGAAAAACTGCGTGAGTTGGCTAACCTTAAGTCTGCAGGCTTTGCTTTTCTGTGCCTACAGTTCTTGGCCAGATCTTTGTTTCATCATGCATAGGACTGCTTTGACAGTTCTTTCAAATAGTCTCCTAATCTCTTAACATTAATTGCTTAATTTTTATAAGAGAAGAAACCCATGTCCATATGCTTATGTATACATGCACTCTATGTAATAGGATTTTTAACATCTCAGCAATAAGTTGGGGTATCCCTGTGGAACGTTTTGAGTTCTACTTTTAAGCTGTGAAACTGATGCATACCAAAAGCTTTTGTAAGGTACCAAGAGGGTGGTTGGAAACAGAACTTCTTTCAGGCAGCTGTTAGGGCAGTTAGATTTGCTTTATTCACTAGGTAGGCTGGAGCACAGTTAAGGCTGGAGTGAGGCACACCAGGTAGGTGGCACTGGAGAGGACCTCTCTTCAGAAAACAGGGCTTTGCCTGGTTTTTCTTGCTGTATCTGCTCAATGTGACTCTGCTGCATTGCTAATTCCTTAACTAAAATTCCTGCCCAAACAGAAGATTTGTAAACAAGTGGTGTCGAAAGAGGTTTTTGTCAAGAAACAGTAACAAGTCTGCCCCAGAATAAGATTGTTTGAATATTTTCCTATTCATTTGATTTAGATCAGCTTAGAAACAAATATGTAAAATGGATTTATTGTTCTAAATCATACATTGTTTTTAAGACTTGTCAGTTTACAAAGCCACTCACCAAAGCTTTATCAGTTAGTTGCAGATAGTTAAGCATGAGAAAAATAAGTTGTAAGCAAACATACTTAGGAGTGAGAGAAATCTACTAAAACTTTTAACTCGGCTTTTTATAAATACAACTTTAACATTGTTTTTCCTGTGTTCAATTAATTCTATCCAAGATCAGCTTGACATACATCTCAAATGTTCTGGCTTCTAGTAAATACAAGATTACATAAAATAATGAACTTTACCTATAAAATTTATAAATAAATTATAAATATATAAAATTTATAAATTATTTATAAATAACAGATGAGCAAAAAGTGCTGTCAAACCTAGCATCGACTTACCCCTTGTTTCAAATCAACTTCTAGCTGAGGAGAATTAACTTTTCTTCTGGAAAGCACAGGTACAGAATTATAGTATAATTGAGTGTTTATGTCAAGATTTCTTCCTTTCAGATTTAAATGAGAATTGATGATTATTTATTTATTTATTTATTTTTAATTTCAGTGTAAGTCAATCCACTTTAACTAGAGGTGGGAGCTTATTTTTCTGAACTCGAGAAGTCAGATTGGTAAATTCCTTGTTGCTTGGGAGGAAGGAAATGTCTTTGTAGATGTTCTCCTGCTGTAGCTCTAGGCGCTGTGAAGAGAGGGCGGATGTCAGATCAGACTTTTAACTAGAGCAGCATGGCTGAAAGGTTGGGGATGTATATTGGTTTTTCCTCCTTCCTCCCCTACTTACATCCGCAAATGCACTGGGCTTCTGATTGCTGCTGGGGTGTTCTTTCTTTTGTTGCTGCTCACAGCTGAAAGGAGAGGGAGGCTTTGGAAATGTGCTTTAGTCCTGTGTTAGTAGACTCCTGGCTGCCTGTGCAGTTTCAGGTGATGATTCTCTTTGGTGTGCATATATATGTATGGATTATATGTATGTCTCAATAATGGATTCTGAAGTCCTCATAATAATTTATATTATTGTTATTATGACATAGTCTTTATAAAAGCAATGCCAGAAAGAAAGTTAATGGTTGTCAGGGTTAAAACTAGTCTTTTCTCCAGTCACATTGAAAGTTCTTCTGTAGCTTGATAGTCTGTGGGCTTATGGTATTGGCTTTTGGTTGAAATTCTCTGGTCTTTTTTCAAATGAGGCTGTAATTGATCTTCAGCGTCTCTTTTGGCTCTGAGTGTTAATCCCTTTGTGGAAATGATCGCGAAGTAGTAGCTGTTAGAGCCTAACAGAGCTCTTATAATAGGACAACAGATTAAAGGTCAACAATTATGAAAGTGACTTAAAACTTAGCCTACGCTTGAAGGTATTGTGTAAATGTAATAGCGTATTGTCTCTAAATAACACGGAAGAATGTAAAACATACTGAGGTACCTGCTTGATGCCTACTTTTAGAGGTAGCCATAGAGCATACAGGTAGCATGTTTTATTATTCTAAAATATGTGAAACAGATTATAGTTGGAAGAATTCAAAACGGGTGTTTCTGAGCTATTTACAACTGTAAGTTTTGTGGGAGTCACTTTTACAGAAAATATGGTTACGTACTGTAAAAGATAGGGGTTTGTGTTTTCTTTATGCATCAATTTCCTTTGCTGTGTTTCAAAGCAAGCAGGAATAGACAGGGTTCGCTTTTCTGACAACACAGCTTTTAAAATTCTAGCACTGTGGAAAGGTTATGTATTATTGAAAGACTTTAGCATGGAGGGGTATTTTTTCAGTATAAAGCTGCATTAGGATATTATTTTTATCATGCTGTTAAAGATCAAAATATTAGTATAGTAAATAATCCTCTTTGTCCAACATAACTAAATATGTAGTGACAGCTGACATGCTGTGCTCCTTACTTCAGGAGATACCAAGAACTGGCTGTGGGCTGTCTGCCAGCAGAGCAAGAGTTCATCTCCCCATGTGGGAAGAGCATCTTTTGCTGGCACAAGATGTGGTTATACCATTGCCAGGAGTAAGTGCCACCTTTACCATGATACCACTGCCATGAGTCAGCGATAGCTCCTTGATGGTTGCTTTTGCCTGAACAATTTTTCCTGCATGGAGAATGTGTCCTTTCTTAAAATCATTCAGTAATGATCCTATAACTTTTATGGTGTCCATACTTATAAACAAATGTGATATCTTTGTGTGTACACTTGCCATATTTTTGTATCATTATATAGATCTCTCTCTGTAGATATAGATATGCACATGCAAATGTCTAAACTGGCAGGCTGGAAGTGAAAGGTAAATTATTCTCCAGCTGTTTCTGGCCTTGCATGCAGATGTGGTTGTGCTAGCATCCTCAACAAAATAATATTTAGAAGTACAACCAGCTAAGCACAGATAACAGACCACTGAAAATACATGTATATAGTTTCCTACGAGATGATGCTAATTCTACTTCAGTTCTGTTTCTTCTCTGGTAGGCTGCTATAAATGCATAGAATCAGTAGAAATAATTTTATAGGGAAGAACTACATAGAATATAGTGTAAATAAGGATATTTTATGTGAAACAATGAATTTATTTTAAGGTAACAGACTGCTAATGTTTTTGTAGTGCAGGATAATGTAAAACCATAAATAGATTTCAGAGTTCAAGCAAAGTTTGCCAATCTATGTTGATATTAAAAGGGAGACATTTTGTCTAGCCAAGATCACACAGTGAGTCCTGTGTAGATTTTTAAAACCATCTGTAGTTTTCAGGGTACTTTGGATGCTCAATTGTTAAGGAAAGACACTTGGGTAAATCAATATGTATTTTACCTTTTCTCTGAAACAGTGTTGTTTAACTGCTAGCTTGAGATAACCATAGGGCTGAAGAGCTCAGTTGCTGTCTCATGAACTGTTCTTAATGAGCATTATGTTATTTTCCCCTCTCGTTTTTCTAGGCTGTTCAATTAACCTCTAGACGATGGCTGAACCTGCAGGAATACCAAAGCAAAAAAATAATGGCAGACCATGGGGTTACAGTTCAGAGATTCTTTGTAGCTGATTCTGCAAATGATGCCCTGGAGGCTGCTCAAAGGCTAAGTAAGTTGGCTGATAATGGGAGGAATCTGCTTTACCAGATAGCAATCTGGAAAATAAATTGCTTTCTAACAAGTTGTACACAGTCTTCAAATTGATGCTTATTGAAAAGCTTCAGTATATTATCCAGACCATAAATATATGTTTAATTTCATATGTGAGCAACAGTTTACCACAGCAATATTTCTTTAGAACTTTATTTCTAAAATGTTTTGCATGCAGCATCTAACTTGAAGTCTTTAATTAATATTATTTATGTAACTTTGAATAATTCAGAATACAGAATAACATAATGGATGGTTGCTGAGGAAAATTACTTGTTGTTGTATACTTGATATAATTTAAGGAACTGAAGTAAATGAACTTGTGTGAGAAGTTGTTTTCAAACAAGAATTTGCCCTATTAAGAAGCAAAAAAAAAAAAAAAAGAAGGTAGTGGAGTCTGATTTGAAAGGTATTCAGAGACCAGCTGGATACAGTCTGCTTGAGCTGACCCTAGTTTGAGCTGGTGGATTGGACTAGACAACCTGCAGAGGTCCTTACAACCTCAACTGTTCTACAATTCTGTGGGGGAATAAAATATGTACAAGAGAATTATATAAATATAAACTTATTCACATGTGTTTGTCCATATGAAGAGAAAAGAAAGTTGAGTTACCTGCCATCGCAAAAGGACTTGACAATATTTGGGAGAAAAGTCCACGCTTCTGGAACTTCATTTTGGTTCTCTGACAACATCCACGTTTTAGTGTGGCAAACATAAGATGATAATGTGGGTCAGAAATGAATTTATGTAATATCTTGTATTTCAAAAGGAAATGTGTTTGTTTGCCCGATTCTAACTCTAAAAGAAGTTTTTCTTCTTTTTAAAGTTAATAGTAGTTAGCGTAGCTGTCCTTTTAATTTAGCTTTTATTAGTATTAATATATCATACATCAAAATGCCAGAGGACAGACATTATTGTAGTCTAATTGTGTAGTAATAGGAAGGTTTTTTGTTGTTACATTTTACATAATGCATAAGCTGGTTAGTTAAATGCATACTGGAAAGTAAATCAACACAACTCATCAGACCTCAAGTAGCTGAATAATAATGGCTTGCTGAACTTGATTAAGGTGATATACTTTTCAGCAATCAAAACCTTAGGACAAACAGTATATTTGAAACAAAACTAATGCAACTGTCATGGTCATGGGGCAGTGCAAAAATGAAACAGTGTCATAAAGCAGAGCTCAAAATTGGAGGGTTTCCTCATGTCTGGATGTCTGAGAAAATCAAGAAATGCTCGCTAAAGCTGTGGCAGATTTTTCACAAATCTTACAGCACTTAAATTCTCCTTTTCATGATTGAACTCAAATGGATTGGTCTATCCAATAACTATTACTATTCTCGATCTCTATAACTTTGGAGAAATAAATTACTCCATTAAAGGCAGTGAACCTCTTCTGGTTTATGACACCAGATTTATTTTAAATAACCTCTGTAGCTTGGTTGCTTTGCAAGTCAGAAATATTGGTCTATTAAAAAAACTGTTGAAATGTAAATCAAAAGTGAAATATAAAAACAAATTTACTTGCAAATCAAACATTATCAGGTAAATTGTATGTATTTTGACTGGGTTGTCTTGTTAACTCTTCGAAACATTATCAGTCACTGGTACTTTTCTTCATTTTGTGTAATTGCGTTCAAGCATACTGCATTACTGGGCATTAAAGAACTGCGGTTTATAGTGTGGAAGCTATTTCATGTTGAAATGATTGATACACTCCATTGACCCACCAAATAATTAACAACTCCCTTGTAACCAGTCTGATAATGTGCTGTCCTTGTACTAACATGCACTTTGAAAACTAAGCATCAAGAATACAGTTTTGCTACTGTGGTCGTTGTTCCAAGATTTCATCAGATTTGTCTTCTTTATGATCCTTCAGACTAGCAATATCTCTGTCAGGTTTATCTGCGGTTTGATATGGGCTGCCATATTCTGAATATGCAACCACACAAAGTAAAACGTTATTGGCAAAACAAAAAATTTCAGCCTAGAGGAGGCACAAGGTATTCCACAATAAAATAACCATTGGGGATAGCTTTGAGATTTTTTTGTTAGACAGACATTCTGCAGTCAAAGATGGTGAAAGGGGAGGCCAATCATGCCTGTTAAGTCCTGCTCATAAATCTGCTGGTTTAGATACTGTATGCCACATTGCAGCCACCCTTAACTTTAGCTTCTACAAATATGAGAAAGGATGCTTGCCAATCTATTTTTAAGATAAAAGTCAAATAAAGTTATCAAAACTTGAGTGTGAGAAGTTTGGTATTTTTCTTGTGAAAGGAGGTTCTTTCTATAGACCATTTGTCATGAATCCAGGAGAAACAATTATTTTCCTTTATAACTTTACATCATTTCATCATTCACATGAGTCTGTGTGATAAAGGGATAGAAATTCCCACCATGGCAGTCTATTAAGTTTGCTATTCACAAACTAATTTCACAATTTATCTAAACCGTAAAGGCTTGGCAGAGCTGTCTGTCCTGCTGCAGTGCTTGTGGTCACCAGTTTTCCTGCTGTTGGATTTCCTATTGATGCAATGGAAAGTATGGGATTAGATAATTTTGGCTGCAGTCTTCACTTGTCAGGAAGGTGTTAAAGCATGCATTCTTGAAAGGGTTTGCCTTTATGCAGTATCAGCAGTTTTGTTACAATTTGCTCATTTCCTCTGTTGCACTCTATTTTTATTAATATATACACTGAATACTCTGAATATTAATTTTCTTGGGTTTTTCAAAACTTACCAACAGCACAAAAGGCAGTCTACAAGGAATTTTTAATAGAGTTAAAGGATTGGGGTTTTTGCTTCTAAGATACAAGTGGCAGGTGTGAAGAACATTAAAATGACATCACTAATATTGACTTCCAAAGAAGTTGTACACAGTAAGGAACACAGAATTAGGCCCCAAGGAATTCATTGCCTTTTACAGGCTAAGCAATTTTCAGGTGTAAGTATTGTAGAGAAGGTGATATTTACAGAATACCAAGAAATGCAGTCACAAACGGATTTGTGTTTCATGTTAAAATTACTAGGTTTTCAAGAGAGGAAAGGATAAGGCATTCTGCTGGTTAGCCATGACAGTATGGTGTTGCTTGATCTGCCATCTGAGGAAACAACCTGTAAACAAGTTCTTACAGTTCTAGCACAGCTATTTAACAGAACAAAGTGAAATATTTGGGAACTGAGTTTTTGTCTGAAGTGTAAGAATGTCTGGCTGTTCTGCATTATCTCATGAGTCTTCTGGTCTGATTCTCACTTGATGCAGTGGTACATTAAGGGCGTGTTTAGCCAGAGAAGCATTTCTTTTCTTGCTATTTCTTATCCTCATACTATAGTACTGATAAAAGGAGAAAAATTCTTATATATGCATACATGCACACAGGCATTAGAATGTGCGCATTCTCATTACTTGTGTTGGGCAGATGCTCTGTACATCGCTTCAAGCCCCATCATTTTCTCTAGCCTTCACTACCGGAGACTCTTAAGTCTGCATCAGCTCCTGCACTGTTCTTATGTTCTGCCTGATGGAGAAATTATTAAGGGAACCATCACTTTAAACTAGTAGGTGGCCAAAGCTGAGAGGGATTATAATTATGCTGGAGGGTGTTACCCTGTGCTGTCAGTTGGCTTTTTGAATCAGTAGAGAACTTACAAAGTGGTTGAAAATGCTGACAGACCTAAATGGATGCTGGAAGCTTGGCGTGTGTTTCTTTTTCT
Organism: Phaenicophaeus curvirostris; assembly: GCF_032191515.1. Taxonomy (NCBI): domain Eukaryota; kingdom Metazoa; phylum Chordata; class Aves; order Cuculiformes; family Cuculidae; genus Phaenicophaeus; species Phaenicophaeus curvirostris. The sequence goes on along the minus strand of NC_091402.1, from coordinate 8,187,053 downwards.
GATTTTGAACAAAGGTAATAGAGTGCTGCCTGTTGCCACTTAAGAGTGTTTCATTACAGTTAGGAATCAGTCAGGTGCAATGTTCGCACTCTATCCCAGAGAAATGCAGTTGAATTGAGTGCAAGGCTTTTATTCACTCTTCTTTAGAAAATTGTATAACAAAATATAGTCTCTGCATATCCTATTCCTATTGCCTTATGCATGAGGGAACTCATAAAATTTGACTTTGGACTGAAGGCATGCTTTTTATATCAGGCTGGAGAGTAAACATGTATTTTATAAAGAACAGGAGAGGTTTATTGAAGCTTCTTTCCATGAGGTCGTTTACCTGTCACCTATTATTCACCGTGTTTTTAGAATACTGAAAGAGTTTTCAGTCATATGATCACTAGATTTCTTCCTGTCTTAGTTAGCCAAGAAGAAAAATAAAACCCTGCAATGTTTAATTTAGACGGAAGACTGGTTTTTTAGATGGTGTTTTAGAACCCTTATCTGAAAGTTCATCTCCAATACAAGTTGGGAAAACTACTTAAAAGCAGTGCATGTTTAGAAGGGATCAAAAATTGATCTTTAGCTTGGTAATGTCTTTTTTTTGTACAGATAATGAAGAAATTGTTAGTGATAATGCTGTTTGCATTTAAGCTTTTAGGTTTGGAAAAATGGAAAGAATCCATGAACCCAATGTTTCTAGGGATATTACAAATGTGATTTTAAGTTCTTTTTTTGGGATAGCAGGAACAGCTTCTCTGAGTATCCTGTACAAACCAGCATTCTGTTAAAGTTGTATGTAAGTAACTTAATTTACTCCTCAGTCTTTGAGTGTGTCAGCTACTTAAATGATCTTTTTGTACTAGTAGTGGGCTTGGCAGTGTTAGGTTTATGGTTGGACTCAATAATCTTAAAGGTCTTTTCTAACCTAAGCAATTCTATGATTCTTTACTGTGCTTATGTGCTTTGCTTACATGATTTATCTCCCTTTCTTCCCTCCATTGGGATAGGTGGAAGAGGAATTGCCTCCTTCAGTATTTCTGTGATTTTCATATTTCTTTCTGTTCTATGGTTCACTGTGTAGTAGTAATTTTTCACCTGTGCATCATGAGTTATTTCTCAAAAACCTGCATGTACTTAGTGGTTATAACTAGTTATTTTTTTTAGAGCCCCTTGGATTATGCTTCTCTGCATATGTTGAAAAATCATGCCTTGCTGAAATCGTGTTCCATGGAGCAGTATGCAAAGAACTTGCTCACTGTTCAGGAACAGTTTTCCCTTAAGTCCTCTTATTTTCTCTGACAGCTTTTATTGAAGTTCTTTATACTTAAATTATGGTTTTCTGAAACTATCCTTTCAGGTAAAATAATGCTATAAGTTATTGACTAATATGATTCTATTCTCAAATGAGTAAGTATTTAGAAAACAACCTTTTAAATTAAATGAAAAACTAGTGGTGGATGAGCTGCCTTTGGACCACATGCAGCATTATTGAGCATGAGTATTTCTCTTTTCCTTTTAGCAGTTTTTCAGTTAATGGATTTTGCACTCTCTGAGTGGTGAAATCTAAGACTAGAAAGAATCTGCATTTTCCTGAAACTTCTCAACAATAGGAAATACCGTTTAATAGTCTGCTACTCACAGTGCCTATAGGCACCACTTGAGTGCCTCTGTTTCAAAACTCCGCAAAATTTGCTGTCATCTATAGGTCTCTCCCTCTGCCCCTTGTCCAATTTCCTGTTCTTTCTTACAGCCCTTTCCCCATTGTGTCCATTTTCTCTTATTTCTTCCTAGTGCTATCTTCCACTCTAGGAGTAGTGACTGAGAAAAAACTCTTCCTTTCTTTGAACTGAACAGTCTGTTATATCTTACCCTTCTTACGATAAATATTTAGCAGTTGTAAACTGCTAAAAGCCGCTGTGTGTTTGTATGCATACTTCTTTTTTTTTGCACTATTTACTTGCCATAGTGATCATAGAAATTAATGTTTCTGTATATGATCAGAAAACAGTGATTGCTAACTGAATAAGATTTTTTCTGTATTTGCCCACTTTGAAATGGTTTGATTTTTTTTAAATGCTCCAAACGTAATTGTTGTGTCAACAGTTTTAGAAGTCTCATTCATATCTGAAAATGATGAAAATAAACTAGAGTAAAATTTATGAAGGCAATGCCTTCTATGCTACTGTTATTTAAACTAGCTTTTTGTGGGAGGCTTCAAAATCAATGTTAGTGATCCGATTTCTTTACCTGATCTACTGGATGAAAAATCAGACATGGGCAATCAGAGGAGTTGGGAAGGTGTTGAAGGGTTCACTGAAACCTGCTTTACGAAGGATTTTGTTAGAACGAATTTACTATGATACAGCTATACTGCGAAGCTGGAGTATAGTGCTTACTGATAGTAGCTCTTTTTGTGGACATTCTTCGTTTGCTCTCAGATTGCTTTTAGGTGCTTTAACTTCATTTATTTTGGAAGCTAAGCCACATAAAGGCATCGTTAAGGTGGAATTATTTTCCAGTTGAGGATTTCATACACAGTGTCTATTTGCACTGCTGTAGCAGGACCTTTCTGAGGATGTGAGCCCTAAAATATTCCCGCATTCTCCTCTTTGTGTACGTGTTTTGTTTTGATTGGGTTTGAATCTTGTAATTCCTATTTGTTCTCACTCCCACTTGCTCCCCTCTGGGATTTGTGTTAGGAAATGTTATTTCACAGAGGCTGCAGAGGAAAAATTTTGAGCACAGCAGTATTTAAGCAGTGAGTTACCCTTGGTAAACACTGCAAGGGGTGCTCTTGGTTACCTTTACTACATGCTTCCTTCCTCCTCTTCACCTTAGCAACATTTTTCTACGTAAGCCCTTGGCACCAATGGGAAAAGCAGGCAGCTCTCTGAGAGCATAGGCATTGGTTGGTAATGGCCACACGTGTTGCATCCTGCGTGCCAGAAAAACAGGCAGAAAGACTTAGAGCTTGTCTAACTGTGGTTTTAAGTTTTATTCTTTTTGTAACAGAATTAATAAAAGATTTTGTCAAGGCTTACCGCTGGGTATTGTTTCAAAAAGTTGAGCCTTTATGCTTCAAGTTAAATTGTAAATTGCTGCTTTTTAAATATTTTAGATACAGAAATTCTTTGAAGGACCCTCTGTCTCCTGAGGAATTACAGAAATAGTTTATTTCAAATTCATTGTTACGAAAAACAAATCTGGTTTGTTTTTCTTATCCGTTCCCTTTGTTAGAAAATTACATGCTGAGTGTGAGTCAGTAGATGTGAGCTTGAGACTGCTTACAATAGTTGGGTATTTTATAACCATACTTCATCACCAAATGTCTTCATATTCAATAGATTTATTGTAATATGAGTAATGGCTGGGGGGCTAACAAATCAAAATCTCATTTCAGATGTTTGACAGTAATGTTGTGCTGACTTATTGTTCTCTGTGCTGTATTTCTGATCAAATTACCAAAATAGCTACTTGAAAGTAACATCACAAACTAAAAAATACTCTAGAAATGGGATACTGAATTTTATATTTAATGTGTGCCATAGAAAGCAGTCATTTACAAATTTCAGTTGTGTTAAATATATTAGCGGATTTTTGTTGATAAAAGAAGGGGGTGATAGAAGCCATAGCTCTTGATTCAGGAATTTTAACAGGCGGTAAAAAAAGCAACGTTACACGAGGAAAGTACAATATGACTACTGGTATTTATTCCAGACTTGTCACACCATATTTTATGGTTCTTCAAGGTACTTTTGCAGCTGCAAAACAATAACCAGATGCGTAATTGAGAAGCAGCTGCATGAAATTTTCATTTTTTTATGCATAAAATCAGAACTATTAAACACACTTTATGTATAAGGTATGAGACACTAAACATTGTTTTCTCTGCTGTACTAACAGCTGTGTAAAGGAGAGAAATCACACCTTTACCCTCTCTTGTTGCCTGGCTGCTTCTAAACATTTGGAGACTGATTACTGAAACCAAATACTTTTCTTTTTCTCTTTTTGTTTTTTCTTGTTTGTTGGTCTGGCTTGTTTGGGAATGTATGTGATAAAGCATTTACTTTGTGTTTCATTTGTTAAAAACCTGTTGCAAAAATCTACTTGTGACACTGAATGGTCCTTTATTTTCCCCAAATCACCTGAATTTGTCTGCTGTTTTTATCTGAATACCACAGTGTTTCTCCTCTTGGGAATGTCCATTCCTGATGGATGATAAATGGGTTGTGCTGTTGTTTTAAGATTTTGCCATCACTGGCTGCACGTGTTTCAAGGCAGAACTGAATCAAAATTTTTCATTTCATAGAAACTACAGCAGTGTTGAAAGAAACACTGAGTTTTGAACAATCACTTAGTTGGCACTTGTATCTTAACAAACCAAGTATAAAACAATGATTATTGTCCAGAAGCCATGTGACACTATCACTTAAGAATTCCTCTCTCATTTCCTGTCAAGTCTGATGTATTTATTTATTTCTTTAAAAGAAATATATGTGTTAGTTGTTACTATAGCTAAGCACAGTTTTGGTAAAAAATGGCAATTATTATGCATTTAACTTGTGATGGAAAAGATCAAATTCTCAGCTGGCAGTTGGTAGTTTTTCCTCCCTGGGCCTCGTTACCGCATTCTTGGTGTGATCTTCAGGGTGACCATGATCAGAAGAATCACACTTCTTTTCTTTACATGTTATAAACCCTTAGCAGGAGATATATTTTAGGTAATTTGAAATAGCATTTGTTAATTAAAAACTTGAAAATAAAGCTACTGATATTGATAGGTGTGTGCTATGTGGTGCTGCATCTTCCAGGTGATCAGTCTGTCGGTATGTAATCCCTGGACAAGGCTGTCAAAACGTAATTGACACCTTTGTCTGTAAAATGCGAGGTGTGGGGATTTTACTTAAAGCTTTTAATAGGAGTACTATTAGAAAAATCATGTTGAGTCGAATTAGTAGCAAATCTAAGAGCAGAATGACAGTCTAGAGCCTATGATAGCTTATACTTACCTCCTTTTTGTAGGGTGTCTTAAATCCTGCCAGCAAAACTTTCATACAGTCACTAGTTTGGTAGTAAGTTCTTTGAATAAATATGAAGTCCAACACAAAACAAGCTGAGACTGTGCCTGTAACTCTTTTTATTTAACAAATTAAGATAACATACGATCAACTTCAGAACAGTTCGCTTCAGAGTTGATACACAGCTGCATACGAAGGTTGCAGTGTTAAAAGCAGTTCTGCAAATCATTTTCTCAAAGGCTGTTGAGCATCTCTGTTTATTTTGCTTTCATGTCTTCTATAGACCAACACTGAGTTCCTTTGAGCACTGACTTGATCTTTGGGAAGAGGGAGTCGGGTATGGTGAACAGGGTGGGTGCTCAAACACAGTGATGTTATTAGCTAAAAACAATACCCAGGGAAAATGTTGTGGGCTGGCACACACCAGCATTTTCTGACTGAGGGTAAGAAAAGGTTTCTTATCTGAACGTGTGTCCACTCATACTGAGTGAAGTGATCCAGTTGAACCTTGTTTCACTGTGACAGGCTAGAACACGTTCTGTAACCACCACTCTCCGTCCCTCCCCTCCCACACTTGGTTCCAGAGTTAGTCTTGTTTTCTTTGTGTCAGACCTTGTATATGACCTGTTCCTTCCTACATACTGTGGATATTTGTATGCTCAGAACTGGTTTTATTTGAGGCTGCAGCTTTATCTGCAAAGGTGGTGAACAGGGCATGAGCTCTAGTTACTCCCTATTGCTCATAAGTGCTTGCTAGGTCAGCCCTCAGATGACTGGCATGATAAAGGACAGTGAAGTTTTTGAGTAGTGCTAAGTTCCTTCAAATTAAGAGTTAAACTTACACTGAAAAAACCGTTCTTACTTTACTGAAAAAACCATGCTTTTCTTTAGCTGAATCCTGAATTATTGCTCCACATCTTACTTTTTCTTTTGTTGAGTGTTTGAGAGAGCAGTCAGGGTTATTGTCCTACTTTGATGCTGCCCAGTTTCCCTGATGTCAGCTTGTGTCCCCTGGGTGATGCACATTATAGCAGGAAGGTACTATTGTTAGACAACTACTCTCCATATATAATTCCATTGAGGAAGTTGCCTTTTTTTTAAATCTGTCAAGCAGTTATGTGAAATTTGTTATCCCTTTGTCTTTATGGAATAGGTGGTGGCTTAGGAAGGGCTGTGATTGATATGTAAGGATATTTGCTTTCACAGCAAATATACAAGTTCATAGTTTTGAACCAAGGCGGAAATATCTCACTGCTAGCCTTTTTAAGAAAGCTCAGTGAACAGCATCTCTACCGTGATTCCCTCCCTCTCTTTTTCTTCCCCAATCTATGAAGTAATCTTGACTTGTGTTTTTCAAAGGTCAGTATGAATTGCAAGAGCTTGTTTTATCTTTAAAGATGGGAGCAATTTACAAGCTGATATTCTGAATACATCAGCAGTTGAAAAGTATCATCATAAGAGTCTATGATTATTTTTTTTGGTAGATAATCTCTACCTAAAATGGTAGAGCAGTTTTTGAATCTGAGAATGTTCTGACATTTCATTAGTCTGCTACTTTATATTTGAGAAAGTGCTGAGAATTTAAAATATGTTTATCTACATTTCTTCAAATATTTGCAGTTTAAGAAAAGTATTTCAACACACTTATGAATATGAAATGTCTTTGTAACCCTGCTGCATTCAGTTGGGAGATAGTATCTGACTACCTGCATCACAGTATATTTTAAATGAGCCCTTAATCCTTGAGAATGTCATAATGAAAAATATTTAGTGACAGTCATCTTCAGGCTAGTTTCAGAAATTAGCTGTACTTGTATTTGAAGTGAATTTTGGTTTGTAAAGAAAAGTCTGCTGACAGTTTTACCTATATATGGTATACTCTACCCTCTCCTACAGTTCAAGTCAGCTATTGTTTCTTGTGTTATTGTGAAAGAGAACATTTTTCTTGCATCTCCCCTGGGCTTAGCTGGACTGCACACCTGAGCAAGATAAATAAGGCCAAACTTCAGGCTATAAATCTTAAATACATTTATTGTTCTAAATGCTTAAGAGCAGCCCAGTTTTTTGCAGAGAGAGAGGAAAGGAAGGCAGCCACAAAAAGTTTACTTAATAAATGGTTAACAATATAAAGTCACTGGGAAGATTCACCATTACTGCATTGCACTTCCCTCTACTCCCTACCAAGTGTTATCCTTCTATTCCTCCAGTTATTTGTCTTTGTATTTTAGTAGCAGCTTTCCTAATCTGATCGTGTGAGTATTGTGCTCCACTGAAGATTATTGTCATAATAATTCTGATGCAGTGTCTGCATGTCCAACATCCCCTCTTGTTACCACAGATAAATCTTATAAACAGTTTTTGGTTTAGATCATTGAATGCTCAGTGTGGTTGGTTTTTCTTTTGCTTTTTGGCCTTCCTACATCTTAACCTTCAGTAGAATACAGCTTTTGTTTTGTAGCAGTTGGGGTGAAAGTGCAATACCAGAGACTTGAGACTGATTACTTCAAATTTAACTGTTTCTTTCTTATAACATTTTCTGCCCTATAGATACAAACTTATGTCTCATGCCATAAAGTAATCTCCATTTAAATATGGTGATTAACATGTGCTATGAATAACTTGCTTATTTTTATCTGTTGAGTGACATCGCTGTTTGAAATGCATATGCAGATAGTATTTACTTAGATATTTCTTAGATCCGTAAGAAGCTAAGTTACATGCTTAAAGATGCTTTTGTACTGAAAAGTTGTTTTACAATTTTGAGTTGAAAAAAACGTGTTTCATATTTCATGTTGTCAGTTTCCAAAATGAGACTTGTGTCTTTTGAATGTATTCGGCTTTGTATCTGTTTTCACAATTTTAATGTTATGGGTTCCCATTTATGGGTATTTTTTACATTGAGTTTTTGACATTTAGTATCTTGTAAATAGTGAAATGTGTGCACTTGCACAGACTGCAGTAAGCATTCTTTCAGAAAACTCTAGACTGGTGAAGAAACGAAATAAACCAGTGAACTTCAATACTAGACAGAGATTTTGGTTTTTATGGGTTAAGATTCAGAGATATTTTAACAGGAGTTGCCTATCATTGAAGCTGTTTATATGACGTGATAGTTGTCAGTTGTGTAGAAAGGAGTACAATTAGTGCAGTTAACAGCAGGTAGGGCAATGTTAATTATATGTTCTCTTGTCTCTCTAAGAATTGTTTTAGCTATTCAGATCCCTCTACTTTTGCATCTTATTAGGTAAATTATATTGCAAGAGACTTTCTGGGAGTTAACTGTGACCATTGTTTATACAAATGTGGTTTATAGTGCCTCAGATGTAAATTCTGAACTTGACCTCAAAATGAGAAGGTTGGAATGGAGGAGATGTCAGAAGCATGAACCAGGAATCATGCAAAAATGCTACCTTTTAAAGAAAAATTGCCTTATTCCATACCTGACACTTCAATAAAATCTAAAATTAAGGTTTTTTTTGGTTTTTTTGCAGAGTACAGAAGAGCAGTAATCTGCTGTAGCATTCTTTTCAGCAGTAGCATCTCCTAATTTGTAAACCAGGCAGACACGATTAAATGACTCTGTGCAGGAGTTGTGAAGTGGCTTGTCCAATGTGGTAAAGAAGCTTGCTGACCCTAATTTAATGAAATATTAACCAGTTCTAATAAGTTGTCAGGATGTCAGAGAGAGCATCTGGTTTTGAGGATTCACAGAAGAGGCCATTGAGATGGTGAATAGGTCACATATTTGTCATTTAAATAGAAGATTGGCTGAACCTACAGACTCTCAGCTGGACCGTGGTTATAAAGCTGGGATACAAATAGGATCATCTGCTGCTGGCAAGTTCAACACAGATTCAACACGGTCCTGCTCATCTGAAGCTGAGAAGTTGCAGAATGGCATTGTGCGTAAAGAATGTGAACACTGGAGATGTGCTTGCTCACCTGTTATGTCAGTCCCTTTGTAGGTTCAACACAGGTTCAAAACACTTGTCAGCTGCACTTTCTTTGCAAACACAGTGGCTGCGTATTCCATTTTTACCTTTTGAATCAAGAAAAATTCCCTTTATATATGAGTAATTGAGAAAGCTTCAAATTCAGCAGTCTGATGCAAGTGCTCACTCACTGTGATGTTTAGACTTTGCAATTTCCTTAAAATATGTAGAATTCAAGTTCCAAGCATAATACATACCTGCAAAGTCTCCACAGAGCTCATCTCATAGTAAGCCTAAATGAAACAGCTTTGCTGATTTCAAAGTTGTATTGAGATGCATCTCTTATTTTAAATGCTGCCTGCCAAACCAAAAGCTAATGCCTCTCTATTGCTTTTACAGTCATTTTCCTAGGCTAATTCAATGTTACATAAACTAAAAAACATGAAGTGTAAATGTAATATATATAGTTATGTCTTTGCAATTGAAGTAGTGATTGGAGCTTGAGATATAAATGCAAAGCTATTAAAACTGGTGAGCAGGATGTTTGTATCTCCTCAAATGACTAGGAAAGGTCTGTGTGGGAAAGGTTGTTGAATGAGGAAGGTGCGCAGGCTTTTGAATAGCCACTTCATCACTGCTGATGACCGAGATTTGTGCATGTGCCTCATGATTTTAAGTGTATGCAGTGCTTTCTATATCTCTTAATTAAGTAAAAAGAACCTTACTCAATACCAGAATTTGGTTGTCTTATGTATCCTCCTCTTCCCAAGTTCTAAGAAGATAATCATATATCTTAAAGACAATCACAGTTTCTGTTCCTTGGATTTAAACTCCTCAGTGGTTGGCTTCACTACAGACTGTTCAGTCATAATTATACAGAATTTGTTATGTTATCCAGCAAACTGTTCTGAATAAAATCCTGTGTGAGAAATCAAATATGGAATTCATTCAAATGAAATCCTTGGGTAAAGCTGTGGTAAGCCTTTCTGAGTTCACAGAAAGAGAGAGATTAGAAAGACTGGAGCAGCCAAGGGAAGTGCTGGAAAGCCTGCAGTGGGCAGGAGGCTCTTGTGCTTCTAAGAGAGTGTTTGTGAGGGTGTGTCTCCTCGGCTTTCCTGGGAGGTTCAAGAACTTCTCTGCAGTTTGTAAGCTCAGCTTTCTTCAAGGACACAATAAGAATTTATTGTGATAATGGGAAACTTGCAGTCCGTGATACCAATACTACCTGTAGGACCTTTTTGTGTTTTCTGCCAATACCAAATTTTATTCAGAAATGCAAGTGTAACAATGAGTAAAAGCAGGAGCTTCTGTATCATCCAGTGCTTCTCATGGCCTGTGTGGGCCTATAATGTGCTATTGCTGGCCACAGACCATGAACTTTGTACTGCTTGCAGATTTTTAAGGTTGAGACTTGTCAGGTGTCCTTGGTCTGAACTTTTCTTCTTCTGGTTGCAGCTTTGATTTATGTGATTTAGCTGTAACAGCATTTTTTTCTAACGGACCAGGTATCTGTGGCTAATTTGGTTTACTTTTGTTTATCTTTGTATGGTGGTGCTGTGGGTTAACAATTAATGTAATGATGCAGTATAGAGAAATACAGACCTGGTATAATAAGAGGCTTTGAAAAGTGGAGGTATAGAATGTGGTGTAGTAGAGTGCAGATGTTGAGGGGATGAGAGAGCACAGCTTCTTGCTGGAGGTGCCACAGCTATGGGTAACCCACTTGTGGTCAGTTAAAGGAATGCAGACCATGAGCAGGATAAAACGATTCTAGCGCTCACACAGAGAACAAAGAGCTGGTGTCTAATATCTGTAAAAGGCACTGTGTTTAGTAAATTCAGATGACCATGGACCAGTGGAAAAGAGCAAATTTTAAAATTGTGTGGATCCTAGAGTGAGAATGAACCATCAAAATGAATATCATATTCCTCCCAACTCCAGCTGGTGATGACAGCCCTAGACCAGGATAAAACTGGCAGCCTTAGGACCCAGAAAGGCACTGGAAGGATGAGTGGGACACCAGGAAAAGGGGTAGAAAGTAGAAAATAGCTGTATGACCATTTTAACTGCATTATTATTGAAACTTTTTCAAACATAGGTGTTTTTGCTTGTTCTGTATGATGTAAGTCAGGAATAAAAAAACTTTAGTAGATTCTTAAGATTATGTTTATAATTAACAATATGCTCTTGGCTTTATCTGTCTCTAAATATCTAAGCTGTGCTTTCTCTTTGCCTATAAACAAGGCTTGGAGTGTAACACTGCTAGTAGCGTAGGTTTATGCAAACATCTAACAAGTATGACTGCTGCTTTTCTGCAACTCAGTTTCTGTAACTCTAGAAGGCTTCTGAGGTGTGTGCTCCTCTGCAGGAGGCCAATATTTGGGATTTTTAAACACATGGCCCTTTTTCTTTTTTTCTTTTGTTGTGAAGCCACAGTTGGTACACTGAGAGCATTCCCCATTTGAAAATATTTTTTTACGAGAATAAAAAGACAGTTTCTTTTGTATATAAAGAAAGAAATAGACTTATGTGCGGGGCTGAAGGATCTTAAATAAAACATTGTCCTTTTTCTACTTTAGTTCACCTGGGAAAATCAATTTTTGGTTCTTCAACTGCAAAGAAAGATCAAAAGGAAAAACTGACAATCTAAACAAAGGGCAAGGTGATGTGGGCTGCTTGCACTCCTGTTCCCTGGTGTGCTTCATACAGGCATTTTTCCAAGCAGAATACATTTACAGAAGAATCAAGGGTATTTTTTTTTTTTTCCTCTGAATCAACAATGTTGGGAGTAAGAGTGACCTGAATATAAAAGTAAAAAAAAATACTGCTTTATATTAATTCTGTGGAGTTCTTTGGTACCAGTATAGACAACAGTTCTCAGCTGTGTCATGTTCCTTGTTGCAGAATATTTACGGTTTAAAGAATTGCCATTGATTTTACTTCTCTAGAAATGACCAAAACTTTGGGTTTTTTTTTTTTTTTTTTTTTTGAAGCATGTTATGAAAAGATACCCAGTCTTCTGTATGGTTGGAGTACTTTTATTCTTGCTTAAATGTCTTGCAGGATACGTATTTGAATCTTCATATGAAAACTAATTTCAGTCACTGTGGAAGGCAACTTTATGGAGGTTGTATTTTCTGCTTTATATTGAATCATATTTTCACTTCTAATAAATACAATGTGATTTATTCTCATAGGCTTGTTTTTATAAGAGAGATATTATAAGATTGAAATGTCAGTAGAAAAAATAAAAGGGAGGAGTGGGAAAACTTCCATTGAAACATAAAAAAACCCCAAAAAAAAACCCAAAAAAACCCCACCCCAAACTGAAAAACAACTCGGAAGACCTTTTACTGAGTGTATTGTCTTCTGCATAAATGTAAAAAGTTGAAAATAATTACAGAAGTCTTTGACCTCAATGTTATTTTGCTTTTTGGAGAAAATTATTGTGTAGGCATCTTTGTACTTTTGTAACCGTACTAACTGTTAGTTCCATGGATACCAAGTATGAAAAGTAAACAGGCAGCTGCTGACTTGAGGTGCATCTTTGCAGGAAAATATTTTGTATATGTGTGTTCGTTTGGGTCTTTACCCGTGCAGGCAGAATGCATTTATATTTGGGACTCTTTCCCTTGGTCTGTCTCGGCATGGTAGAGATGCAAATAGCTACAGGATGCTCTCTTTGAATACAGATGGTCTGATGTCTCAAAAACAGCAACTGTAGCTGGCAGCACAGGGGTATTTTGAAGAGTCTGGTGTTTTCAGGGAAGGGTACTCTACACTGAGGCATTTGAAAAACAACCCTTAGAAAATGTTTCCAAATTATTGTCAAAAATGACCACTAATTTATGAAGTTTAGGCCTGTGCTCAGCACCACCTCCTTCAAGTCAGGTGTGTCCATTGAAAGCTTTGAAAGCAAATCCACTTATTTTTGGGGCTTAAATTTGGGTGCCTTTGTAATAGCATGTCAGTGCCACATAAGCAATAAAAATCTGGCTGTGTTTTTGATTTATGTAGATTTTGAGCCACTTCAGACTACTTGCAGCTTGTTTATTATGGAGTTAAATCTTAACTTCTGATGACAAATAGTGTTCTGAATTAGGAGTGATAAGCCATGTAGAAAAATAATCGTAATGAAATGTGCCTGATTTTCTAACTGTGCTCATTTGTGTATTTTTTCCCTTTCTCTGTCCGCTTGCTTAATTGATCATGTAACAGGATAGCTCCCTGGAAATGTTGAAAGAAAATCCCAACTCTGCCTGCTCTGTCTGTGATGTCATGGAAGTGGCATTATGGTACTTTATCACTTTGCTTCTTGGACAGGAGAACAGATGTTTGCTGTAGTTTGCTACTGAAAGTAGCCCACTCATAATATTTAATTTAATTTGTTGTCCTCTTTATTCTTTCATTAGACTAGGATAGTTGGGAGCTTTATGAAGAGTTTGTTGCATGGAGCACTCATGACTAATGTGAGTGGCCAAGGTCAGAGCCTCAGATGTCTTGTTCTATCAACACTTTTTCTGCACTGCTGGCTGGAGCTTTTCTCTAGAGCTGCACTGCACAGAGCTATGAAACAACCCTATCCTAGGGGAAATAACTTCATTTCACAAGATGGCTCTGGTTCATCACTGATATTCTCTTGCTGTCAGGTCCCTTGTCCCTCTGCAGTTTTCCTAGATTGCAAGCACGTTGTCAGTGGTTTGTCCTGGCGATGCTGAACCTTTATGCTTTGTTCTGTCTTCTTGTTTGGCCTTTTGGGATACCATACAGGCTGCCTCAAAGGGTGGAGCATTTCATTTTAGACAAGCCTTTGTTCTGTGACGTATTAGGGGTTTGTTCAAATCTTTTGCCTTCTAATAATGTTTCCTATGCTGAAAACCTGGGAAATAGTTGATATTTCGACTTTACTGCAGGCTGCAAGTAAGGAGGATCTAACCTCAATTTCATTGCCACTGCTTAAGAATTCTTGTAGCAAATGCAGACTTAGTTGTGCAAAAACCAGCTGAGGTACTGTCGCAAAACCAGTTTGGTGTTAGTTAATTGAAAAAAAAACCAAAACCAAACATGATTGTAGATGTTCAGTTTCAGATCAGTGGTAATAAAGTAAAAGAAAATTATTGTATATGTTATCTGATTTCATTTCTCCTGTATCCAGTATATTTGGCTTTAAAACTGTAGTCAAGAGGCTGTGCATCCGATTTGCTTGGAAGAAAAATCTACTGATATGGGAACAGCTATTTTTCTGATGAATTTGAAAAACAGTCTTCTCTTATGAATTTGCATATACAAAGAAGAATAAAATAGTTTATGTTAAAAAAGAAAGTGCCAAAAAGGGAAATAAGGGAAGGTTTAGATTGATGGTGATTTGTTTAGGACATATGCTAGAAATAATGTTTCTTGGGGAAAGAAATGGAAAATTACAGGTATTGTTTATAATTTCTTTGAAGTGTCACTTTGGCATAAATGACTTCACACCAAAACGGACAATTTTAGTTATGGTGTCTTTTCATTACTTTAGCAGGTAAAATGCTGGTTTTCAGTATATACTGGAAATTTAAATGCTGATGAGGTTTATAATGCCACTAGTATACAATGAGTAACCTTTATTCTTCTTTTTTAATAATTAACATTTAGAGGGTTTACTGTGGAATTGTTAAAAGTGAGCCACTGGGATTGCTTTACTTTTATGTTTGGGACTGTACTAAGAACCAAAAAGAACATTGCTGATTCTGGCTCTGCACTGTAAGTCGGCAACACAGCATTTGGATTCTTTCCCCTCTGTTGCCAGACAGAAAAGTTGTTGCAGTACAGCTCTTACAAGAAAAGCGCAAAGGTGTGTATCCAGGGTGAATCGAACCATAAATTCAAGACTTAAAATTACCTGTTGGGTAATTTTAAAAAATGCGTGCCTTTGGGGAATAGTGTGACTTCTTACTTGCTGGAAAATGACAAAGTCCTACAGTAAAGTGACAGGCTTCAAGATTCCAGCCCGTTCTGACATATGGATGTGATTTCTCTGCCTGGCAGAGCTCTGCAGGGACTTAAGGCTGGGTCAGAACTAAACCTGTTAACAAATACATGCAATAGGTAAAGGTGAAGAGTTACCAGAATCCCAACGCAAACTGTACTACACAGATCTTCATGGAAGCTGCTGTTATGAAGTTCCAGTTTGGGAAAAGGCCGAGCAAGTGTTTGGAGATTCCTGGACATCTGCAGACATTCTGAAGCTTAATTTCCTCCATGTCATTGCAACCATATGTGTTTTTATGGGGATTTTTAGTGCCTGAAGATTAGAAAATAACTTTTAATTGTTATTTATGAAGCCCCATATGGCTCTCTGTAATTTTGGCTTCTTACGGAATGATGAAAATGAGATTAATTGGAAATCACACTCAGAAATCTATTATTCAGTTAATAGACCTAACAGCTTGTCCACTGTCCTCAAAAGCTTGTTGTAGCTGCATATAACAAGCAACTCCTTATAGAATCCACAATGAAAATAAGGGGCGAAGAAAGGCTGAGACAAGAAGAGAAGCTGTGTACTGGCTGAAATCAAGGATTCAGCATGCATTTTGACGACTGCTTTGCAGTGTGATCTAAATCATTAATACTTTCTTCTACCTTCTTGAATTAAAGGTTGATCTCAGCGGAATAAAAGGCTTCTGTCTTGCTTTTTTTTAACTTTCATCCTTCATAATGCTAAGCAAGTAGAAACTTGTTTGGACTAAGTAAGTGGTTCAAGCTTTGTGTCTCTTTCTGGCTTGTGGTCAATGTATAGTGATGACAATTTGAACCTCAAGTCTTTTTCCCTTAACCTGTCCTAATATACAGCGAGTCTTCGGAGCTGCATCTGTAAAGATTACATTGTCTTGCTTCCACTAAACAGGCAAAATTGAAAACTTTTAGTACAATAGTGTAAAAAGATGAAATTACCAAGATGAAAGACTGTAAAAATTGCCAAGCTATTAAAAGCACAGTGGGACCTTTTTTCCTTTTTTTTTTTCCTTATCTGGAACATACCCTAAATTGCCTTTCTCCAGTGTTTTTGAAAAGTGTCTGCAGATGGTTTGATAGTTAAAAAAAAAATCACAGAACAAAAAAGAAATCTAGAAAACAATATCTAAAGGAAGTTATTTTTTCTTAGAAGGCTAATTAATATTGGCAGGGACACATTATTAGGGATGCATTTGGAATGGTTGTATGTTGAGTGTCTTAGCGTACCGCATGCATGTGAAGGAATCATGTAGGTTGGCTAACTTTATGGGTCTGTAAAAAGAACATTGTTCAAGAAATAAAGACTTGACACTTGATCTTCTAAACTATTTTTTTTAACTTTGAATCTAAATTCACCAGTGTGTTATTGATTGGTAAGATGTCCTATTTATGGAGTAATTAAGTCTGAAATAGTAAATTAAATATTAACAGACTCCTATAATGAATCTCCTCTTAACCTTTTTCCAATGTTAGATTATTTTGGCCATTGCTTCTATTTTACAGATGCAATGAGTAAATAAAAATAAGAGGAGGGTGATAGTCCATCCTCTCCCTTGTTAGTTGCACTGCATGTATTACTGATGTTATCTGACATTGGAGTATAAGCAGTTGTGCTTACCACACGTGAAACTTCATCTGCCTGCAGTAGATAATATTTACTAGTTGCGAGAGGGCTAAAATATTTCTTCTTGTACTGCTTTATATAGTAGGGGGTTTTATGACATGAAAAGCTAGGTACCATGAGAACTTATATCAGTAATCCTTACAAGGACTTGAAGCAGACTGCATGGGAAAATACATGTAGGAATAAACGTGCTTATTATTCTGGTTGCAGCGCTTCCATGTTTTAAGTAGATATTTCTTCATTTCTTTTTGTATTCCATTCTCTCTTGTAATCTTTAAACCTTTATGTGGTGAGCTTTCTCTACCTGTTTCAAACTTGGATAACTCTCTGTCTTTTAGAGCTGGAGCTCTGGAAATGAATGAGCTTTTACCCAGAAGTCTCCAATTGTTTAACCTCTGCTTGACAGGAATGAAACATTAGAACCAATTTGAATAGTTTTTCTTTTCTTCATGGTTTTTCTTTTTAATCTGGATGTAAATTCAGTGCTACTCCAGGTGGCCAGAGCCATACCTGTTCACCACTTTGCTCTTGCTTATATCTGTAAAAGAACTTACGTGTCCATAGCCTTGTGCAAGCCCTTTGCCCAGCATCTCTGTTCTTTGGTTTCACTTTTCTATCTAGATTTTATACATGCTGTCAGATGTCTGTTAGAAGCCGTGCTGGAAAATTATTTTCATTTATATTCTTTCCTTCTCCTAATAAAAAATACCTCAGTAAATGAGATTATGTTTGAGTAGTTAATACTGTAGTCTTAAAAATATCCTCTTTTAAGTGTGTAATTCCTATCTTTTTAATATGTGGAAGGTAAGGTGGTGGGGTTTTGTTGTTGTTGATATGAGTTTTTTGAGAGGGGTTTTTTGGTGGTGAGGGGTTTGGTCGGTTGGGGAGGAGTTTAGCAAATCGGTCTCATTTTTACTTTTGCTTCAAAATCAGGACCAGGAATCAAGGGCATATGTGGAATAGCAGCTCCAAAATGATGCTTTCCAACTCTGTAGCACTGCTGAAGCAGATAAATTCTTGCATGTGAATACTTTCCTATCTAGGTGTTTCCGAGACTGTGGCCAGTCTCAAATGATTTTCTTCAGAGACTCAGTGAATTATTTCAGCCATACAGCGAAAGCTTTGTACTTAATTCTGCCACATAAGTTGGATAATGAATCAGACAGCTAGACGACATTTTGATAGTACTGGGCTTGATTCAGATCAAAACACTGTCAGATTTGCTATTGTTTTGCATATTTCTAGTTTTGGTGTGGATTGATTTATTTATAGTCTGAACAGCAGAGTGTGTGGTATCCAGTGCAGCCTTACACAGTTTGTCCTGGTGTTGACAAGGCACTAAGAGACAATGATACCCTCTGAAGGGACGCCGTCCTGCCCTTGCACTGGCAAACTTGCAGGAGCTGGATCTAAAGCTGCTCCACATTAATTTTCCTGCCTTTCAGCACATGGCCTGTTTCTCCTGCTTTTGGAGGCTATTGATCATGTGTCCGGCCACCAGTCTGTGTTGGGCTCCAAATTTCTTTCAGCTTTGCCCTCTGTTTTAATGCTTTATTTTTTAAGGATCTTGTCAGGCAGAGCAGGTCTGTACGTAAAGACTGTCCTCAGTGAAGAACTAGAATCAAGCCTGTACTTGAAAGGGGTTCACCTGCCACATGTATTCCATTATGAATTTGTTAGCACTTTTTAAATAATAATGGTAGCGCTTTTAAAATAACAATGGTAACATTGCTGTTGTCTTTACTCTGCATTTTTACTTGGCTTTTTACCATGTGGGCTCCCTGGTTTTGTGCTTTGATTTCTTATTTTGTGCTCTATGGTTGGAAATACCTTCTACTACAACAACTCTAGAAGTGAATTATGAAGAAGCTTATGTATGTTCCCCAGTTTCTGCATTTTCTATGCTATGCACGCATTTTTCAAAATTGTCTCTGTAGTTCAATAATGGATAAAAGAATTAGAATCAGTCAGAGAAGACTTTTTGTCTTTTGTACCTTACACGTAATCACAAAGAATGAAATTTTGAAAGTGTTCCAGGAAGACAGGTGTGTGGATTGTTGCAGCGAGAGGTGAGAACAGCGTTTGTTCTTAATGATTGTTTGACTTCAGCGCTACAGATTGCATAAAACCTGTTCTCTGGATCACATTAAAACAGTGTTATGGTATTCAATCAAGAATTTGGGACAGAGCTGAACTGCCCGAGTCTGCTAACTTTAAAATATGTTTTATTTCAGAAAACAAAAAAAAAAAGTTGAAGGGTATTTTGGCAAAGAAAACTTGAAATCCCTGTAGGCGTTAAAAGGTAAAGATGCAAGGAAAACTGACAGTGTATTCATTTCACTCTTTTTTTTTTTTTTTTTTTAAGTTTAGGGAAGAGAAACAACTTGTTAAAAATCTGCTAAATCATCAAATTTTTAAATGACAATAGTTTTAGGAAGCTTGTAATGTTTGCATGTAATTTATATTTATCAGGAACACCGGTTTACTAAACTGCATTGTTTTGCATGCCCAGATTTCTCAGTGCCTAATAGATTGTCCTGAGAAGTTTCCATGGTGGTGTTAGGTAATAGGGATTACAACCAATACACCAAGGGAAGGATTCTGTGCTTGCTTTTGCAGTCTCTTGAAGTGAAATCATCACAAGAGGAGACAAACAGTAGTGACTTGTAATATTCTTTATGATATGTGCGAGGTCTAAACATTGCTAGTCTAAAACTGATGGCTATAATGAAGGCAGAACACTGTGTTGGCTTGCATGAGCTTTCCCATTCTGTTCAGCATTTCCTATGCCACATGGTGCAGGATGCCAGGTTGACATTGCAGGTTACAGAAAGTGGCCTTCTCTCTTTGACCGATAGATAGGATATTGCCTGAGGACTGGGAGAAAAAGCTTTTGCTCATTCATGCATCAGTAGACTTCAGGGCTCTTCTACCAAATGAAGAACTTATTCCCATCCCGATTGAGTTTTCAAACCGTGTCTCCTCTTGAGTTTGTAAACAAATGTTACAAATCATAGTTTTTCTAAACTCTGTCTATTGCAGAGAAAGTTACATAAAAAATAATGAGAACTCTAGGTTGAAGAGAGAAACCGTTAAAGGCTGAAAAATACCAGAAATAAAGTATCTCATGGAGTTTCAAATGAGCTCATACAATGAACAGTTGCATATCAGTTCATGCATTATAGTGGTGCTGCTGGATCTAGTGAGGCACCATCTGCTGTATAAGTAATTTATTAGGTTTAACTTATATGTAGGACCTGTGAATACTGGATTACTATTACTCTGAGAAGGTTTAAGAGTGAGCTTTAGCTTTAGCTTAACTGATTTTATCTAGCTTTAAAATTTTTATTACTGGTGAAGTGTGTAGTAATGGTTATGAAAGCAATTAATAACAGTAGTGACAGAATCAAGAGACTGACTAATTTATCATTATAGATTTTAATGAGGCTTATAATCTAGCAATAAATATACTATATATTCAAAAGCGTGGAGTTGTAAAAAGGATGATTTATTTAACTTTAATTCTAAACTAGTCTGAAAACCAAAGGTTGTAGAAACTGGGCGTGTAAGAACATAATTCTTTTTGGTGTTGCAGAGCATGCGAATGAAAATAACAGAGGAAGAGAGTTTAAATTAAAATGAATTGTTTGATGTAATTCTGAAGACTTTTAACCACCCTGATAGCTTTTTTAAATGTGGGCAGTGTCTTGTGGACAGCTTTTTCCCATCTCAATCTGTTTTCTTGGCAGAGCATAGGAACTGTCTCAGGCGCTGCATCCCCGGAGTTCTCAGAAGATGAGGAGCTATGGAAGTGGTAGCAATACTTGCTCCTTGGGAAAAGCTGTCCTAGATTTCAGAGCAAGTTCTTGTAAAGAGACCCAAATGTGAAAAGTTATTACAGGAATTTTAAGATTCAGTTTGCAGTTTGGGAATTAGGCTTTGTTACTATTTCTTATTATTGTATTATGTTTGTTATTATCTTCCTTATAGCTTTTATTCTTCTCTCATCTTTCTTGTGCTGAAGTGAGTATACCAGAGTGTCTCTGGGCAGGAGTATTGTGAAAAAGTAATAAGCATCTCTGACAAGACCTTTCCTGAGCTGTATAATAGGATGGCTGAAATTCAGAAAATTAATTATATATAGTCTTTCCCAAAGGAAAGCTAGAACCTCAGGTGGTAGTGGTAGCATTAAAACAAGAAAGAAAGAAGCAACAACAATAGAACAGGACAGGTGAGACCCTGAAAAGTAGGTTTCCTTACTGTTGGATCAGGTGGAGGTAGGTAGATAAACCCCAAACCAACCCAAACTTGACCCTTCGGGGGCTTGTAAGGGGAAAACCCATGGAAGATAAGCTCTGAGCTGCAGAAGGTGTAGTTTAGTAGAGGTTATCTACTATTTTTTAGATAATCTGCATTTAGCATAGGTGGTTTTGAGGTGGAATTGGTCATCTAGTGGGTGTCCCAGCCAGTCCTTAGTGGAGTGGTGTTCTAGGCAAACATGAAAAAGATGGTCACTAAAGCTTGACAAGGCCAGACAGAGGCTTGAAATTGTTCGTGTCCACGCTCAACAGTGATTTGTGTCCCTTGGAGTCTTCTTACCAGGTAAGTATGTTAGATTGTCCTCTGCCTCCTTGTAGAGTTTGGGGTTGGCTGCACATTCATCTAGCTCTTTTGGGGCTTTGGGAGGGAGGATGTGCTTGAAGAGTTCTGCTCATCAAGCATAGCTGAACAAGTTTAGGTAAAGTAAGGTGACTAGCAAAGTTCTTGAAATTCATTAATATCTGCCTGGCCACACTGGGCTGGGCTCCTCCTGTGCCTTTGTAGAAATGGCTCTTGTGTGTTCACGAACTCTGTGTTTATTCTTTACACTTGGTTCAGTAAGGAGGCTGTGCTTTTGTAAGCTGTTTATTTGGTATGTCTTCAGTTTGTTCTCATTGCGCTGCTGCCATGACACCAGTTGCTTCCATTTCTTTTTCCATGTGCTTTGAGCTCAGTACAGGAGAGAGTGAGTGGTGTGATTTCCAGTGATGTTTTCCTGCTGCTGCAATACTTCTGGTGCTGCCAGGGTTCGGAGTCAGACCTTCTGTGATCAGTTGCCTCACACTTGGCTAAAAATACACCAGTGTAATATCGAATCAGGTTCTGCATCTTAAAGGAAGACACTAATTAATTTTCAACCAATCTGCTGAAAGCCATGGTGGGACAGAAATGTGATTAGGGGTTCATGTCAGACCTCTTCCCTTTGTCCCATGCTCTAGTGCAGTACTGTAGGATGCCTTTGATAAAGTAGCCCTGAATACCCTCTTGTAGAGAATCTTTTGCTCATGAACAGGCACGCATGAGGCCTCTTACCATGCAGTCCCCCATTCTCTGTTCTTTATAGTAGTTTATTTTTGATACAGCACATTTTAATGTAATTGTTAACACGCCTAATTTGCAATCACACAGTCGTATCAATAATAATGGAAAGTTGTTCACAAGTAATAAATTAGCATACCATGTAACTAGCGGAACTGTGCTGCTCAGTATATTGTTTCATGATCAAGAATTCAGTAGTTAAATATACACAGCAGTGGGCTGAGAAACAGCTGTTCATTTTTGCTGCAAGCAGTACCAGTGGACCAGAGTAATCATAGCTCCCGAAAGCAGGACTGATTTTATTGATTTTAAATAGGCTTTCATGACAGAACTGAGGCTGTTACAGTTGCAAGAGTATCACTGCATTTGTATTCAGAGCGCTGACTGAGAGGAAGGAGAGATATTGTTGAATGCAGTGTAGAGGATGCTTATCCCTCTGAGTGTTAGATTCTGTTTTTCTTGAAACGTTTGAATTTATTTAAAAGAAAAGTGCTTCAGACTTCCTTTCTATGTGGTTAGATTTTTATTTTAGAAATGAGGTTAGACCCAACTGCAGTTGTGAAATTTAAAAATCTGAGGACTTTGCTGAGGAGTAAAGGTCCTGCTTATTTCTTGGCGTCTTATCTAGGGACAAACTGTATTTTGCTCCACTTTTCAGAAGACTCTTTGAAAATGTTTATATCTCTCTTCTTCTGTAGATTAATATAAAAAAGACAAATATAAGATCCAGTAAGCAAACTGTTAAGTCAGAGGTATTAATGTATTCAAGTTATAATTAGTTAAGAACACATGCTGCTACCAGAAATGCGTCATTAATCTGCATGGAGCAGTTTGCGGCTATTTGCTGCTAAATTAGTGACACTTAAAGGCCAGTGGGTTTTGTGCTGTTTTGAATGATAAAGAAAACTTTAAATCTGCATAGTGGTTTGGTTTTTTTTTTTGGTCACACTTAAGAAGCAGTGTGTGTTGTTGTTTGGGTTTGGGTTGGGTCGGGTCTTATGGTGAGTTTTGGTTTTTAATTTACACAACAGCTTGTCCATCAGTAGACATGAAGACAAGTTCATTGAAGCCCTAATCACCAAATGCAGTACTGCAAAAAAACGCTGTGCTGTACTTCATCATGGGATAAAGACAGGTTACTTGTGCTGGGTTCTGTACAAATCCAATACTTACAACTACGTAGCCCTGCTTAGTCATTTTTCCAGTGTTACTACAGCGGTTTACAAGGGTGTTAATGGAAATTAATTACAGCTTTTCGTTTCTACCGGGTTTAATACTTCTTTGCATACTGCTTTTTAGATTATTTATTTATTTTTATTAAAGCTTACAAGTGAAGGTGAATTATTTCAAATAATCCAGCTAAAACCGTATTTTTCTTTAGGCATGGTTTTTCATAACATAATTTTGGAATTCAGGCAGGAGGTAACATAAAATCTTTGTGTGAGCATTTCTAGAAATCAGCTGTTTAAATAAAATGGTGATGCTAAGTAGTGAATCAACTTGGCAAGTACTGAACGATCAAGCCTAGTTTCTGTAAAGCAAGATCTGGCTGGTTTACTTAATTTTACAGAGATTGGGCAAATAACTATTGAATTAAATTGCTTCCTGTTGGCTTCCCCCAGCTCCAAAAAGAACCTGCAATGCTGTGCTTCGCTGGGCTGCTGTATTGATCAATTCTTCAGGTCTAATCTTTGCCTAGTTATCCTTACTTTCTAGGGTGTTTGTTCATAGTTGTTTTTCTGAAGTTATTGTATTGCCTTGATAGTCCTCTAGTGGATTGTAAAACCACACACATTAATTTCTTTCTCTAAGTTCATTTCTTTTAGTCAAATGAAGGCAATCAGCACTCCTGTAGCGTGCTGGTTAGGAGTGAGGGTGATGATCACTCACATAATTGATAGCACATATCAATGACAGTCAACACTCATGTTGTCAGCATGGCTGGCACCTAAAACCGATCTAATTAAATGCTTGCAGCATGTATTAACAAGGCAAAATTAGATTCTTTATCACTGCACCTATTGTGATTTTTAGAATTTGCTGCAGCAGATTGGAAAGTGATTTATTGTTTTAATTTGTCTTAATAATTTGTGTGCTTAGGAATATAAAAATTTTTGTTGCATTTAAATTTCCTTGTTATCTGCCTTGTATGGCATGAGTAATAGGGGACCTAGAACATGAATATATTGGAATGCATGAAGTATTTTCAAGGAGAGTGCTTTTAGGGTTTAGAATGATGTATGTCAAATGTTACTGAATGGATAAACACATGGAGGGATTTTGCATTAAGAAGCTTGAAAGTCAGGCATCTCAGTACTGCCAATAGCTGTGTTGAAAATGTGTTTCCATCTTAAGATTCAACATTTTTCTTGTTGCTGAAAATTATTATATGGACACTTTGAACTGGTACTGTCATTGCTGGTCTACATCAAAGATCCCCGCACCTCCAAACTTACAATTAATCTCCTGTAAAATGTTTTTGTGTAATTACAGCCTAGAAAGCCTGTGTGTCTGTGAATGGAAGTATCTGTGTCCTCTGTGCCACTTAAACAGTAATTCTGTCTGTTTAACGGCAGATTCCGATGTTTTCTTGCATACTTGCATAGAATATTCTGATTCAAGGTGTGACCTAATCCAGACATCACTGAAAACAGAGATTTCCACAAACTTCAGAGGGAAGTGAGTCAATCACAAAACAACGTTATCCTTTTCT
The DNA here is from genome assembly GCF_032191515.1 of Phaenicophaeus curvirostris. NCBI lineage: Eukaryota > Metazoa > Chordata > Aves > Cuculiformes > Cuculidae > Phaenicophaeus > Phaenicophaeus curvirostris. The sequence continues at coordinate 8,162,423 of NC_091402.1, read as the reverse complement.
AGGCAGCGCTTAATGATATACTAATGTTAGCACCTCGGACTTTGCAAAATACCAGGCAATGTTATGATAAATGTGCAAAGTGTCTGTATTCAGTATGAACAAACGTCTTGGAGGCACCTGGCAGGTCTTTCTGGTTCAGGAAGCTGCTATGGTCCATGGAGCTGTAGAGATCATGAGTTATGGTTTTAGTTGGTTGTTTCTTTTCCTTTTCCCCTCTCCCCTGTTTTATTTTGTAATGTCAGGATTGCTTCTCTTTGGAACCTAAGTCTTGGTGCAATTACTTCAGTCATGGTGCCTTGCTACACTTTCTTGTTACTAAGATACTGTTTTGCTCACATTTCCAAAGATACAAGTAGTTACTCTCAATCAGATGAAGGTGTTTTCGCAGCTCCTGCCCTTGCTCTACCCTTTCCTGCCCTTTGGAGACGGAGATCTCTTCTTCTAGGACCATAGCTTTAGCTTTACATACATGTGTTCAGAACAAGGAATTGAATTTATTTTTCTTGATGAGCCTTTGTTCATTGTGCATTCAAGAAAAATATGATCTGATTAATATTTTAAAAGCCGTGCCAGAGTGGAAGCCATCAAACTGAATGCTGGTTATATGGTTTGTTGTGTGGGCCCTGTAACATTAATAGCATGGGTTTGATCTAAATAATGACATATTTATCCAGCTAATAAGTAGTGTATATTTATTCTTTAACAGCCTTGAACAATTCTTTTTTGCAGGGTTCCTTTATGAAAATGCTGAATTGACTATTGTTTTGTCACTCACTAGTTATGAACAACTTCTCATTATTTTTTTTAAAGAGTCTAACCTGGAAGTGCTGTTAAAACTTACACTAACAAGCTCGATAAATGACGCCTGATAGAATAACAATGTGGTTTTCTTTTACAGAGGCAAAGGAAATTGTTCTGAAGGCACAGATTTTGGCTGGAGGGAGAGGAAAAGGTGTTTTCAATAGTGGATTGAAAGGAGGAGTTCATCTAACTAAAGAGTAAGTCGACATTAAAGTAATAAGTTAGAATTGAAAAAGCATAAATAAATTGCTTCTGTTGCAATATTTAAGCTGTTTATGATAGCTATGTGACTCTTTCTTTTAATATCTTTCAATAAAGTAAGCTTTTTCTCTTGTGCTCGTAGCCCTAAGATTGTTGAACAGCTTGCTAAACAGATGATTGGGTACAATCTGTCAACAAAGCAAACTCCTAAGGATGGTGTGACAGTTAAAAAGGTAAGGTTTTTACCTCTTGAAAGGCAAGGACTGTGTTCAATTGCAATTTTGCTAGGGTGTATGACACAGATTTATTGTTCTCATTCCTCTTCCAGTTTCTGATTAATTGCATCTAGTTGATGAAAGGGAAAAGAAAAAAAAAAGTTACTTTTTCTGCCTTTGTGTGTATTTTGTCTATCAATTTCAGCATACCTAGTGGTGGAAAAACGAGTTCAGTTTTGCTGCCTATGTTGAAGGGAATCCTTTGTCATAGCTTAATCTTTCATCAAATGCATACAAAATGCTAGCATAACTGTATGTGGCATTAACTATACATGTTTATTGATGTTCTGCTCAGAGAGGTAATATATATGAGTAAAATTAATATCTATATTTCATTCATCATAAGCTTTGGGCAGTTGTTATTAAAGACAGCGACAGATGACTTTGCCTGAGAATGATCTCAGTTTTAAAACAAAACAAACCAAGTGTCTAAAAGTAGATTCTTCCTAACTTGTTACAGATACAGAGTCAAATGTGGTTGTGGTAGTGGTTCAGCTAACATGTGGTAGTTCATTTGCCTCTTAAAGTGTGTACTGCAAGGTGCAAAGATTGACTTAAGCATAAATGTACTGCTCTATATTGGCCTAAATAAGAGAAGCATAGATAGCCCTTCAGCAGAATTCTCCTTTACCTGAGTAAAATTTTCTAAGGCAGGAAACCCTAGCAATTGCTGATCTATTGTATATATATTTTTACTGCTTGCTTTGTTTTATGGAGCAAGGATCTCCATACAGGTATGTAGTCAAGAGCCACACTGTATTTGATGCCAGGAGATAATGTGGCATGAGCTGGAAAGAACTGCAGTGTGCTGTTAATATACTATAAACAGATTGGTATATTAGCATAGAAGGGAGCACCTGTCTGGAGGGATTCTATCTAATGAGAGCTGGAGGAAGGTGTGCCAGCAGCTTTTCTCTTGGGTAGCAGGAGAGCAGATTATCATCACTCTTCATAGTTGTTGTTAGAAAGAAATACTAGGTATTAAAAAGAAGGAACAGTATTACTATTATGGTAAGTCTGCCAGAGATCATGATAATGCTAAGGATATAAAAAAAAGGATATACATTTCATGTCTTAAGGAACTCTGCTTTGAAAAATTTGTATTGTAAAAGCAGCTTTCTTTTTATAAATTCTTTTGGCTTTATTCTTTTGCCCTAGTTGACCTGCTTTGAATGCATCAATACAGGAATTTCACTCTTCTGTCTGAGTGCAAGCCTGTTCCTTCATTTACATATTCAGTTCTGGAAAAAAAACCATCTAATTTTCTTTGAAATTGATAGAAATGGAAGAAAGACATGGATGTTGGGGGGTTTTTTTGAGACAGATTATTCAAAGGATTCATATTAAGATGACTTCTGTACCATATATAGAATAGCTATAGATTTAACTTGTAATTGTTTTTGTCCCTGTCCGCACATTGCTGGTGTGAATAAGCAGTAGTCAAGGGTAAGCAGCTGGGGCATGCGTGAGGTTTGCACTGCTGAACTTCAGGGATTTATTTTGATGGTACAAAGTATATATCCTTGATAGACTGTATTTTTGCTTCACTGTAGTTACATGGAACGTTTTCAGGACGTAGCTTGCAAATATTCTAATATTGATGCATGCCAAACCAGTACGATTTGTTTCACTGGGAGAGGCCGATTATCTATTGTCATAGGCATCCACTCTGATTACAAAGTTGCCCCGGGCCAATTCTTAACTACATCACAGACGCATGTAACAAGGTAATAGCACATTTTATTTTTTTGGTATTAGGATCTTGATTCTTGGAAATTTATGATAAGAGCACACATCCTGTTTTAAATTAATTAATAGTATAATAGCTTGGCCAATGGTATGGTAATGATTTCCCCACTGCTTGTTAGATAGTGAAGAAAGCACGTTTAAAATAATGCATTTAGGTTATCAGAAGACCATCTCCCAGAAATATTAAAATCTTTTTAAAAGAAGAATTTATCTTTTCCAAGTTAACTCACTCTAGGGTCTTCAAAGTAGTTAAAGGAGTGGAGGCATTCAGGTTTGTAGTATTGGGGTTATAATATCAAACCTGAAACTTTAAGCAAGGGGCAAACTACACTAATACAATTAAAGTATGGGTTTAGCTATGTCTAAAACGTCATGTAATGCAGTGGGTAGATAGTTCTCAGAAAATGCCAGACAGACTCTTTGAGCTTGCCAAGAGCAGTGGTGAGTTGAGAATTGATGACTAGTGTTACAAGGCAGAGGCTTTGTGCGTGTGTGTGTAATAATACCCGTGTGTACATGTACTCAAACAAAATTGCAGTTCATGAAGAAAAGAAAAGGTTTTAGGTTTTAAACTTTATGGTGTTCTGGAAAGTTTGACTGAACTAATTCGTAAAAAAAATTAGGTAGTAAACATTTTTTCAGAAAGAAAATAGTTATGAAATCGCTTTCTGTGAGGCAAACAATGAGCTGGTGTCAAGTCAGTGACTGGAAGTTACGTACCTTTTACAGGTAGTTGTAAGGAAGGAATAAAAGATATTTCCTACAATTAGAATAATTATGAAGCAGAAAATGGACTTTTCAGCTTTCTTTCTCAGCTTGTGCACCTACAACAGAAATCAAAGCACGTTTGTGCTTCTTTAGATTGGCATTTCTTAAATAAATACCAATATCCTCAGTTCCCTTGTCAATTGGAAGCTATTTGGGGAGTTTACATAAAATCCTCTTATGGCAGCTTGGAATTTGAAGAGCCTGGTTATCTGAGAAGACAGTCTTCTCTTATCATGACCTGAGAATTCACTACCTGTGTTTTCTCTCCAAGCAATAACAGAATTAACATTTTGTATATTTGATTCAGTATAAGAGACTGTTTAAGTTGCCTTCATAAAATTAGATGTGTGACTTAAACTTTTAGGTAACGATTTGTTTTGAAGAAGGAAAGCTTGAAGTTACCAGGAAGTTTTTAAGGCAACTTCTTTTCCTGCCCCCAGCACATTTTATTAAAATTTATGTAGTAAACAGATAAGCAAAATAGACAAAATATGAGAAAACTTGATAGTCTGTAGATTCAGTTTCACTTCTCTTAACTGTTAATGTGCTTGTCTTGGCTTTGTTTTGTGTCTGATAGGTAGACTTTTAACAAATAATATATTTAAAGACCTTGAACACACCAATTTCCCTGCCTTTGCTCTGCATCAAACAGGGAGGATGGTGAAGGAAACTAATGGGGTTTTTTAGAAGATATCAGAGACGTTGCACAGTCTGACAGTTTTTACTCTGCAAGAAGCTAGCCTACTCCAAAATAGATAGAAACTCAGTCGTTTTGTGAATTAAGACAGAGAAGTATTTGACTATGTTGACATGGTTAATTAGCAATAGGAGGACAATCCCTCAGGTCAGAAGTAGCAGTTGAAGTGATACCTGATTTAACAATGTTAGTTCTACCTGCTGTGTTTGCAAATGTATTCCTCATGACTCATTGAGTGGATTCCCATTCGATGTCTGGCCCTGATCCTGAGCACTCTGGGAATTATCAGAACGACTCATACGAGATCCAGTAGAACCAGGTGGTTTTGTTTGACCTAAGTCTACAACAATTGACTTGAATTTTTCAGATACATTGATGCAGAATATCTAAGAAGGTGAAAACATGCATGCAGGTAAAAAGAAGTAGCAGATCAAGGATGCTTTCCATATCTTTGCTTGTTAATGTGACAAATCATGCTAGATAGTTAAGCAATTTTTCTGAAGTTGGCTTTTAGCATCCCTTTACAGTAGCCTAAAATAGGCAGATGCTTTGAATTAGTACGATACCTTTTTGGTTGTCTTCTTCACCCTAGTTTTCTTTAGTTTGCTTTTGAATAGTCATTTATTTGAACTACTTCTTTATGTCACCTTACGTTCTACAAATAAAGCAAGGTAGAAGTAGAAGGAAATGAAATTACTATAAAGAGAATTTCTCCACGTCAAAAAACTCATAAAGAAGTAGCATCTTTCCTTCTCTTCTGACCACAGAGGGCTTTATTTGATTCCTTGTCTCTTACTTTTTTTCTGTTCTGTTGAGATGTACAGCCTGGCAGAAGGTAAGTACATTCTTTCTCATGTACTCTGGAGTAGAATGTCAAAAAAGCGACTTGGGTGAAAGTATAGTGCATCTTTCTTGTTTATAGTCCTTGAACTATGAAAACCCCAGGAATACTTATTTGATAGAACACAGCTTGCTGGGTAGGCAGAGTTCTGAGACTGGAGGTGCAGAAATGCCTCTTGGATCTAAGCAGTTTGAGCTGCTGACTGATAGAATAAATTTCACTGTATTTTTCATTCAGAGTGATAATCTTTGTGTATGATCATTGCTCAAAACTACCACTTTATAAACAGACCACATGAGAAAAACATTGCCACTTAATGTTTTTTAATTATGTTGATCTAGGGAAAGTAATTTACCTGACTTCTACTACTTCTGTTCTATTAGAAGTTAGGAAATAGTAGCTCTGCTAAGGAAGAATGTGGTAGATGGTTGGAAGGAGAAGCTATGGGGCTAATTAAATTGCAGAGGTGGATGCTCAACTGACTTCCAGACTAAAAAGCAAAATTCTAGTGTAAAGCAGTACTACAGGTTTTGCACCTGAGATTATGGCGCCTGTTATGATCATAAAGAAAAATTAGTAATGATTATATGCAGATTCTGGGGGTTTTTCTAAGATGAAGAACATTTGGGGGAATTTATTCTTGCATCAAAACACAGGTTTATGAGCCTTTTACCAAGTGTAAAACTATTTAATCTCAGGCAGCTTTAATAGCTATTGTTAAATTATTGCCAAAATTGACAGCTCAGATGAAGAGCAAGATATAATTATTGTAATACTGAAATGGAAAGGACTTTGACTTCGGGCTTTGGGAGGAGAGAAAAAGCTGTAGCAGAGAATTTATATGAGTTATTTTCCCCCCAGTTTGAATATTAGTGCTTGTAGATTCTCAACATGTAGGGCTTGAATCATCTTTTTTGTTGCATGCTGAGGTGTCTGTCAGGTATTGGTACGAGAGGGCTCAGTCTTTTATACTAATGAATAGAAATGAGTACCTCTTTCGAAAAATAAATTTTTATGTTTCTAGAATGTGCCAGTATCTGAAGGTTATGCATCTGCTTGTCTTTCTAAACTGAAAGCAAAAAGCTGAATGGCAGGAGTATCTGTACACTCATTTCCCTAGGAAATATTTAGGCGAGGCAGGAATTCAGTGCTGGGGCTGTAAGTGTAGGATGAGGGAGAGAGCCTCAGCTGGAGGCTTTGCTGGTGAGGGACAGAGCTACTGATGTGATGCATCAGAAAGCCAATGTGCGCTTGCTTACATCTCTGTCATTTGCAAGTCTATAGTCCCTTGCGATGCCAGTTTTTCTGGGGCAGTGTGTTGATGTGCTTGCTGGCAAAAAAAAAAGTAACATGGAGGTCCCCTTTATGAACACAGAGACGGCTCAGGTTCTCCTCTTGGGGAAAAAGCCCAACACTTAGTTGTTCTTGGTGTACACTGCTTGTGACATGCTCCAGTGAGACCAACAGCATCAGGGGACAGAGGGTTTCTCAGGGAAAAAAAACCCAACTGGATTGATAAATCTTGTAAAATATTTCTTTTCAGGGTAGCAAGTACCAAACTGCTGCGTTTTAGGGCAATGCAGAAAATGTGAGCCAGTGTCCTCTGATCACAGCAGAGGGAATCATAGAGTCATAGAATCACCAGGTTGGAACAGACCCACCGGATCATCGAGCCCAACCATTCCCCTCAATCACTAAACCATGTCCCTCAGCACCTCGTCCACCCATGCCTTAAACACCTCCAGGGAAGGTGACTCAACCACCTCCCTGGGCAGCCTCTGCCAGTGCCCAATGACCCCTTCCGTGAAAAATTTTTTCCTAATGTTCAGCCTAAACCTCCCCTGGTGGAGCTTGAGGCCATTCCCTCTCCTCCTCTCCACTGTCAAATACCGTCCCTCATTGGTTCTATTATTTTTAATTGCTTTTTACATGGCAAAATGTTTTACAACATTCGCTACTCTTTGACGCCTCAAGGAAGCGAAGCTGTGTTCAGATTGTCACCAGCAAGATGGACCACTCAGAACTGATGCTGTTTTTTCTTCCCTGTATTCATTTTTAGGTGATGGTTGCAGAAGCATTGAATATTTCCAGGGAAACATACTTTGCAATTTTGATGGACAGAGCCTGCAATGGACCTGTTATGGTTGGCAGTCCACAGGGTGGTGTTGACATAGAAGAAGTTGCAGTTACTAGCCCAGAACTTATTTTTAAGGTATTAAAATAAGATGTTAGACTAAAAATTCTCCTTGTCAGTTACTCAAAATACTATATTTTTCATTTATGGAACAAAGACAATAAGAAGCCTAAAAATTGTGTTTCACCAAACAAAGGATCAGACCTGTTATCTAGCAGTAAATGAAGCATGCTTAATGTCTGATTTTGTTACTGTTTGTGTCTCCAGTTTGATTTAGAAAAAGAGCTTAAATCTGGCTGTTATATGGGATGTTAAACTTAATATCTGAAATGCTTTATGCGTGAGTTTCACTTTCAGGAAGGCACACAGTGTTTTCACAAGTGGGGCATTGCCAATATGGTTATTGTTTCTGTGGTTGTTTTTGTCTAATTGACAGAGTCGTTAGTTATTTCTTTGTACCTGGACGACGTTTTGCATCTGCAATCCAACTGTTGTAATTACTTTTTTTAATGATGACTACATCTAAGTATTTTTTATGTTACTGTGGCATGATAATGAGCAGACAAGTTATTCATCTAGGAAAATAATTGATACAGTCAAGTGTAATTATTCAAAAAAATGTAAAAATATTTAATGTGCGTTTTAAAATTATATAAACTTCACAGTGCTACTGGGCAGTGACACTGTTGCCTTGAAAATATTCAGAAGATGTCATAAAAATTAACAGACTAAATATTCGTCAACGCCATCTGTACAGTAATTAAAAGTGAAAACTAGTGTCACATTGTCTTGTCAGCGTGCCACCCTGAAGAATTACATATTTTCTGGAAGGACGGTTTCATAGTTGGTGTGGTAATTATAACATACCCTATAGGCAGCTGCTATAGCCTCAGTCTCGGAGAACTTTGGCGAACAGCCATGCTGTAATTACTAATTTGCAAATGTATACTAAGTGTTTTCCTTTTGAAGTTGTAAATCTCCATTCAGATTGAATATTTAGCTATATTTATGCATGTTATTGTTACAGGAGGAAATAGATATTTTTGAAGGCATAAAGGATCATCAAGCATTGCAGATGGCAAAAAATTTGGGATTCAAAGGACCTTTGCAGCAGCAGGTAACTTGACTTTACTCCCTCAGTTTTTACTGAAGTCATTGTAGCCCAGCTATACAATAAACAGTTTCCAAATAGACATAAAAGGCTAAATATTCATTATATCAGGATTGTTTTGACATTTTTAATACTAAATTGCACCTACACAGTTGTCATCAGACTTTAGCAATTTGAACAAGGTCCTTATTGCTCCAAAGCAAAAGTTCCTGGTCTTCGAAGCAACTGATGATGACGTGCTGTTGCATCTCATCAGATTCTTTTTAATTTCACTGGAATTCCATTGGAGCTCAGTGAATTACACAAGTAGAGCTTTTCTTGGAAAAAATGCCCCTTAAGATGGAGAGAAGGAAAAGTGTATCTCTGTGTAATTGAAGCCTTTTTTGTTTTCAGTCTTCAACTGGAAAGCAAAAGGCTGCCAGCTTGTTGTCATCTCAGTATCTTTTCTATATATATTGGAATTCCGTATTGCACACAAATGTATAAGATGTGTTGTTTTATGAATATTTTGCAGATAAGTGAAAACTTCTTTAAACTACTTTTGCCTATATTTTTTCCATAGTATCAAATTATCAGTTTTGTACAAGTTCTTTATTTTTAATTCAGTGGTTTTAATTATTTTCTATCCTAACTGCGCAATTAACAAGTGCATAATCATTAAGTTGATTAGCACATATTTGAAGATTTAGCTGTGTGTCTAATGAGGAGGAATGATTATGTAGAACCTTTCAACCCTTGAAGAGTTCTGGTACTTAATAATTAACAGCAATATATGGACTTCTGAACAATACCTTTAAATAATGCTGCAGTGAATGTATTTCTTTCCTTGTGGTATCAACTCAAAGACACTTACAGAAGCATAGGGACTTAGCTTTTATTGAGACAAATCCTAGTGTTTACTTATATGTTCACTATTTCTAGGTTGGGATCTTATGCTTTGCCTCAAAGAGGCTCATTACTCGTAGACCTTGAGAACGAGGAATGTTGCAATTAAGCTGCCTGATTCAGAGAGGTGCTGAAAGATGGAGCAGCCCTTAATAAAAGTTAAGCAATTCTAATGATCAGTCAAAATTACAGCATTGTAGTGAGGCAATAAGAGCTTTTCAGGTTACCTAAAGTCAGTGTGAGGTTTCATGGTGGACTTCGTCCCTAGTGTCGCTGTTGGTGGCCTTACCCTTGTGGTATTGGGATCATTTGCCAACTGGAGTGTTCATGCTGAGGGTACTGCTGCCATGCTGAGTGCAGATTTATGATTGATAACATTTTTTAAGTCAGAACCACAGAGAAGGCATCAGCTGATGACTTTTGAGCAGGGAAGACTTCATAAGCAATTTGTGTGCTGCTTCTAAACTGTCGCTCTTCAAAGAATCTTGGTCATGTTGGTCCCTAAACTGGACACAGCACTCCAGGTGCAGCCTTGTCACTGGAGGAATATCCCTCACCATGTTCTTCCTGATGTAGTACAGCTTTGGGGTTGAGTCTTTCCAGTCATAATGTTTTCTTTCTTGTGAATGATATTGTGGGAGAAAGCTGACTTCTGTTTTTTTAATCTCATTCACTTTGCTTATTAGGAGAGATCCCAAATATTTTTGGTTTGTGTACTTCATTTAACTCATCTGTAATGAAGAAACACATTTGAATGGCTTTCTATTAGTGCACTTCTTCATCTGCAAACTTATTTCAGCTAATAGCTAGTCATTGTGTAATGAACCAAAGGGATTTTTTTTAATGCACGTTCGTGTTGCTGATATTTTAGTTATTCTGTTAATGAAAGTGTTATAAGAACAAAAGATTTGGAAGTGTGTAGTCAGTCACAGGGATAGGTGATGAGGAACAATAAGGAGCAAGGAAGGTTATCTTTTAAGGAGTAAACAAGCATACTTCTGGCATAATTTCTTCAAGAAAACATTGCGGACTGATATAGGAAGAAGAAATGTATATTTTTCCTAAATTCACTCATATTGCTTTATGGTTTTTGAATTTAGACTGATTCATGTGGATGCAACTTAGATCTCACATATCAGAGAATGTGCCATTATGAACTGTTAGGCCCTTTTCAAATTAAACTTGTCATAGTAATCACGCTGTTTATTTTGTAGCACATCTCCAGTTCATGTGGTGTTTAAATGCGCAGTTACTAAATGTTGTGCACTACCATAATGCTACATTATAGCTGTTTTGGATACTATATAAATATAATTTAGAAAATGAGAATAAAAACAGTAATTATCTAGAGCTAGTGTGCAAGTTAATACATTAAAAATAATCAATAATGATTTGGTTTTGCCTTGAAAACCTTAACTTTTATTTTTCCGTGTGGTAATTATAAATTGCTTGATCAAATTTAGGCAGCAGATCAAATTAAGAAGCTGTATAATCTTTTCTTGAAAATTGATGCCACTCAGGTTGAAGTGAATCCCTTTGGTGAAACTCCAGAAGGGCAAGGTAAGAAAATTGAAGAAAACAAATGAATGCATTATAATTCTTTATTTATGCAAACTATAAATTAAATTGCATAGAAGGCTGTAGCAGCAGCTTTGCATTAATTTCATTTTGTAATGTAATTTAAGCAACATTCATAAATATTCCCATGGCAGATTTTACATTTCAATACCTTTAGTTATTTTATCCAAATACTGGAAATATTGACTTCTACATATTATACTTGGTGAGAAACAGCAACGTTTTCTGGTCTTTTGCGTGAAGTTGGGTTTTTCTTGGTTTTGTTCTGAAATTTTGAGGAGGGGGTTGTTGTTGTTAGTGCTGCTAGAATTACTGAAACAGAATAGGGCTGATCCAGATGGCTCATAGTTGTCACCTCACTCTTGTTTCATGGCAGAGTATTTTTACCTATGCATTCATTCTTAATGCAAATATTTTATGGCATTTTGTGTCCTCTCCCTTTTATTTCTTGTTTTTGATTGAAATGGATAAAGAGGAGAGCTTGTGGAGCTCAGGGGGAGCTTGCTGAGACTTCAGTGCCAGGGGCTGTGCTTCACCAGTCCTGGTAGAGGTCCTACCTACAGTATCATTTTGTGATTTCAGAGAAACCTTTGGCATTGGGATGTGCTGGCAGATGTGTCAAGTATTTGTTATGAATGTTTGTAAAGAAAGACAATTCCATCTTTTCACCAACTTTATAAGATATGCCTACAGATTAAAGTGGAAATTAGAAAAGGGAAAGAGAAAGCTGTTACTCATTTTAACAGACATTAGGAATGTGGATCCTTAATTGCTGTTCTCAAAACTTCTGGAAAAACATCACTGCTATGTCAATTAAGAACACAAGTTCTTCATCAGAGTCAGTACGAACTGAAAGAATTAGAATTTTTTAAAATACATTTTGTGTCCACAGCTAGTTTGTAAAATAAACAGCTTTTCAATTAAGAATCCATATTTTTGGCTCAGTTGGTCAGGAATTCAAAAGCTGAATTTTGGCTAGAAAGTATGCAGTCTCTTCCAGTTGTCCAACCTTGTTTTTCTCCTTTTATTAACAGTCCAGGTGCAAAAGAACTGGCAGAGAATTGTCCACAGCTTAAAAGAAAAATTTTGCTGGTAGTGAACTTTGCAAAGCTCTAAAAGATGCAAAATAAAAACTATCTCACCGCATGTTATAGACGCATCTTAAAAGGCTATAAAATAAACTCTGGGACACTAAAATGCCCTATTGGAAAGTGATATTTTTAACATAAATAAAAAAAGAAGTATATTTGCTACTAATGTCTATGAGTATAGTTCAGAGACAGTGATAATAATGATCAAGTGTGTGTTCATTTTTTCTACATAATGAACAACTGTTTTCTCTGAGGTTTTTCCCCATGTGTTTCACGTCCAGGAAGCTGAGTAACAGAAACAGAGTGGGTTTCAAGCTGTGAAAGCCATCTTACTAGCAGACATACCCAGAAGTCTTCCTGTGCTTATTTGGTTTTTTGCTAGCAGTTCCTCCATCTGAAATGTCTTGAAGAAGAATAAAGATAAAACAAATGGAAGAGCATTTGAGTAGCTTAATGCAGTTATTTCTAATGATAAAGTATAAGTCTTTGTATGAAGACCATTATTCTGGTCCAACTAGTGGTTAAGGTAGATTTATTTCTTTTACTTATTATGAAATTCCATTAGAAAATACATTGTTGGATGTTTTTCCTTTTGTTTAATTTTGTAGTAAATTCTTTAACTCTACTGGGTCAGAAGCCAGTAACTGCCAATTTCTTTGGGATTTTTGTTTTGTTTGCTCTCACTGTAAGCTGTTGAATTGGCAGATGACAAAAAGCCCATACTCCTAACAAAACCAACGGAACTACTCTGTGAATATAAGTGTTGGAGCTTTCTTTGATATTTGTTTAGAAGAAAAATTCATTTGTATAATCCATCATGCGTGTAACAATGTGCTTTTGATGGTGAAAATGGTTTGATAAATATTAATAGGTGTTTTTCCTGCTACTTTGTACAACATGGCCTTTGATAAAGATGAATGTTCTGTAGAAATGAGATTCTATTAATGTGACACAGCAGATATTCATGTTTAAGGTAAACAGAGCTCTGAAACTGCAGTTTTACTCTACCTTTGAGTTGTTTTAGCAATTATAAGGAACTGAAAGCTTGAAGAAGAAAAATGGCACAAGTCTTAATCCATTGTTAAAAAAAAAAATTAAAGCAGCTCTAGTACTGAAATAGATTGTTACAAACTTCAGACAGTCTCCTTTTAGCAGATTCCTACATGAAGGCTGACCAGGTAAGATCTGGACTCTTCTAAGGGAGATTGATTATGCACAAAGCCTCATGAATAATTTTCTGAAACTGCAGTCACTGAAACTAAATTTGATCCTGTTTTAATTTAAACTGGTATTGATTAAAAAATGTATTTTTAAAAAACCGCAAACCCCCCAACAACATCAGCAAATCAAACCAAGAAAACTCAGTGTACATCAAGACATACAGTTGAGACTCTTTGTTGTGTAAATGTTTTGTTCGCTGTTTACTTAGGTATTTTCTCCTAAGTTAAACAATAGTATATTAAATAAGAGGTATTTATCCACCAAAAGACATCTTGTGATTAGTTGTTTTTATTGATGACTGTCTACACCAGAGACTAAGAGTTGTCTTTTTAATTGTAATTGACCTGTAGTTGCAGAGATGTGTACAGTGCTTATGCGCATATGTACCTTGTATGTGTTTCAATGGTAATATGAGTCAAAACAGAGCAAATATGAAAAACTATTCTATTTTTCTGGACGCAGCATTTAAAGGCACTTAAATCTAACTGGTTTGCATTGAGAAATCAGTTATAATTCGGTCAGTAATTATAATATGGATATAGTACAAATCAAATGAGTTAAATAGGGAAATGATAAGTATATAGTCTTACATTTACTTGGAACTTTTTAATCTAATGAGTTGTTTGCCTATGCAAACCCATGGCAATAAGTCAGTAAATAAGCAAGTAATGAGTTCACTCTACATGTATTTCTACTACTGTTTGATTTTATGTGAATATTATGTCTACTAGTTACTCTTTGGTATCTGTTGGTTAATATAGTCAGACTTAACTGGTCTTTAATTCGTTTTTACAAACATTACAGATGTTGACATTGAAAAGTTTTGTATTCACTTTTTAGATTTTCTTTATTTAAAGTCACATTTTGATATTTTTTAACTTAGATTGACTTAAAGGTTTTTTTTAATTTAGATCTTTAGGGAAATGATATATGTATAGCTGATAACATAAATTAAAAATATGACTAAGGAAAAATTTTTGTATTGCTTAACTGTAAATAAGTGCATACCTATAAATAGTGCTGACCTGTTTTCCTATTATGTCTGTTATACTTTCAAAACCCTGATATTACTGCAGACCTGTCCACATCATGAAAATTGCCTCCATCGCTTAGCTTAAACTTCATTTAAAGCAACCATAGAGGATCGTCCCTTGCCAAAGGCATGTGACTGCGTAGTGTGGAGACACTTGATGTACTTTTTCTTGATATGGGATTTGAGGAGACAGTGCCCTTCTCTACTGAGCGTGGTGCTAGAACTTCAGCTGATCTGCTGGAAGCAGCATCAGTCCCTGAGCAGCATTCCCCCGCTCCCTGCTGAAGGAGTTGGTGTAATATTTCAGGAGCTCTGCCTCTCTGTAGTCTCTAAATGCCTTTACATTGTTTTCTATTTTTTTCTCTAGTTGTTTGTTTTGATGCCAAGATAAACTTTGATGACAATGCAGAATTTAGGCAAAAAGAAATATTTGCCATGGATGACAAGTCTGAAAATGAGCCTATTGAGAATGAAGCTGCCAAATATGACTTAAAATATATAGGACTGGATGGAAATATTGCTTGCTTTGGTAAGAACAAATAAATCCAAAAGACATTTGAAGACAAATTCATACTTGTTCAGTGTATAGACTTTGTTTACATTCTGACATTCAATCCACCCTGGACAGTATTTCAGTCTATTTTTTTGAGGTTTATCCTTCCACAGGTTCTTGCAGGAATGAAACTAAAATTGCGTTGAACTGTGCTGAAGGCTGCAGTGTGGGGAGGGCACGTGTGGTGTCAGGGAGATGGAGCAAGGGAGAGTCCAGGGGGTTTGTACCTTCTGAATTTTGAAGCCAATGCAATTGTTCTTTCCAGTAATTAGAATGAAACAAGAGATGTCGTAAAATTACCATCATTAAGTTTCAAAAATGAGACTGTGTTACTTGAAAGACACTGCAAAAGTATGTATGTAAAAACATGATATTCCCACTTTCAATGGAGTATTGGACACCACTTCCCTTTATGGAAAGCTGCTAAAGAAGCTGCTTGGATGTTAAAAGAATAACATTTTTTATTTGCCTGGAGTTTTTCAGTAGAACAGAAATTACTCTTGTGTTTAGAAGAGATAAGTACAACAGTCAGCTATGGTTTAAATAATTTTCACTTTGTACAAATTCTTTTAGCCAGTATATTTTATTATGAATTTAATTGAAATAGGTATTTTATCTCAGCTTGATGATAAAATGTCTATCATTTACATTCCTTAGATGTTTATACTCTAGCCACAGATCTAGGAAATGCTGATAATGTGTTGCAGTTGATTCAGTGAGTGACAGTGAGGCTTTCATTTCAATTTAAAACAGAATAAAATGCCAGCCCCCCAAACAATAATTGGCAAATCTACAGTATTTTTTTTTTTTAGTATTAGATATTGCAGTTGAATTACAGATGATGCAGAAGCCTTAATTTGTCCAGCAGGAGCAACTTAGTGGGCATAAATAATTCTCAGCTGCTTTACCTAGCTTAGATGAGGTGCCCATGGGAATGTTTCTAGACTGGTGCAAGCACAAAATCAAAGGTAATTTCAGGAGAATCTGATGCTTGTTCCTAAAATTTATTTGTTGATTTTATTAAAATACAAAGCATCATCTGCAGCTGAGAATGGTGGGAGGGGAGCTGAAGGAGTCAATTTGTCCTTCATGTCTTATCATGCAGTCGCTTTTCCCAGAAGTTTTTGTGTGCCTTTTTTTAAAAAAAAAAACAGAAGTTTTCCACAGTTACCATTCCACCGGTCATGTGTGCTTAAGGGAAGGTACGCATCTATGTGGTAAAGAAACCTAAATGTTGGTGTGTATGCATCAGATTTTGAAGTATTTGTTGGATTGGATATTCCTGAATAGTTATTGACCTATTGACCTATTTAGAAATAGATATTTAGGTTACATTTTGAGCCATATTATGTGGTTGTACTGATATATTTTAAGCCTTTTCACAAACCTTATATACTTTCATATGAATTATAAGCACTTGATATTTACAATTACAGTCAATGGAGCTGGACTTGCAATGGCAACATGTGATATAATATCGTTGAACGGTGGAAAACCAGCCAACTTCCTGGATCTCGGTGGAGGTGTGAAGGAAGCACAAGTATATCAAGCATTCAAGCTGCTAACTGCTGATCCAAAGGTAAAAAGTTGGGTTTGGACCAGAAGATTCCCTGTGCAGCAACACAGCTGTGTTAAAGGACTTTGAATGGTGTGCAGAAAAGTACAGGTAATGATGTGAACACAGAGGATGAGTTACCAAAGGAGTGATCTGGGAGGAAAATGGTTTCGCTGTGAACCAGTGGACTGACTTCAGTTCTTGATGCACTCAGGTTTGCTGGTCATCCTTCAGTGGGTGCTTTCTCAAGGCAGATGAGTTAATGCTGGGCATTGCTGTGCTGAAGTTTGAACATCTGACTCCCCATTTGTGGGGAGGCTTACATACTTTAAATATTATTCCTAACGGTGTAAAGTGCAGTAGAATGAGAAGGTAAATAGAAATTCAGAAAGTAGCTAATTCTAAAGGCTGGCTTGGGCTCTTTTAAGCTTGAGTTTTCTAAAATATCTGATTTTTCTCTGCATGATAGTTTTGTTTAATTAATGTGCACAGGCTGGAATCTGAGCCTGGTACGCTCTAACACTTCCTGTTGCAGATGGAGATGGAGGTGCAGTTGCTCTTTTCTTTTTGAACAACAGGAGAAGACATTAGTCTGTATATGTTGAGTAGAAGTTACTTATAGAGTTGCATGTTAGCATGCTGAGGTCATCGGTCCTCTTTGCAGAGAAGCAGAATATCTACTGAGACAATACTGATCAGGCATAGGCATTGGAGCGGTGCCAGCTGACCATCCCTGCCACTATGGAATTACGCTTTTGTGTGTAGCCAAAACTTAAGTTGCTGTAGATTTTTGATTTTTTTTTTCATTAAAGAAAATCTGTTGAAGGGCTTTAATCCTTTTTTCTATCTCCTACACTTATGCATCTCTGCTGAAATCCCAGTTTCAACATTTTGCTTCTTTTTGTTGGTCTAGCTTTATCTCCTTTATCTCTTTTCTTTGTGCCTCCGTTCCCTTTCCTCGTGTTCGTTCTGTAATAATAGTTCCTTTAAACCCGCTTTCCTCAGAAAACTGCATTGCTGTAATTCTGTACCCTGTGCAGCACTAAGTGACAAGATACTACAACTTTTCAGACAAAGGAGGATATTGTTTGCACTAAAATTTAAAGGGAAAATCAAGAGGAAAATCAACAGTACAAAATAAGCACAAATTAACTCCATGTTGTGAGGTCTTTGCAGATTTAACTCTTCCTGCATGTTTTTAAGGCGTGTAATAGTACCCTAAGTAGTACCCTGACAGCTCACCTCTACTGGAGACAGTCATCTGCAGTATTTGAAACATTATTCCATGATCTTTTTGTGTTACCATAGACCTGGGTCGTGCTGACCTTTTATTTGTAGAGGTCTAGGTTTGTGTTCTCAACACCACAGGAAGAGAATCTGTTGTCTCCTTCTACTGGTCTCATAAGCTTCAAGCCATTAACATACCTGAAAGAACAGAGACCCGGAGAAGAGGAGAAGTAAAATATCTTGCCTGGGGCAGAAGGGAGGCAGGATGGGCTTTGAGATTCATGCCTGAGAGTTTTCTTCCTTGTCTGATGCTAGCAGACACTGTTCTGCTTGTCTTCATTTGTGTGAGTTTTAGCTATTCTCAGGACATTATATGAAGGTTTGTTTGTGCGTGTTTGAGTTGTTCTGCAGCGCGTGCTTAGTGTGATGATCAAGGTTTAGCTCAGATGTAATTTAGTTCTGAAACTTATATTAGCGATGGAGGAGCAGGTGCAGTAAAGTCTTAGATACACAACTTAGCTGATGATTATCACTATGCTAAATAAGTTCTTCTGTCTGGTACAGCACAAACAGCAGGTATTAATTTTGCTGATGAAACTTAGTGAGTTTAAACAATTTTGAAACAGAAAGGGATTTCAGTAACTCGGCTATATAGCATCTGCGTGCCCATTTGACTTGTAAATATGTTCTTCTTCTGTTATATATTCTGCTTATATATTACTGCTTAACACTAGCTACTCTCACCAGGGCAAGTGTAGCTATGCAAATTGAGACAATGGGACAAAGTGCAAGGTAGCTGATTTGCTCCTGGTTTTATCTGCCTGTTGTCAGTGTCTGTGATTTTTTTTTTTTTAAAGGAGGGGTTTTTTTGTTGCAAAAGGTTACCCACTGGCCCATAGATAGAAATACTGTCTCTGGAGTCAGTGACCCTTTTATACTCGGCTGGTCTTGTTTGCAGTCTGCCATATCTGGTACTTCCTAGGTCAGACAAGTCATTCCAATGGTTTTGAATTACTTTCTTTTCGCTAGCTAAATTCACAAACCTTTTTTTCTCTTTTCTTCCTTCCTGCCTGTCTTTTTTTTATAAGTTTGTGCTATATATCTGCTTTGGCAGAAGATGAACCATCATCCTTCTTTTCAGGTAGTAACAGAAAAAAGGAAGATGACTCAATTCTGGAGGTTCACACTGCTGGGAGACACCATGGGAGCTTCATTGCTTCTCTTTGTCCCACAGTCAAGTAGAAGAAATTGTTTATTTCTGTATTTCAGAGGTTCTGAGTGATGCCTAGTTCTCCCCGGCATGAATGAATTGTTTCAGCCAGCCTCACTGAAGTCCTCCTCATCCTTGAGTACTCTCACATCCTTACCAAGCTCAACAGGTGCTTGGTTTTGTTTGTGCTGAAGACCTGGACTGTTATGTTTGCCATGTGATGATTGGTTTTAGGCTTCATCAAAGTTTTGGAGAAGCTAAAGCTCAGAAAAAGTAGTCTTGTTAATAAATCTGCTGTCCATGGCACTGAGGCTTCGTTGCCGTCTCAGCCCTTTGCTTTCGCATGGAGTCATCCTGCATATATCACATTCCTGAATCCCTGCAGATATTTCTCTGTTTTTTTAATGCACATTTCAGAGAGACTCGGTACCAAATTTCAGAGGTCAGGCTGGCTGAATTGGGGTTTTGAAGACCTTAGAGGGCCTTATGAAAGCCCATAATGAGTAGATTCTTGGTGAAATGTATTTAGTGAATATGCTTAGGCAAAGGCCAAAAGCAGCTTACCTATAAGCTGAAGCAAGTCACATCCTCTGCCTTTTTGTCTCATGCTGGCTTAATAAAATAAAAATAATATTGTATAAGTTACTGGTATGGGAGAGTTGCCTATTAATGCTGACGTAAATGGTACAGGTACTAGGGATGTGACAAAGACATAGAACTACCTGGTCTTTCCTCAGGCATTTGACCACACATCATCCCTTTCCTTGGTTCTGTGCCCCTAGCAGGGGCTAAAATACAGAAATATGAGTAAAACAAAGTCAGCTGTATGTAGGTGTGTTTTACCGTTCACTGGCTCTAGTCCTGAACTTAACTGTTGACTCCTGTTAGAAAATATCACTGAAATATAGGCAGTTAAAGTCCAAAACTGTTTGTTGTTCTTGTTCTCCTTTTCCCCCTAGAGCTCCTTTCATAGGCTTTTTTGAAGCCTGTCATCGGTGATACAGCTAAAGACTTATGAAATCAATTGATGTTAGCAAGTGTTTGCTTGTCATTTAAGCAAAATACTGTTGACAGATCGACAAACATCTCTCTGAAAAAATAGTGCATATTGGCATCTGTTAACTCATATCCAAGGAATAATTAAAATAAAACACACACACAAAATGTAGCTTGAGTTTTTTATCCTTTAGTTATTCTTTAGTCCAAATTCAAATTATTGTTTTATTAATATGGAAAAGGCATTCTTGTTCCTGTCACTTTGCTTCTTTGCATATGTCAGATGCATCTCTCTGTCCACCTCGGTGACTGGAACAGTAATGGCATTGATGTGTCCTGCCATTAAATTGCATGTGAAGGAGAGGTCTCGGGGCTTTTATTTCCCAGGCATCTGAGAGAGTGAGCAGAATTCTGAAAGAGGTTATCATTAAATCATAATTTTGCAATTTGCTTATTTTCCGGCTGTGCTTGGTGTGAAAGGAATACAGTTTATCGATCCTTATTATATAAGACATTTTTATCACCAGTTTACCCTTTTGGCTTGAGGGAATTTTAGTACTAGTTTTCTTAACATTATGTGGCAACAAAAGGGATAACATTGTACTAAAAGGAAAGATTTGGGATATTCTTTTCTGAGATTCCAGAAATAAAAATAAGGTTGCCTCATATAATTTTTTTGGTCCTTATATTGGGTGAATTAATTCAGAATTGGGTGAGCTAGTTCAGTTAAGACAATTCAGGAAGTCTGCAAACATTCAGGTAGTTTGGAGTGTGGTAGCTGTATTCGATTGTTACTGGAGTGTTTGCTCTCCCTCCGCAACTTTAAGAAGCACCTGCTCCCAGCTTTAGGGGGAAAAGGCACCTTTGAGTATGGTTCCTAACCAGGCTTGTCTATGTAGCTGAGGGGTTTGTCTTAAGTAGTGAAAAAAAATCTCTTATTCAATGCTTCTGTACCTGGTGTTTGACTGTTGGGTTACAAGGGTTTTGGGTAGAGAAACTGTTTGGGAGTTGCCAGGTGTCTGTTCTGTTCCCAGCCAATTATTTCCTTCATCCTGCCTGCTGAGGCATCATTTCAAACAGCCCAGAAGAAAAGAGTGGAAGAAGAGGGGAGTGTTGTCACATGGCATTCCTGATCCAGGATTGAGCACCGAGACATTATAATCACATCAAATAAAAATAATGTCAGCAGCCAAGTAGTGAGTGCAGGCAGTTTGAAGAGCTGTTTAATGTGATCTGCAGAGTGCCTGTTGTGCTATTAGTCATGCCAGTCAGTCAAGGCTATCAAGTCTGTCTTGACTAAGAGGAAGACTTTCAGCTTGAACATCAAAGGCAACATTAGGAAACAAAGAACCAGCTCGTTTGATTTCCTTCTAGGGCTGCCTTTGCCCACTGATGAGAGTGGTTATTATTGCTGCGAGTCCTGGAAGTCTTGCATAGAGTGGGAGGGGGAGCGTTGGAGAGTGGGAGGAGGACTATTGAGCTTTAAAAGTCATATGTGAAAAATAACATGTAGAGGCTTTAAAAATATATAAATTAGATCAGCCACTCTTGCTATGACAGTGAGCCTCATCCTAGTTAGAGCACAGGCTGATTGTGAACAATTTGTCATCCATTTTCTGCATTTACCTTACTAACTGTCAGTCGTGGATTTCTCAGTGTTACAAATAAGGCAAAACCATAAATCAGCAGGTTAAGATAACCTCTATCACACATGCAGACTATGTCAGTGTGTGTATGGTGCTGAAGTAAAAAATGAAGTGTAAAAAGTGTGCAGTTATGGATGCATAATAGAGTGTTTGCACTGGATTTGTTTGAATTGTCAGATTGCATGTCATTTCAGATAATGCAGAGCAACTCTGTTCTTATATAGTCGTTAGAAATCTTTTTGCTTTCTCGTTCAAATATCATGCACCCTTTACACACTTCATTACCCAGCTCTTCTTTACACAGCATGAAAAGTCTTCACGCTTTTTGTTTTTCTCTGGTTCACACAAGAGGGTGAAGCATCGTATTCTGTTTTGAGTACTCTAAAAGCTGTAGCTGAAGAGTTATTGTAGTGAAGAAGTATTTGTGTTATAGAATACTGTTCCACAAGTGCTAACTGCGAGGCCAGTGTTCACACCTCTGCATGGCTGCAGCTAGGGGTCTGCAAATGGTCACACTTGAATTTAGCGGATGCCTTTGAAAGTTCAGGCTTTGACTACTCTCATTTTTCCCCTTCCATGTGAGCTGTGGGTTATAATATTCATCTACCATAGATGGCTGTTCTCAACACTGATTTAAAGTAGATAGTCCATTAAAGAAATTAAGTGTTGTGGAAGTGATAATACTTGCCACTTTTCCTTTACTGTTTATTCTACAGCCCATTTCCTAATGGCAGTTTTGTATTCATTGTTTTTGTAGAAGTAAAATATTAAATTTTGAACAAAAAAGTCATAATAAGCATGTTGTTTTTCTGTTACAATTTTGGCATTTATGTAAGATGATGTCGAATCAATCATTGAAGTGTGCCACATAGTTTTTGGAAGCTGGGTCTTGCTATATCTTCATAATGTTTTCTCCTACTGGTGTGTAGAGAGCCCCTTTCACCTTGTGGGTGCGGAGAGGCCATCCTTTTCTCTTGCTTAAAATACACAGAAGACTCGAATTGCAAAAGGAACAAGACACAAAAAGTGTAATGTTTAAATGCAGCAAAGGAATTTAGGTTAGGTGGTGTGGAAACCGGCCAGCAGAAAAGATAGTTGAGTCCTGCAGCAGTTCATTTTAGGAACTTATAGCCTATCCAGCACCCCAAGTTTTTAAGAACTAAGTAAAAAAAAAAAAAAATTATCCAAGGTGTTTCAGGAAGAGTCGATCCTGCTTTGTGGCTTTGTGGCCAGTGAATGGACTGGAGTTTTCCTTTTTCAGAGAACAGCCCTACACTTAAAGCTGTAATCAGTAGTTTTAGATGCAACAATGCCTTGGCTTCCAAAATTGGTTGAAGTTTGATTACCATCAAACAGTTTGTAGGGGTTGTAGGTTGGCAGTTTGTAGGGGTAAAAAGACCTGTTAGAGCACATAAACATCTTGTAAAGCTGGAAAAGTTGACAAAGATGTATTGTATTTTCAGTCTCAGAAATCTATGCCAATACTTTGCCTTTAACCAAGAGTATTGGAGCAGCTTATATTTCCTCTGTAGCTACTGTAGGACTTCAGTTTATAGGAGTAGTTTTAAGTTTCCCCACATTTTTTATTAGTGCTGCATTGATGAGAAAATACAGATAGAAAATGATAGAGCTTTAACTTTCTTCTAAAGTGTCTTTGTAGTTTTGCAGGAATTAATGTGAAATGACTAGTCATCTTTCAGACCACTTAAAGTATTGAAAAGGCATTCTTTCATTTCACTGAAGTATTTTTAGAGATTGATAGCGTATTGCCAATATTTATGAAAATGTGAGGACAATTATGCATTTAAAATGCATAATTGAATTGTCTTGATTTATAATCAAGAGTAATGTATTTTTCAAGAGCATGTGTAGTATTGAGTCCTAAGTAATTGATATGTAAATATACTTTAACTTGAATCTGCTGTTATTTATAGGCACTGACAAGTTGAATGCCTTTTGGCATTTTAAAGTCAGCTATAATGAATCTTAAAAACTGGATATGAAAATAAACTTACTAAGCAAGAGGAAAACTTGCAGAGATTTTGTAAGTGCCTCCTTTGTGGCAGAATACGGAAAAATCACAAATGTTTCCATAGAAGTTAAGTGCTGAAAAAAAATTGTAGAACATAAACAAATATTGATCAGCTAGGTTTGGATGGTATGTGGGATTTTTGTGTGGCAGTTACACTCTTTGTGGGAGTGTCCCTTGTAAACTAGGGACAGAGGAACAGCCTTTCCCTTTCTTCATAGACAGTCTAGCTTACCATCCTATGATAGCTGCTATGCAGCCAAGACTCGTTGGGTTTTCCTGCTTGGTTGGAGATAACATTTGACTACAGATCAGAGGGATAAAGGACTTTTTATTTGATTCTTTGTTCTAAGGGCTAATCCAGATTAGAAAATCTGGATTCTGGGGTGGCTGAGCCTGTGGTGGGACGTGTTTCAGAGAAGTACATGGTGATGCTTACGGGATGATACGTGTCTATAATACCACTGTGTAGTATTACCCCTCTCGCTCCAGCCCAGGATCTGAAGTAAAGGATGACAGGCAGTAAATCTCTGTCTTGAGACTGTTGCCAGCATCACCTCTACCAGCCAAACCCCTGATGTCCTATCCAGTGTGTGCAATACAACATGCAGTCATGTGTGTGTGCGTGCTAGTATGACCTGGTAAAAGAAAACACCGTGCATAATGCATCAGGGAAGTGCTTAATCCTTTCCTGTACTTTACAAATTGATGAAAATTTTAGAATTTATAGGACTCATTTCACAATTAGTGGGGATGAAAAGGGAAGGTATTTTAGGAATCTCAGTTTGGTAATTCATCTTGGTGAGATGACTAATTTATTATGAATCTATTTATAGATCATCTATCTAGTATACTTATAGGAGAATGAAAGACAAATCATTTGATTATATCAGTAGGAAATAGTATATTAAAAAAGAAAAAGTTGTACGTGTCCTTATTTAAACTCTTCAGCAGAGAAAATCACATTTTAATACTCATTATTTTTAAGTGGTTTGAGGTGTTTTGGCTGTCTAGGAAAGTGTTTGTTCTTTCCATCAAAATGAAGAAATTTAATCACCTTACCTCCATCTGTTCCTGATAGAAACAGGCCTAGATGATGAACTGTATACTTCAAGTAGATGCTTTTAGCCATTTGTACTGGATAAGACAGGCTCTTCCTCTGACAGTGGAATGAATATCAACTGGTGTTACTGATAATTTCAGAAGCACCCTTGATGGATGGAGCACAGGTAGATAGAGCATAAATTAGTTAAAGAACAAGACTCCATTTGGGGAGAAACTTGATGAAACAGGAAAAAAAAATTTAATGAGCATTTTCCCATTGTAAAATTATTTTTTAAAGGCAGAAGACTAAAGAACTTGATGTTGCTAAGATTTTTATTTTAAAGAGACGTCTATAGGTTTTTTGTTTAAAAAAAGGGCATGAGGGATATGAAGCAGGTTTTATTAAATGAGCTTTTTGTCTCTAAGCTGAAAAGGTGACCTAATGCTGCAGTGTCAGGTTCAGTGATTTGGTCACTGGGGAAGGGGGGAGATCTGCATGAATAAATACAGGTGTTGCATGCATCTCTGCTGCAACACTTGTGCATCTGATTTGCATCCTAATATACGAAATAAATCATGATAGGTGATATAGTTTTAACCTATTATTATTAATCCCATGTGCTATCTGAAATGACTGGCACAGCAATATGATCAAGAATAACATGCAGGTCTGGGAAATATGTAGCTTTTTTTATTCCTTGGCATCTTTTTAAGAAAAACATGTGTTAGAAGAGCCATGTCTTTCTATGAAAATAGGATTTTGAGGTGCGGTGTGTCATGTGATATTTTCTGTATTCCACTGCATATGCCTCCCCCCCCTTCATTTTTTAGGGTTGATATGGGAAATGTATTTTTCTATAGTACATAAACTTTGATTTTGGAGCAGGATACACTCTTATCTTCCAAGTCAGAAGAATATGTTTAATTTATATTTGAATAAGAAAATATTCCGTGGCCTGGGTTCATCCATTCATTTGCATAGTGGAGCACAGACTGATGAAAACGCTTTGGAAGAGATAAAAATTATTTGAAATATGGATTAAGGAAAAAGGGAGTAACTATTTCTTTCCCTTCAATCTCTGTTTTGTTTCAGGTGGGACTGAATTATTTCACAACTTCATTATTCATACTCCAATTCAACAAGATATTCAAACCTGTTTCAAGTTTAATATTTTATTATCTATTATTCTGAGTGGCTGGGTAAAGCTGAAATAAATGAGCCTATTCACTTTTAAAGCTTGTCATGTGCTTAAGTACTTGGTAAATCAAGTCCACGTCTGCTACAAATGAGTAGTTCTTACTCTTGTTGCTAGAGGTTTAGTTTTATCACCTAACAGAAACTCTGTCCTCTTATAGGGAGTTGAGAATTGGTCCTGTTTCTCAAGTTACATAATCCATGTTGTATCCTTCAATATTTGCCTTACTAGGCAGTCTTTAAAATGAGGTATTTTCTTTAGAGTAATGTGAAAACTGGAGACCTTCTCTCTTATAGTTCTCATACTTTTGATAGCAATCTGCTGAAAATGCAACTTATTTCATCTCCTAGGGCCCCAGTTCTTTTGTGCGTCATCTGGAGAGGGTAGAAGAATAGGAGGGATATTCCAAACAGGCTCAGTTGCACAGAAGTTCAACCAATTCTGATGGCTCCAATATTCATGTTACCAACTGTGAGTGGGGGAGAGTGGTAATTTAGGACTGATGCAAAGTCCACAGAAACAACCACATCAGTCAAAAGCTGGGCAAAACTTGGGAACTCCTTCTGCAAATGTATTGGATTTTGTGGGTGTTTTCATAGACTTGATGTTGCCTTCCAGCTTAAGATGTTCCTTGATTCTATGTTTCCAACTATCCCTGAGAAAACACATTAGTGTGTGTTGTTTATATCTTGTACTGTAAACACATCTTGTTCACTTGATCTTTCAGTGACTTTGGCTTGATGTGTAGCCCTGAGCTTTGTTAACTTTTTGCATTTTCCTTAGGTTTCTAGCTCATACCTTTGGGGAGGGAAGTAGTTTTCATGTGGATCTTTTTGTTGTTTTGTTTTCTAAACTTCTCTCTCCATCCTCTAAAATCCATGTTTGGTTTGCACTCCCAAACACCACAGGAGATTCTGTCTAACTCTGGTGAATGGAGAGTAGGAAATCTTCACTCCCCTGTATTTCCCTTCCTTTCATAACAACTCTGAGGATGTTACTTCTCTCTTCTCTTTATTCAGCAGAATCCAGCCTTCATTAGCTATGTGAGTACCTTCTAAAACACTGGACGGGAAAGTAATCTTAAATACCTCTATTTAAGAAATGTATTCATTATTAAAATGACAATATGGATTCCTTTCTAAAATGTGGACAGAAAGTCTAATGAAAACTGTAATGAATAATTCAACCTTCTACCGTCAAGGATAGATTTATTCCTACAGATCTATAAGCAAAATTAGATATTCTCTTTTTTTAATTGGGTAAAGTGTACTTACAAACTCACTGAGAAAGGTTATATATCTCATGGTGGTGCCAGTACTTCTCATGGAATTACAGGGGAGTTACCTCTGGTGCCAAATGCCCAGGGAAGAGATTCCATACAGGTGGAGGCAGCAAAGAGCTATGGAAGCCACAAGGTGGACAACTGCTGTCTTTTGGCGTAGGTTGCAAAGCTTGGATCTTGTATAGCTCTGCTTGTCAAGACAAAAGTGGGTCCCAATTTCCAAGCATTTTCCCATGTCTTATTGTAAAGCAAAATAGAAATCATAAGTTTTTTGGTTTGTTGGTTTGGGTTTTGGTTTTTTGGTTTTTTGTTTTGGTTTTTTTTTCCTCCGGTGGCGTTAACTGAATGGTAATGGAAACTTTCACTTTAACTGAAGTTAATTGAAAATCTCAGATTCTTTTAAATGAAAACTGATGATTTTTCTTTTGGTTGATGGAAGACCACACATTTCTTAAGTGGAACAGGATGGACTTGAAAAAAAAAAAAAAGCTGAAAACTCAGTTTTTAATTAATTCCTTTTTAATAAAAAATGCTCAAACATTTTGAGCCAAATGGCTTTGAAAATTCCAGATAAAGTAAAAGAAGTGCCTGTGTGTGGGAAGACAGTTGGATAATCCCTGACCAAGTAGATTTTACTGAACTTCCAAAAATTATTCAGAGGTTTTGTTTTCTAGCAGAAGAAACGCAAAATTTTTTAAGAATTTTTTTCAAGCCATTAGAAGAGTTGATCAAGAATAAGGTAGCCTTACTTGTAGCAAATTGTTATATAATTTGTTACGGTTGGCAGAGTGGAGCAGGTACTGTGTTATATCAGATATTCTGAATGAAGAGAATAATGCTTACAGGACACCATTTTCATCTTGAATGTTCTGCTACAGCTTAAAAATATCTTTTTCTATTCTTTTTTACTTATATACACATTTTAATCATCAATTAAGAAGGGGAAAAGGCAAGCTAGACTTTATTTCATATTTTTATACCTTCTTTTTGCTACAGTGAAGCATTAATGGCGGTGTCTGTGGGTATCCAGATATGTATATGTGGTTGCTGCTCTTATGCCATTTGTGTGCACGTTTGCACCACCTTTTTTTGTATGCAGTGTTGAGTGTTGCTGAACTTTAGAACCCGTTTCTG